>NC_136966.1:252475-457250 GCF_032717465.1 Coenobita brevimanus | reverse complement strand
GAAAAACAACTGTGTTTTTAGAAAGACAAATAGGTAGAAAAGTGATAGAGGTATAGAGAAATAAATATACAAAAATATAAACGTTTCCACCTCACTTTACTTTTTACTTTTATCCCCTCCTCTCTTCCGTTTCCCTCTCTCTATACTTTCCTCTCATCCACTCGCTCTTCCGCTTCCCTACTCCCTCTCCCCTTCCCTCAGCCTTGCTATTCCCTCTCCTCAGCCCCTCACCTACCCACCCCACCCTTCCACACTCAGCTGGTCTGACCCACTCAGAGAAAGTGAAGCTCACACCTGCCATCATCACTCACTCTGCCCCCTCCGTCTCCCCGGCCTCCTCTTACCTCCCTGCCCCCCTCTCGTACATCCCCCTGCCTTTTCTCCACTCCGTTCCCCTTACCACTACCCCCTTAACCCTCTACCCCACATTTACCCGCATCCCACAATCCATCCCTCATCCCTCTAAATCTCCAGCCCTTCTTCACGACTCTCATTACTGGCCGTCCCTTGCCCCTTTCCAGTAACCCCACACCCCGTCCTTCCAATCGTCCTGCCCCTTTCAACCCCTCAGCCCACTCTCCAACTCCCTTGCCTCCTCTCCTGTTCCCAGGTCCCCCTATCCCCGAAGCCCTTGTCCCTCTTATCTCCTGTTTCCCTTGCTCATCTTACCCCTCTCTTAATACTTCAAATCTCTCTGTGAACCCCAACCCCTCCTACGGCCATTGTCGCTCCCAAACTCTCCTGTCACCCAGTTCTAATGCCCTATCAGAACTCCTACTCCCAGCAGCTTTCATATCTTCATTTGTCTCTCTCTGACCACCGTGTCTCTCCCTCCTACCTTCCCTCCCTCCCTCCCTCCCTCCTATTCTTTCCCTTCTTGTTCCCTTCCATGCCCCTTTCCTTTGGCCTCTTTTCCTCATTCCAGCCTCTTATCTTTCCTGCCCTTTACATACACCCACATTACTCCTGCACTGCTAAGCAGGCCCCACCCCCATGCCCACCCTCACCTCTGCCCTCGGTGACAACACCCACAATCACCCTTGCACTGTTAACCCCCACCCCTGCCCTTACAACATACATTCATCCTGCCCTCGCACTTTCATCAAACTGCAATCCCTCTACATACAACAACGCACTTTCACCCTTGATGTCACTTACTATGACAACACTCAACCTTGCCCTCTTTCACACACACACACACACACACACACACACACACACACACACACACACACACACACACACACACACACACACACACACACACACACACACTAAGCCCTACTCTTACTTTCTACACCTACTGTACAGTGATCCCTGTTGTCACTTTCATCGTTACCTCATTACCTTTCTCCGTAGTATTTCTGATCACCCTTCTTTCACACATACACTCCCATATCACTACTTTCGCAACATCCAGTCACCCTTGGCCTCATTTCTAACACCCTCTTTCATTCCTCACTTAATCAAACAGTCACCTTTGCTCTCATTCTCTTGCACCTCTGCCCTCCTACTATACACATTCCCTCATTCCTAACTTCACTCACAACATCCTCCCCTCATCCCCTCAGCCTTCCATACTTCTGTCCTCTCCCTCTACATCCCTTTTTTACCCCTACCTGGTCCCTTACCTGTGCCCGTACAACCTCCCTTACTCGTGTCAACACACCCACAGCACCCTCTCGCTCACTCCTTAACTCAATTAGCACTATTTTCATACAAACACGGCATCGTTTTCACCCTAGTATATACCCTGGTCACCCTCACCCTTGCTTCACATACGTGTTTAACCATACCCCTGTCTTCACTCGTCCTCGTCTCACTAGACCTTCATCCCTACTTTTTTCCACACATACTCCCACCCCCAGTCCTACCGTTAAACACCCTCCCACTCCTTCCTCGCCCTCGTCCTTACTTTCATATTCTGTGTTTTCGCTCCCGTCTCACCAAGCCGCCCACCCCTGTACATGCTCCACTCGCAGCACAACCTCACTTTAATTTTCTATCTCAACCCCACTCCCAACTTCATACTCTCCCTACATCCTCCTACTTTTTCTAAATACACACACACGCACACACACTTCCCACATTCGATGGCCCACCTTTCTTTTTATTTCAGCTGCTCACCACACACTTGGCTCCGAGCGGCTACCTTGCCCCCATTTCTTTCAACTTAATCCTCGCCTGTCCTTCAGGTTGTAGTTATTCATCCGTAAATTTCACCCCAGGCTTTAACATTTAGCTTGTAGATCACTGTTGCAAAGACTCAAAGCGAGGTGTTTGGTGTTTATTTCTGCTGTTCATTCCTTCCTTTCAGATCATACTTTGTCCCACTGCTCCAATCTTGTCTTGCTTTTTGTCTCCTCTCTGTCTTTGATTCATCCCAAGAATGTGCTTGAGAAAGGTCAATATCTAGCTTTCACATCGTTACTGTAAAGGTGCACTGTGATATCTTCAGTCCTTTTTTCCTTCATTCCTTGGGTTACTCTTTGCCACCTTCTCTCTTTCTGTGATTCATCCTCTAAATTTCACTTGAGGTTTTAACAATCACATCTTTAAAATCGTGCAAAACAGTGCTTTGGAGAATTTGCATTCCTTCCTTCTATCCTTCCTTAATCTAACTTTGTTTGCCCTACTCTCGCCTTGTACTTCCCCCCCCTCCCACACACACACACCCTCCTTTCTCTTCATTCACTTTTGATGTGCTCTAATTCTTAAATCAAAGAAAAAGTCTTTCTAATGAAATAAAGAGCGAATCTCTTGGAAGAGTCCGTGGGCTCTGTGTTGACTGTGTAACTATGAATAATTATAAGTAAAATGCAGCCAGTTCTCTGCCAACTTTGACAGGTGTTGCATACACTGCTTTTATGTGATTGCAGTATGATTTTACAAGAGAAAGGTATGAGGAAGATGGATAATCTCTGTCACTTAAGGGGAAATGAGAAACACAGATAGCAGGACACACAATGCATAGGCAGAGGACTGTCGCGAAATTTTGCCCATTCCTGTGTCCAACGCATCCAGTCCTTGCTTTTAGCCTCGTTTTTTCCTTGAGTTCTGTCCTACTGTGATTCCATCCTTTGTCCTGTCCTATAAGAAACTCCACAATCTTCCAGTTTTCCATCCATGGACTTGTCCCCCTGTGCTCTGTCCTTCGCTCACCCCTGCCGTCCATCCTACCCTCTCCTAGAATTCCTACGAGTCATCCTGTCAGTCCTCCTGTTCCTCCATTCCTTTCTTTTTCATCCTATCCAGGCCCGTACACTCCTACCTTCACCCTTCATCCCCCCTGGGTGTGCTCCACTTTTCTCTCCCCTCCCTTCCCCTTTTATCCTCATCCCTCTCTTCTCGTCTCTCCCTGGTTTGCCTCCCTACCCTTCTCTATCCCCCCGCTTTTTTTTTTTTTTTGTTCCTACCCGTACCGTTTGCTTTTTACTTTCCACCTCCTTTTCTCAGCCCCCTCCCCTGTGCTCCCTCCATTCTCCCCACCTTCGCTTTCCCCCCCCCTTGTCTTCCCCCTCCCCTTCTCTCGCCCTTTTCCTTCCCTTTTCCCTTTCCTTTTCTCGTCCTCCCTCTCTCTCTCTCTTTGCGGCTCCTATTTGAAGTGATTTCTACACTGGCCCTTGTTTGTACGAGTAAATTTGTGGGTCACGTGTGCCTGCAGAAGACCCATCTATAGACACAAAGACCTGCTGATGTTGGCCCCCAGTGACCCTTGACCTGCCAGGCCTCTGTTGGAAATAGATCGTCACTCGCTCTGTCGTGCCGAGTGTGGGAGAGAGACGGATCAGTGAGAGATGAGGACAGAAAGAAGGAGAATGGTAGCGCAGCACAGTGCAGTAGTTATAGTATCCTGTACCATAGAGCTACTGTCCAGTGATATCGGTGTTTGGTACTTGAGATGTACTCAGTCCTTTCAATACGATGACTTTTTACGTTCTTTTTACATTATATTCTTGCTATCACACGATTTTACTGGCCTTAGAACATGATATGATAATAGAAATATATAATCCATTATAATTGTATTCACCTCAGGAGAGACTATTCGAACTAGAGGGTTAGTTACAGCCTTCATATACCCGTTTCCCACTATGGTGCTCTCCTAGGCATCCGGTAAGAGTTAATAAAATATAAATAGTATCGTTGTGCTGAAGTAATTAGTTATTTTGCTTTATGAGCACAACAAAACCAACTAAGGACAATACAGTAAATATATATGGATCCTTATATCCAGTAGGAGTTGGAGAAAGGGACATCGTTGCATGTTGGCATAACTGAGTATCGAAGGGGACGGCTCCCGTGCCCGGTTACAAGACAGTTTCCTCACCCCCCGGCCTACCCCTTCCAAAGAAAGGATTGCATACAAGAGAAGAGCAACTTCCAGCCTGTAGTCCACTGGAGTTCACGTCCACATAAACGTGTGGCTACAACAGCAACAGTAACATCCTTTAATCCTTGCAGTGCGGTGATGTGCGCTTTATTTTATTTTATTTTACTTTGCTGCTGATATGAAAGGTGCACTGGGGAGGGGGGAGTACATATAAAAAAAATTTTCTTGACCACGAGCAGAGAATGACGTTCGTCAGCTAGACCTTATACATGACTGAGGAGATGAAAGTTTTCTTCGTGTGTCACTACCCAATATAAAACGATATTAACCACTTCACTTCATTTACCTCCCCCTCCTCTCTCTCTCTCTCTCTCTCTCTCTCCAAGCTATGACCAGAGACAATTTTATTCAAATTAGGAAGAACTATTAATCAACGTTACGATTAAATCCTCCAGTTCTGGAAGACTCTCATAAGGTGACTAAATCGTTTGCAAGCAGAAAAATAAATAAATAAATTTGAAATACACCAAGGATTCAAGAGATTAACTTCTTGACCACTTAAATGACAGATGACGTATTTTATTTCTTTATTTTTGTTACTTCCACGATGACTTTTCTCTTTTCATCGCCTCGCTGTACAGATACACAGATGTTCCGTCTCTGTTCACACTGGAAGAGGGTTCAAGTCGGAACAAAACTACTGTAGCTTCACAATACCAAAGCAGTTTCGCAGATGGATAAAATCACTCCATCTGAATTGAATTCAAAAGACGCTGTGAAACAAACTTACTCATGAGTATGAACTGGCTATTATCGTTTGACTGATCCCATCTACGGTATAGCTCAGCAAAAGTGTTCAGATGATGATGATGATGATGAAATTGTTCAGCCACTGTACAGCAATCTATGTTAGAGAGTTTGTTTTCGCTCGTCGGAACTGGGTCCACTCACACACAACTTGAATACTCATTCGTTGTTGCATGAATTTCGGTAAGCCTTAGTACTGTGGTAAGAAATGAGCTGCCTTTGGCTACTACCAATATCTAGCTACACTTGGTCATTAACTGGACTAAAAGGAGTTAAGGATGACTGTCAGATTTCGTAACAAGCATAGTGTCCATACGTCTGTTTATGTAAAAATGACAACTAGAATCTCTCTTCTATTCAGTGTACATTATTATAAGGAATCTCTTGCTCATGGAGGCTCATCGGCAGAATATGCCTAAGAAACAGAAGGTGGAGGATGAAGAAAATGGCAGAAAATAAGCTGAAATTGGATTAAAAGTGACTGCTCTACTCAGAGAGTATATATACACGTACCCACAAAAGAGTGATAGGTTAAATGTGGCGTTAGGTTAAAATTGATAATGTTAGGTGACGTTAGGTAAGGTTACATTTAGACAAAGTTATATTTCGCATAAGTTAAAAAATATTAGATTGAATTGGAGTTAGATAAATCTCTGCCAAGAGGAAAGTATTCCAACTGAAGTAAATGCTGCATGGTGGTCAAAAAAGAATATTAAAGCCTGGGATGGATGAGGCCAGGTGAGAGGTAAGAGGAAATAGCTTCGTATGACTTCTTTTATCAGACATATATTTCTTATATTGTCGTTTTGTGATTAGAGTTAAGTGTTCTGACAATACATGTGTGTAAAGTGACTATTTTGTTGCCAGTACTCGTATACCACAAAAATAAACCCAAATGACAGAAGTTTTGTTCTTAAGGGTTATGTTTATCAGATATGTTCTGTTTGTTTTTACTTTTTGTGATGAGAGTTTGGCTTGCTGAAGATACATTGTTGTGAACTGTTGCATTATCCACGAATATATTACACTGGGCCACAGTCTAGATGGCGTAGGAAGCTTCGTAGCACCTACTTCTTAGCTATTTGTTTAGCATATTTCACGTTAACATTCTCTTGTATGGTACTTTATGTCGTTTTAATATCTAATTTGCATTAATAACATACAAGGGATATTCAGGCGGAATGTGCAGATTAAAAAACTAAGGACAAGAAAGGGATTACAGTGATTTTTTTTGCAAACGTTGATGATATTTTTAACTGCTCGAGTCCCGTTATGTAATATATCCGGTACCTTACAGAGGGACTAGAATCGTTTTATATTTGTCTCTGGTGATATGTTAACACTTTATCCTAGGCGATATATTCAGCAGATTACACATCAATATTCTGCTGCGTGATGCTAGTTCAAACTATGTTGATATAAACAAGATATAAATATCGTACAAACAAGGATGATCAGGTTTAATAAGTAAATCTGTAGGGAAAAGGTGCTAGGAAGCCTACTGTGCCACCCATAATAATTATATCCCCTAGTCCCGTATCCGATGCCGTACAATTGGGACAAGTGTTCATCTAAAATATATTTCTTCTACTTAATCCCGCCTATAGTCTAAGCTTTCTTCTAACTGTGAATGAAACGAAGGAAGAAACAATGCACGAGATGAGGAGGATGAGACGTGAGGGATGTGTAAGGAAAAGATGTGTTTCTCCCACATTAAGGAGGAAGCTAAGGAGGTTTGGAGTGAGAGTAATGCAAAGAAGTGTAAGTTTGTTTTGGAAGCCTTTTTTAATATGAGTAAAACATAAAAGGCATGACAAAACAATGTCTAAAAATGTTTTATGAGTACTTTTTGTTTCAGGCTTATATGAATCTGAACCCAGTGGAGTGCAAGATGAAAGTACCCTTCTCCTGCAGCTCATTACCCTGTTTTCGGGGAACAGGGAGGAAATTAAGGGAAATTTATATGCTTGAGCAGGGGAGCTGACCAACAATATCGGCACCACCAAGGAATATAGTAATAAAGGATCTAGTCAAGAGGAGAAATGAAGCACGAGAGTGGGCATGTGGGTGAATAATAGTCAGTAAAAATGAATAAAAAAGAAAAGCAAGCGCTGGCAGATGACATGGGCAGCCGTGTAATGACAACACCTGTAAGCGTGTTGGATGAGGGTAAGTGGGAGGGGGGGGGGGGTTGTTTTTTGCGGAGTAGGGGGAAAGGGGATGGCGAGAGAATAATGGAGTGGTGGAGGAGGGGAAGATAAACAGGTAAATATTACCAGGTGATTTGTACGTTGACGAGGACGTTTTAAGGTGGCAACACTGGGGTAGACATGAATGATGATGGTACGGATGAATGGCAACAAAATTATCACAGTTTAAATCACAAAATGAGCCCCAGTGTGAAGGGTACATTAGAAAACAACGCTCATACCTTAGTAAATTAAGGAATGTTTTCTTTACCCCGTTTCTTTAAAAGTTTTGTTGTTGTGCTACCCCAGTCTGTCTGATCAAGCAGACCCATCAAACGCAGGCAAGCAACAGCCCCTGCAGGGCCGTCTTATGCAGTGAACCGATGTTTCCACGCGGCTACCAGCGTCTTGCCATAGCGATGCACGGGTTAGTTTTGAGGTTTGGTTCCTGGGTGGACACCGCGTTTGTCTCTCCACCCAGTTAAAAGGGCCACAGTAGCAGGCTTAACGTCGACCAGTTATTTGTCTGTTTGGTTATCACCCAACGTTGTACTTAGATTCCTGAGTTACAGGAGACCATTTGGCTTGGCACTTAGTGTAGAGCCACCTAAAGCGGAAAAAAGAAGAAAAAATGGTGACAGGAGGTATAGGAGAATCAGGAAGAAAGGAGGACAGAAAAAAGGAAAATGAATGACATGAATGAAGAAGTAGGTAGGACTTCATCAAGTGAGTGGATGAGAGCCCCCACCTATCACCATTCCTACAACATGTAAGCAATGTAAATCTGTCTTATGGTAATCTAACTAACATACATATTACTTTCGGTTGATGGAATTAATGGCCATTGTTACTATATTTTTGCAAGGTTTTCACGACCATCCCATTCATATTATTATTAGTTATTACTCTGGCCGTGATAAATGTAATACAAATTCAATAAACATTTCTTGTAGGTGTCAGAGAAGAGGGCCCGCCTTCTGTCCCTTGAGACTCAAGTTGATGCTGCCAGATGCAATGGAGGCACCTTCTTTTGTCCCACAACCTGTTCGCGGTTTATGATCAACGACTGACTTAGTGTAACAAGTTTTAGTTAAATAAACTCAGGCGGCTCGGACATCTAATATACTATAGCACTAGCCGTGTGTGTATGTGTGTGTGTGTATTTTGGGCAGCCAAAACTACACAATCAAATCGCACCAAAATTGGCACAAAAATCGCAAAAAAATCGCTGATGTGAAAAAACTTGGTCCCATCACGACTGAAAAACTTTTACTATATCTAATGAGTGATCACATTTTGACCAAAAAACGCTGCTCCCGAAGCCCGGCATAGGATCTCCGTAGAATTTTTTGCTCAGAGGTAGACCTAAAATAAACTGTAGCAGTAGCCGTGTGTCTGTGTGTGTACTTCGGACTTGTGTTTGGACAACTCGGGTACTATTCCCGAAGCTGCAGATAACATGATCAGTTGGTTAGCTGCAAAAAATCCGAGTGACAACGTTACCCTAGAACAGCATATAAACGCGACAGCCCTCTGCAGGAGCAAGTGCGAGGGGCCCAAAAAGCCCACGAGCACTTGTATTAGACTATGGAAATACCTGTTAATGTCAAAAACAGTAGTTTCTTTCTTTATGTGACTTATCGTCCAATCTATTTCAGTGTGGTTTTATGATGGTACAACAGAGGGTAAAATGTGTCAGTTTAAATCAATTTTTGAGCATGTTAAGTAACAAGGAAAAATCAGGGTTACGAGGCGCTGTGCTTAATATTTAACTTCATGTAAAGGCTTTCATGATTATGTACTCCTATATGATTTCTGTGAAGTTTTAAGAAGGTGCAGAAAAAAATTATAACAATAATAATAATAAAAAAAATATGAACTGAAATCGCTCATAAGGGACACATTCTGAGACACGCACTTAGTTCGACGAAGTTATTCGTTAAATTTATCAGGTAATATTTTTTCATGATGCTATTGCCGCGTCAGAATGGTAACACATATCTATGCCACTTTTGCTCTCTCCGTACTGTTCTATTTTCCTATGGTACTTCATGGTGGTATATGAATACTGTAAATATACAGCAATAGCCAACCAGCGAGTATTGTCAAGATTCAATATGTCATGTAGAAGTCTGTGCTATGCTTATCCCTAACATACGTTCTTTGTGCATTCAGTCTAAAATTAGATTAATTGTACGCGGAACTTAAAACAGATTGAATTAGAATAGCTTCGGTTATATTGGGTTAGATCACATTAGGTTAAGGTTCGGTTGTTTTGATTAGGCAGATAGTCATATTCTAGGCAGCATGGACGGCTTCGTAACATCTCTTCTCAAGCGATTTACTTTGTATATTTCACCTTAACTCCTGCCGGGCTGAGTCTTTGTCCGGAAATTTCCCTCCCTTGATTCAGTGTTGTATAACCAAAAGAAATTGTATCATATATTATGAGGGAAGCAACATGACCCATGGAGACCTTCATAATGCTTAATATGAGGTCTGCAGCTCTGTCAGGATAAACATTCTTTTGTTTGTCATTTATATCGTATGGACGCCGACTTAGACTGAATCAGCAACATAAAGGTGGATATTAATGTGTAACGTGCAGAATAAATCGCCAAGAAATAGTTACTATCAAATAATTCAAAGCCACCATAAGTAAAGTTAGGATTGATTAGGTTAGGTTGGGATGGGTAAGCCTGCTTGGATTAAGAGAGCACTTTAATATTCCTGCTTCACTTTCACGACTCTTCAACTGATGTGTCCACCTGACTTCACCTGTTCTCCCCTGACGTCTATAGTCAACTGATTCTTTCAAGTTGTTCCCGACTCAAAACTTCAGCATAAACCTGAAACATTTGGCACGGCATGTCTCAGGGAAGTCGCAGCATTTTACATGAAACTTGTCTTTTGGTTTGCGATGATTGAGGTGCTGATGTAATGTTAATGGTGTGTGTGTGTGTGTGTGTGTGTGTGTGTGTGTGTGTGTGTGTGTGTGTGTGTATTTCCCTGCATATTCTGAGTGTGCGTTTCTGGGTTGATATGAATTAAGTTTCTTTACGAATACTATGTTTTGTATTTTTCTGTTTATGCAAGTATATCCAAGCAACGTCCTAACTCAGCCAACAAAAGACAACAGCACTCATATTAATCTTTACACATTCTGTTGCATTCATTAATTTTGTTTATACATTTTCTATTACCCACTTCAATATCAGACAACCACATTTACGTAAACATGACACCACATATCAATACTCAAACGTCTTTGAAAAACTATGCGCGCAATTACATGAATATATATACACAAGTACACAAACGCAGAAGGACTTACGGTTGCACACACCTCCATTCCACAACCATTTCTGTGCTAAAGCCATCATTCGTTCATACTCACACTCCATTTACCCTCATTAGTTCCACCCTTTCAGCTACATTCATTCACACTTACATCTCATATACATTCATTAATAAATCACGCATTCATCAGTATCACCCATAATCGACACACTCCTCTACACTCATTCATACCCATAATCTTTCATATCTTTACTCGCACCTACCCTCATTAATATCCACGTTCTCTGGTACCTCATTCATTCCTCACAGTTTCACATAAGCTACATTTATATTTACACCCATTCCTACAGTCACCCCATACTCGTTCACAAGGTTGTACTGTCAACTTTTTCAGTCTGCACACACACACACACACACACACACACACACACACACACACACACACACACACACACACACACACACACACACACAATCAATCAATCAGTCAATCAATCGAGAGAGAGAGAGAGAGAGAGAGAGAGAGAGAGAGAGAGAGAGAGAGAGAGAGAGAGAATTTAAGAATATGAAACATGGTACAAATATTTATGACTGTCCACAAGACTTACCGACGTGCCATAAAATTATTCGACTGATAACGCTTTTTGAGTCAGGGTTGTTGCATGATTCAGTATAGACGATACGATACTGACTCCCATGTGGTGGAATCATTTACTGTGCATAACAAGTATAATGGACTTGAGGAAAAGAACTGTTTAGCCAGCCAGGAGTTTGACACAATGCACACTCACAAGGTCACATATCAACACAAGCAAATTTTACAACACACACACACACACACATACACACACACACACACACACACACACACACACACACACACACTATTATTAATGGGGAAGGTATCCCTGTATTATATCAGTTGTACCTCTTAAACATCGCATACACGTACCTCATTTTCTGATTATGTCACCTTTCGCTCACACCTTCCCTCCCTTCTTCCTCCTTCCTTCCCTCCCTTCCTCCCTCACTCTCTTTGTCCATTTATCTGTATATATGTCTGTCATCCCCCCTCTCCCATCTGTCTGTCTGTCTGTCTATCTGTCTGTCTGTCTGTCTGTCATACAGGTAAAGCCCCCAATCACTCATATGATAAAACCAACAAGCCATCCACCGTCACACTCTACGCCAGGCCAGGCTTATCAAATTATACGCAGCCGTTTGTATGCACTTCTTATGTACCCATGTACCCGCCTTCATAATAATACCCGACGCATTTAATCCCCGGATGACAGTGCTACAAAGGGAGTGAATTATACGGAGGTAACAACAAAGACAAACTAATTTACTAGGCAGTTGGCAAAGGTTGTCTAAGAGAATGTGTTGAGTATGTCACTCTCTTATCTTTTTTTTTTTGGGGGGGGGGACCCTGTAACTTTACAGCGTGATTTTGCCTGCAGGGCTGTTACACTGATGAGTCAGGTGTGATGGCGTTGGGTGTGGCTGTAGTTGGACTATTTGTGACAATTTATACGACGAAAATGGAGTTTATGAGGGGAGAGGAGATTAGAGATGGAGATGAAGAAAGGGAGAGAATGGGAGTGTGAGTGAAGGAGAGTACAAGATAGTGAATATATATATATATATATATATATATATATATATATATATATATATATATATATATATATATATATATATCATCAGCCGTTTGAGTATCCACTGCAGGACTGGCCTATCCCGACCGAAGTCTAGACGATACAGCTTAGGCTGTCTGGTAGAGACTGTATGAAGGGTGTAAAGTGCTCGTAAGTGTAATTGCAGTGTTGGAGTGGCTTTGGATGTGTGTATAGTCTGTGCACCAAGTGTAATCGTCCCGCGCAAGCCGACTGGGTGCAAGCATACTTTATAGTAAGCGACACTGGTTCAACCACAGCACCCCTTATGTCCGCCAAGGCAGTGCGTGGCCGGGTGAACACTTCCAAAGCTTATTACCCTGGCGGGGCACGAATCCTGATTCACTCGTGTACGAAAAAGCACACTCAACCTCTGTACAGTACCACAGAGGATCTCTCTCTCTCTCTCTCTCTGGAAATTAATCACTTAACGCATGATTCACAGATATGCTGATATCCACAAGGAAAACGAAACTCGAAATATCCCCAGCTCTTTCGTGTATTGGTATCTTCAGAGGAGAGCAAGGTGATTGTTTTTCCTTACTGTGCTCTCCCCTGAAGATGTGAATACACGAGAGCGCTCGGGATATTTCGTATTTCATTTTCCTTGTGGATATCAGCATATTTATATTTATGAGACACAGAGTGGTGAGCAAAGGAAAAAAGAGAGGGAGAATAAAAAAATGGATATGAAAGGGAAAGAAATAACTGAGGGAACACAGGTGACTCCCCCCCTAAAAAAGGGGATAGGAAGGGAAAGAACTGACTGAGAGAGCAAAGGTCCTCCCACCCCCCGAAAAAAAAAAACACACACACACACACAAGTGATATGAAGGGAGAGAAATGACTTAGGGAGCAAATGTGATAAAAAAAAGAACAGGAGATTGGGAAACAATTGACTGAGGGAGCTAAGGTGACAAAGACAAGAACAAGAAATACGGAGAGAAATTACTGAGGGAAACAAGGTGAAAAAAGAGAATGGAATAATGAGGGAGATACATGACTGAGGGAGCCAAGGTGAAAGAAAGAACGAGATGGTAAGGGATAAAACTGACTAAGAGAAAGGAGTGAGGGAGCCAAGGACCCCCCCCCCCAAAAAAAAAAGAGCTACAAAAGGAGAGAAAACACTTAATGATCTAAGTTGACAAAAAAAGAGCAACTGATAGGAAAGTAGTGAAATGAGTGTGGGAGTCAAGGCTACATAAAAAAATGGAGCCTTATGACAGGTGATGACGAAACATGTAAAACGAGATGGATGCACAAAACAAAGGACATACGCAAGAAACAAACTAAACACAAGGTGGAGAAAGTACTCTAAACAATTCTGACATTGCAACAGATCAGTGAAAATAAACTTAATTTTTACTCTGGTGTAATAGCATTGAAAAAACAGATGGATGTGGTTGTTTCGTGTGTGTGTGTGTGTGTGTGTGTGTGTGTGTGTGTGTGTGTGTGTGTTCACTGAGAGGCATATAGATACACCTGAGAACGAAAGTAAATACCAGTGTGTGTGTGTGTGTGTGTGTGTGTGTGTGTGTGTGTGTGTAGGAAGCTCAGGAAGTTACTGGCAAACCAAAGGAGGACTCACTGGGTATGGAGGGAAGGGGTAGAACGTGTTTAGCAGTGCAGAGCAAGTGGATGTCATTGGGGGTAGGGCGGAGCACAGGAAGGACGGACAGGGAGGGGAGCGGTAGAGCAGGCAGAGGCATGAAAATACGAGGTAGGGAGGGGCATGGTAGGAATAGGTGCTGCATGGTGGGTTTGGGTGGGGCATGGGAGGTCAGAACAGGAAGAATCATAGTAGGAATGTGCTGGACATTGCAGGCCGGAGCTTGGCGAGGTGAGGCAAGAAACTGAAACGAGACTGATTTGATGAGGCAGGGGACGGGAAACAAGGGCACGGGGGGGCATGGTGGAGCAGAGTAGAGGTGAAGCAGAGTAGGGAAGTGCATACTTAGGCAAGATAGATGTAAGATAAGCCAGTGTGGGGCATGAGGAGACAGGGTAATGATAAGATATGACAGAGAGAGACATAGTAAGGCAGAGTATGGGTAAAATTAGGCAGGATTAGGCAAAATGAGGCGCGATAGGGTAGACGAGAGCAAGTGGGTGAAAGTGAGGCAAGTTGGATATTGTTCGGTGGGATGGGGCAAAGGTCATAAAGTCTTCTCCTACCTTTTATTCTCTCGCACTTGATTATCCTCCTTTATCTCATGCCACTCCTAACCCTTCTGTTTTCACTCTCTGCTTAACGGTAGAACAGTCGGTGTACAATATTATGTAATTTTGCAAGCCTGCTTGAAACTGATTCCATTGTGATTCATTCCTCACACCTTTCTTCACTTCTTCCTCTTTCTTGGATTGTGTCTTTTGTGTCAGGGTAATTTCACTGCAATTCATCAAAAACTGCAGAAAAGATGAATTAGGGACGGTCAAGGAGACATCAAATAAACGCATCCATATCTGGTTCTTTGCTAATCCCTATTTTCCCACTTTCTTGACTAATCTCGCTCGGTTATTTCTTCCTTTTATTTGTATGTCCCATTATTATCAGTGCTTAAAACACAGACAGACATAGGGAGCTGCGTAGAAGGTGTTATTTTGCAAACATGCAGGACAGTATCTCTATAGTCCTTTCCTTCTCCCTACTTTTCTTCACGTCTCTGCATTTCTGTTTATTTTACGTCATTTAATGTTTACCAAGATGAAATATGCAAATCGGGAAGGTCGAGTGACCCGAAGGAAAATACGGGCATCGCTGAGTCTTAGTGTTTTACTTTCAATTCTCTCCTGATACAATTCTTGGCGGTTTCTCTTCTTTTTGTTCTTATTTTTTTTTCTTATGAACTAAAGATTTCTAAAACAGAAAAATAATATATGGTGAGCTACAACGAGGATGTAATTTGGAAAACATGCTTGTCATTGATTCTGCATTCTTTCATTCTTCCGTGTTTCTTTTCTTCTCTCTCTCTCTCTTTTCTTTCATGTCATATTTTCACTGTTATCGATCAAAAAATTGTGGACAATAAGACTGAAAGAAGGGTCGAGAATATTAAACATTAACAATTTAACATATCTTTCATTGGCTCCTTGATAATTTCTTTCGCCTCCTTCCTAATTTAGTCCTTCTCTGTTCCCTTTTTTTTTTTTTTTTTTTTTTTTTACCATGTTACTTTTACTATCATATAACAGAGTAAACTTGTAATTATTTTCGTCCCTTAGCCTTAAATTTCCCCTCTGTTTCAACTTCTTCCCTCCGCTACTCTCCTTCCCCTTTCCTCTCCTGTGTTTATCCTAGTTACGAGCGAGCGAGCACAGCGAGCAAAGCGATATTTACTCTTCGTTCAGCTGAGTATTGGGCGGCCCGACAACCCGGCGCGGTCCTACATGACACTGCCCGACTGCTATGGTTTTCAGAGGATAACTTTTCTACTATGTGAGATAGAGAAGAGATTCTTTCAGCAGGTAGTAGATACATTCGATACATTTGTTATTAGCTATATATTTACACATGAGACCAAGGAAACCCCTTAGAATCCCAGCTTTCCAAGGGAAGTACCGAGGGCTTCAATTGCCATGCTCCACTATGAAATCGATTTGAAAAAGTTTTCCTGTTGTAACATTTTTTTTTTTTACTTGAATTCTAACAATTAAATATCGGATATTACGCTCATAATTATACATGCACGTTTTTTATATTATACAGTAGGTGGTGAAATCAGCAAGGGAAATCGCCTCATTTCATTCGGCCAATAGATAAGCGTTTACCGACGCAGTTCGTTGATACGGCAGGTGGGGAGCAGAGAACTGAACATTGCGCTTGTGATAAATGCTAAGGCGCCTCGCTATATGCACATCCAGAGAGAAAATGTGAAAGAGAAAAGACATGAGAGAGTAAATATTTTAGCTCAATTATTCATCTGTTATTGTTCAACTACCTCATCAGAAATGTTGAAAGTTTTTATCAAGATGCGTCAAGTGGGGTTGTGGAGGATTAGTGCCCCTCCCTATAAAACAATTAACTCTAAGCCGTTGGCCACCCCGTTTGGGATACATGGTGTCTGGCAATGAATGAATGAATGAATGATGAAATTATGATGATAGGCCCATGTACAAACGCTCGCTCGCTCGTCACGCGATCACACAGCGCACTTTACTGGTATATTACTATTGTGGAGGGGAAAGTCCGGGTCAGTGAAGAAGCTTGTACACTTGTTCGTCGTGGGCGCTTATTTCTTCCTCTGTTTCGCCTTGATTATTTCCTTTTGCTTTTTCCATTTCTTTCCTTTGTTCTCCTTCTCTGTTCATTTCTCTTTATATACCCTGTTATAATTACTGTCATATACTCCGAAATATCACGGAAGGAAAAGGCGGGGTCAGGAAAGAGGGTAGGGAACTGTGCGCTCGTGCCTTACCAGATCCCGCCCTCTGCACTCCAACCGGAACATTTGCCCTTATTACTGAGCGTCTTTACAAAAGATCTTCAGCAATTCTTACAATCAACAGCTCACCAAATCAGTGGTTTATTGTAAGACATCACTGGATTTTGTAAAATTTTTTATGCTATTTTTATCTCTACCTCGGTGAGGAAATGTTTGGTAGCCTTTTTCAGCCGTACAAAAGCATAAAATTCATTACTGAACACAACCCAAACTAAAAATGTTTTATAAATATTGCTGCTGACCTCTGCTTTCGCATCTATTTTTCTTGGTAATTACGGGTCTCTTTGTCTTGGATGGTGGTTTGAGCAGTTAACGCCGTGACTGACTAATTCCCGTCTTCGTGGCTATCATTCGTGTCGGCAATGTCTCACGCCTCACGCCTGCCCTGCTACAAATGAGTGCAGTTGGTGACGATTATCATCACTTCAGCTAATGGCGCCTACTGTACGAGTATAGCCAGATTATTTTCTTAAGTCATGTGTTAGTGAAGAGACTGAGTCCAGAAATTCACCAAAGGACAGAGTCTAAAATTATCCTGAGTAGCTCTAACAACGTCTGACACGTTTTGCAAGTTACTGCGGTTAGCACCACACGAGAGTATACAGCAAGAGTCACCTTCCGTCAGACAACAAAACAAGCAGAATAAAGAACACTTACAGAACCACTGTTTACGGGTAACTTGCCTTACAAGAAGGAACGAATATCACATCAGCCATAACTCTAAAACACTTTCAGTCCTCAGTCTGCTCTCTCCATTAGCCCTATTACCTTCTTTATGGTGACCCTTGCTTCTGTACGCAGAAGACGAATAAGTATTTTGTTTATCATGCAAGTCAGTCATTTCATGTTTTATTATTAATATTCATAACGCTTCTTAACTATGATCATTCCTTTCTTTCAAATTTAGTAAGAGCTTCCAAATTATTTACACAAAAATATTTTCACAACTTCCTACCAGCAATCAATAAATCCAGTGTGGCTTAGGACACTTGCTGCAAAGTTACCTCCCCCCCTCCCCTCTCTCTCTCTCTCTCTCTCTCTCTCCCTCAACACACACACACACACACACACACACACACACACACACACACACACACACACACACACACACACACACACACACACACACACAAACATACTCTTTATCCGATTTCTCATTTTCATGTTTACCCCGTCTTCCTCCTGCTGTGGAGAACTGAGAGAAAAAAAGATCATTAAAGAAAGTAGGAAGTAGACTGTAGCACCACTCGAATAGGGCGGTACTCTGAGGTGGATGGCAAGCTGGTGACAGGGAGAGTTGGGGCTCCCATTTCACCAGCCCTCAGGACCTTTTCCTGACCATCTCCCTTTGCGAATACTGTCATTGTTTTCATTTACACAGAGAGTAGGCCAGCATGCTCTCATAATACCTTTACCTTCAACTGTCAACACCACACTACATGCACATTACATATCACACCTATTTCCATGCCCCCTTAGCAATGACCGCAGCATTACTATCAGCAGGTAGTAGATACATTCGATTAATTTGTTTTTAGCTATATATTTACTCATGAGACCAAAGAAACCCTTTGGAATCCCAGCTTTCCGGGGAATGTACCAAAGGCTTCAGCTGACAAGCACCGCTATGAAATCGAATTGAAAAAGATTTCCTATTGTAACACTAGTTATTATTTATTTGCATTAATTCTAACAATTACATATCGAATATTACGCTCATAATTTTACATGAACGTTCTTTCTATTATAGGGGGTGAAACCAGCAAGGGAAATCGTCCCATTTCATTCGATCAATAGCCAAGCGTTTACCGGCGCAGTTCGATGACAAGGCAAGTGGAGAGCAGAGAACTGAACATTGCACGTGGGATAAATGCTACGGCGCCTCGCTATATGCACATCCAGAGAGAAACGGTGAAAGAGAGAGGACGTGAGAGAGTAAAATTTTAGCTCAATTATTCTTCTGTTACTGTTCAACTACCTCTCAAGAAATGCTGAAAGTTAATATCAAGATGGAAGTATGATGATAGGTCTATGTACAAACGCTCGCTCGCTCGTCACGCGATCACACAGCGCACTTTACTGGTACATTGCTATTGTGGAGGGGAAAGTCCGGGTCAGTAAAGAAGTTTGTAAATGTGTTAGTCCTGGGCGCTTATTTCTTCCTCTGTTTCTATATGATTATTTCGTTTTTCTTTTTCCATTCCTTTCCTTTGTTCTTCTCTGTACCTTTCCCTTTATACACCCTGTTATTTTGACTATCATATCCTCCGAAATATCACGGGAGGAAAAGGCGGGGTCAGGAAAGAGGGTAGGAAACTGTGCGCTCGTGCCTTACCAGATCCCGCCCTCCGCACTCCAACCGGAACATTTGCCCTTATTACTGAGCGTCTTTACAAAAGATCTTCAGCAATTCTTACAATCAACAGCTCACCAGATCAGTGGTTTATTGTAAGAAAGCATTGGATTTTGTAAAATTTTTTATGCTATTATTTTCTCCAGCTTGGTTAGGAAGTGTTTGGTAGCCTTTTTCAGTTGTATAAAAGCATAAGATTTCAACTCTGAACACAACCCAAACTCAAAACGTTTCATCAATATTGCTGCTGACCTCTGCTTTCGCATCTCTCTCTCTCTCTCTCTCTCTTGGTAATTACGAGTCTCTTTGTCTTGGGTGATGGATTGAGCAGTTAACGCCGTGACTGACTGCAGGATTATTAATTTCTGAACGAACTAATTCCAATCTTCGTGGCTAGCTTTCGTGTCGGCAATATCTCACGCCTCACGCCTGCCCTGCTTCGAATGAGTGCTGTTGGTGACGATTTTCATCACCAGTTGATGGCGCCTCCTATACGAGTGTACAGGGTGTTCCAGGAATTAAGCCCAAAACTTTGGGAAATGATAGATGATGGAATTCTAGGCAAAAAATGTTATACTCGTATGAACATGTGTCCAAATCTCAACCGTTACAGAGCTACAATTACTGATGACCTTATGGGTGAAAATCTATCTATCTATCTATCTATTGCCAGACGCCTCAGTCCCGTTTGGGGTGGCCACAAACAAATCGCCTCCAAGTCGCCCTGTCCCCCGCCATGTCACTCCCCTGCTCCCAACTCACACCCCCCTCTCTCATATACCTCTCCACCCCATCCCTCCATCTCATCCTCGGCCTCCCCCTCCCTCTTTCTCCCTCCACCTCACTCACATACACTCTCTTCGTCAGTCTTTCACCCTCCATTCTCTCTTCATAATTCGCCCATAAGGTCATCAATAATTGTAGCTCCGTAACAGTTGAGATTTGGACACATGTTCATATAACATTTTTTGCTTAGAATTCCATCATCTATCATTTCTCAAAGTTTTGAACTTAACTCCCGGGACACCCTGTAGTAGATTATTTTCTTAAGTCATGTGTTAGTGATCAGACTGAGTCCAGAAATTCACCAGTACGACAGTCTAAGATTATCCTGAGTAGCTCCAACAACGTCTGACACGTTTTGCAGTTTACTGTGGTTAACGCCAGACGAGATTGTACATCAGGAGTCACCTTCCATCAGATATCAAAACAAACGGAAATAAGAACACTTACAGAACCAGTGTTTACGGATAACATGCCTTACAAGAAGAAACGAGTATCACTTCAGCCACAGATCTCAAGTACTCAAAGCCCTCAGTCTACTTACTCTCTTCTTTAGCCCCATTGCTTTCTTTATGGTGACCCTTTCTTCTGCATGTAAAATATGTACAAGTATTTTGTTCATCATATACTGTCAGTCAGTAATTTCATGTTTTATTATTAATGTTCATAACGGTTCCTAAATATGATCATTCCTTTCTTTCTAATACAGTAAGAGCTTCTTAATTATTTATACCAAAATATTTTCACTAACGTTCTACCAGCAATCAGTAAATCCAGTGTGACGGAGGACAGTTGCTGAAATGAAACCCTCTCTCTCTCTCTCTCTCTCTCTCTCTCTCTCTCTCACACACACACACACACACACACACACACACATATTCATTATTTGACTTTTCGTTTTCATGTTTACCCTGCCTTCTTCCTCCTTTGGAGAACTGAGAGAGAAAAAAAAAATCAGTTAAAAGAGTAGGGAGTAGACTGTAGCACCAGTTGAACAGGGAAGTACTCCCGAGGTGGACTGCAAACTGGTAACAGGGAGAGCTGGAGCTCCTGTTTCACAAGCTCTCAGGACCTGTTCCTGACCATTTTCCCTTGCTGAACATTTTCAGCGTTTTCATTAACACAGAGAGTAGGCCAGCATACTCTCAGTACCTCTACCTTCAACTGTTTACACCACACTACATACACATTACACAGCACACTTTCTATTTCCATGTCCCCTTAACAATGGCCTCAACATTACTATCAGCAAATCCGGTGGCGTCTGGGAGTGCCATCACCGGTGAGGAAGGGCTGGCGACACAGGGTCCTTCCGGTCGCAACCGAGCGACTATGCCAACTCCGGCTCTTCCAAACACCGTTCATGCTCGTCAGAGTGAAGCGCAGGTTCTGCCCTATACTTCGCCAATATCCGTGGCCTTTATACCAAGCTGAATTCCATTCACTTTTTCATCTAATCCATATCCCTCACAGCCCTGTTCCTCACAGAAACCCAAATCTCTCCCTTAACTGACATATCCCCAGTTTGTTTATCTGGTTACCATCTACTCACAAACTTCCGTAACAAAGGTGACAACTGTTGTTATATCAAATCTGAATTTGCAGTTGACACTATCTGCAACGTCACTTCAGCTAATTTTGATTATTTACTATAGAAACTAAAATATCTAAATATTACCAAATTTATCTGTGTAGTTTATTGCTCTCCCAATGCTTCTTCCAAACCCAATGTGTTTCATTCCACATCCACACAGTTAATTAACCTTAACCTCACCCTTGCCACTGAAATTACCGTTTTTTATTTTAACGTCCATAATGTAGAATGGTTATTGCATTCCGCCAGGACTGACGAGACAGGTCTAGAAAGTGAACTATTTGGAGAATCGTTTAATCTCATGCAATTGTTAAAACAACCAGCCAGAATACCAGATAATCCTGACCATAACACCTGCCTCTTGGACCCATTCCAGTCAAATAATCCAGATCATTACAGGATAGAAGTACTGTCACCGCTTTGATCCTCTGACCAATATCTCATAAAAGCCTCATTAGTTAGTTGCCCCACACCTCCCTGTTCTGAGCCAATCAGGGTGACCAGATGGCACTTTGATAGGGCAAATTGGGGTGGATTTAGAAATTATCTTGCTGATATTCCATAGCAGTCTCTCTTCTTCAGTGACATTAATTCTACCCAGTCTCACATCAATGGTTTAATACAAGCTGGAATGGAATTGTTCATACCAAGTCAGTAGTTCATTAGAAGATCCGAATTCCCAAAATGGTTTGACAGCCATTGTGCCCGAGCAATGACCCAATAGTTCATAACATATAACTGTTACTTATAATCAAAATCAACTGAATCGCTCAGTCAATTTAAATTTGCAAGGAACCATGCTAAAGCAGTAATTAATCTTGCTATATCAAACTTTCTTTCAACCAAGCATCCAAACTATTAAATAATCCAAATGACAATAGAATATTCTGGTCAACCTTCAAATTCTTTCAATAATAACTTTAACAAGTTATCACCCATTTCCCCACTAAAATCTTCTGGTAACACTACAAGTGACCCGCTTGGTAAAGCAAACATCCATGCTAGTACATTTGCCAGTAATTCTACTTTAGAGAAAGTCAGCTAGAATTCCCTGTACTAGAACTTGACTCTCCAAAAATAGCTCCAATTAAGATGCATACTAGATACGTAAAATCCATTCTAGACAATTTACCAACCAACAAAGCTCCAGTTTCAGATGGATTTCCTCTAATTTGTTTTGCAAAATTGTTGACCAGAACATGCTGCTGTTGTAGCCAAATTATTCTGACTATGCATACGTACTTCTACATTCCCTAATTCTTGGATACAAGCCAGTATCCACCCACTCCGTGTTTTCTTTACCCCTGCACAGCTGTAGACTTTATACAGGGGCTTTATTCGCCCCTGTGTATAGTACAACTGTCTTGTGTGGGGGGCTCCCCACATACATTCCTTCCCAACACAGTGGGGTCAAACACTTTCGTCTCATTTACTTTCCTCCTCATACTGACTCCTTAAACCTTTCTCTCTTTACAGCTCTATTTCTTCTTTATCTTATTTCCTTCGTTATGTCAATCGTCCCAGCTCTTCTGAACTGTTTGCTTGCACTCCTTCATTAAGGTAAGTGCGTACGGTAGCACAGTCTGACGACAAACTTTCACTCCTCTTCTGTTCACCTCTTATGTGAGACTTCAGCGTTATCCCCAGTCCTTAATGTATACACCAGATGAACTCTGGAACTATCTTACTCTGTGTTTCTTTCGGCCTATGACCTCCAGTATTTTAAAAGATATGTGTCCATGTGTCTCAAAATGAACAGAACCAGATTATTTTCGGGGGGAACGATCTTGCTGGTTTCCAGCCACTGGTTCCTTTTACCTTGCTTATATATATATATATATATATATATATATATATATATATATATATATTTTTACGGAACAGAGAAAACTGTCCCGCAAAGTTCCAGGTTCAAAACAAAAGAGTTAGGTAATTACAAGTTAAAGTTTAATGCTCAAACTAACAACTAAACATTCAGGACTCATAAGGATAATGTAATGGCAAAAACAGGTTAAATATATGGTTAACTGCAATAGCCGCTATTAACACGAAATTAGCAAGAGTAAATTTATCTAAGTCAGCCCTGATAAAATGAGAAAACCGGATAATGCTCAGTTAATGCAAGATATATTATTACAGATACAAAATATTATTAATAATGGCTGACAATACGAACTTTACATGAATCACAAAAACCTTACCAGGCCTACGAATTAACACCTTATGCTATACAGTACAAGAAAAAATGTAATAACACTTATACTCAAATTACACAGCAGCTAGATAGTTGGAGACTTCCTGAGCACTCACAAAAATAACAACTGTACAGGGGAGGACAGAGATGTGAACAAAATGAGGATTAGATCTAAGTGGCAATTAATGCAGAGACTGAGCTCATTATATAGGGGCCGGCAGAGCTTGATACAACTTGTAAGAAGGACGCGCAAATGAAGCCATAGGGGACAAAGAGTTGACACTCCTGCTCTGAACAACAGAAAGAACGACTTACTCTACTATAAGGGAGGAGGGGGGTGGGGAATGAGGTAGAACACACACTATGGAAGCCACGAGGCGAATCGTGATCAAACATGCAGCATACTGTACGTTAGAATTATACAAAGGATGATGAAATCATAGGCTATGTAACACCTCCCCACAAAGAAAAAGAAATTTACAAAGGAAATTTATTATTACTCTAAAACAATCTGTCTAAAGTCTAGATAAGCAATCTGCAATAACATTTTCTTTCCCCTTGATATGTTGTATGTCTAATGAATACTCCTGAAGAAGTAGACTCCATCTTGTCAATCTCTGATTTTTATCTTTAAACTTACTAAGGAATTTCAGTGGGTTATGATCGGTATAAATGACTATGGGGTCAAAACCAGAACACAAATAAAATGAAAAATGCTGTAAACCCAAAATCAAGGCCAAAAGCTCTTTCTCAATAGTTGAGTAGTTCTTTTGAGGTGGAGTGAACTTCTTACTGTAATAAGATACAGGGTGTTCAATACCCTGATCATCCTCTTGCAGCAAAACAGCCCCAGCTCCTGTATCACTTGCATCAACAGCCATCTTAAAAGGCTTAGCAAAATTTGGAGTAGCAAGCACTGGCTGACTTAATAGGATAGCTTTAAGTTTACTGAAAGAGGATTCACAGTTATCGGTCCAGACAAATTTAACTCCCTTTTTCAGTAGGTCTGTAAGTGGTGATACAAGAATTGAAAAGTTAAGAACAAATCTCCTGTAATAACCTACCATTCCCGAAAATCTTTGTAGCTCTTTCCTACTTTTAGGTCTGGGAAGATCACTTATAACCTGAACCTTAGCTCCTGGTGGTGCAACGTGTCCATCACCAATTACGTACCCAAGGTACTGAACTTTAGCTTGACCAAACTCACACTTTGATAAATTAGCTACAAGATTAGCCTGAACCAAACACTCAAGAAATTTACTGACATGGCATAGGTGATCTTTCCAGTTGTCACTGAAGATTAATACATCATCAATATAAACAACACACCCTGCCAAACCCTCTGTTACAACATTCATGAGCTTCTGAAAAGTGGCTGGTGCATTCTTCATACCATATGGCATTACAGAACATGCAAAAGTCTTACCTAGTGTTACAAAACATGAGATCTCCCTAGCACGTTCAGTCATAGGTACTTGCCAGTATCCCTTTAACAAATCAAACTTACTTATGTACCTAGCCTTTCCGATCTTGTCTATGCAATCTTCCACGCGAGGGAGAGGGTAAGTGTCTGTTTTGGTTATCTGATTAACACGTCTGTAGTCAATGCAAAGCCGCTGTGACCCACCTGGCTTAGGGACTAGAGTGACAGTAGGACTCCACTCGCTCTGACAGGGCTCAATCATCTTGTGGTCCAACAGGTAGCCAAGCTCCTTCTGGATGAGAGGAACTTTCACTGGGTTCACACGGTAAGGAGGCAATTTAATTGGCTTTGCGTCTCCAACATCGACATCATGCATCAACACAGTGGTTCTTCCTGGAGTGGCACGGAACACTTGTGGGTACTCCTGCAGTAATGCTGAAAACTCCTGCCTTTCCTCGGGAGCTAGATGAGAAAGCTTAGTCTGGAGATCATTCATGATATCAGGATTCTTCCCCAAACTATCACTCAGGCTCATGCTGCATGGGAGAACTTCACTTGCAGACTCAGGTGGAACAGCTACAGTGCAGACTGGGTTATTTTCGTCCTGCCTGTGATATAACTTTAGCATGTTGATGTGACAAAGTTGCTTGTTCTTTCTACGATCTGGTGTGGCGATGACATAGTTGACATCACTGAGTTTCTTCTCCACGAAATAAGGACCACTAAACTTGGCTTGAAGAGGTTGCCCATGCACCGGTAGCAGAGTCAAAACCTGATCTCCTGGCTGAAAGTGGCGTAACCTGGACTTCTTATCATACCAAGTCTTCATCTTCTCCTGAGCAGCTCCTAAATTCTCTCTCGCCAGCTGTAAAGCAGTGGACAGCCGTTCTTTGAACTTCATCACATACTCCAGCAGGTTGACTTCATCTTCCTCCGACAGCCAGCATTCCTTGAGTAGCTTAAGGGGTCCTCTTACTTCATGGCCCAACAGTAGTTCAAAAGGTGAGAAGCCCAGTGATTCATTTGGAGATTCTCTTGCGGCAAATACAACGAATGGAAGACCTTTATCCCAGTCTTTCTGATGTTCCAAACAGTATTTCCTGAGCATCGATTTGAGTGTTTGATGATATCTCTCCAGTGCTCCTTGGGTCTGGGGATGGTAAGCTGAAGACGTGATCTGGGTGATGCCCAAGTCTTTCAGGGACTGCTTGAAAACATTTGACATGAAATTACTTCCCCGGTCTGACTGTACCTCCTTGGGTAGACCAAACTTTGTGAAGAACCCTAGCATTTCCTTAACCACGTTCTTTGCTGAGATATTTCTAAGTGGAATGGCTTCAGGATAACGAGTAGCCATATCAATCAGGGTCAACACATAAGAAAATCCTGAAGAAGTCTTAGGAAGAGGGCCCACAATATCCACCAACACACGGGTGAATGGCGCCTCAAAAGGAGGAATGAGAACTAGAGGTGCAACCTTTTCGGTCTGATTACACTTCACCACAACTCGACAGGTGTGACAAGACTTACAATACCAGGAAACATCTCTGAAGATACCTGGCCAGTAGAAGTGTTTCAAAATGCGTGCCACAGTCTTCCTCACTCCAAGGTGCCAAACTGGAATCATGAGCCACTCTAATGATATCCTGCCTACAAACACGAGGGATGACAACTTGATGTACAACCTCCCATTCACAGTCGGCTGATGCTGTTGGGGGTCTCCACTTCCTCATAAGTACTCCTGACTTTATATAATAACAAGTAGAAGCACCAGCTGACTCTTCCTCACTTCAAGCAGAGTTAGCTAGACCTTTCAACTTAGGGTCAGCAACCTGCAACTCAACCAACTCTTGACGAGACAAATTATCAACACTACGGGGTACTGCCTCATCTGGTGAGTGGTCCAAATTAGCAAGAAAAGTGTCAGCTAGGATAACATCATCATCATCATTATCCTCTAAGTCACCAGTAACTTTAGACTTAGCCCTAGTGACAGCACATGCAGGGAACACATCAGGGATATCACAATCCTGGGTCGCAGTCACTGTTTCACTAGACAGCTGAGGAGCTGGACACACTTGACTTCCACCAATATCATTTCCAAGTAAGAAAGTTACACCTTACATTGGGAGTGTCTCAACCAACCCAACCATAACGGAACCATTAACAAAACCAGACTCTAAATTCACTCTGCACAGAGGGACAGAGAAGTAATTATTCCCTACACCTTGTAAGATTACAGTTTCATCAGAGGAATTAACATTAGAGCCTAGAACACTGGTCAGCATAAGGGATTGGCAAGCACCTGTATCACGATATATTTTAACTGATTTCCTGTCATTACTGTCCAGAGGACTGACAAAACCATCAGACAGGAAATTAGCACATGAACTCTTGAGAGTGTCACCCACGTTACTGCTCAAAAGAGGAGCTTCATCATGAGAATTTAATTTACCCCTCAAAGCAGGTTCATTTAACTCAGTTAAAGAATTCTGGGAATTCAAGGGTGGACACTAGACCAATTGACTGAATATTTAAAGACTAATTTTTGTTCACATCACGCTGTCTCCTGAAACATTTCTCCGTAGTATGACCAAGCTTACTACAATAAGTACATTTACTTTTCTGAAATCTAGAGGTGAAGCTGGTATTTACTTCCTGAGAAACATCATCTTTATTCTCTTTCCTGTTACCTGTACTCTGAGTAGAGGCAACGTACTTACGCTCAGCTTTCCTTTTTTCTCTAGAATAACTCTTGTGAGTGAGAACATATTCATCAGCTAAAACTGCAGCATCAGACAAATTATCTATTCTTTTCTCATCAAGATATAGGCTTACATCTTTATTAATACACCTCTTGAAGTCCTCCAGCAAAATCATCTGCTTAAATTTACCAAAATCAGATTCCACATTCTTAGAATTTAACCACTGTTCTAACAGATCTTCTTTGATTTTTGCATACTCAACATGGGATTGCTTATCTTGCTTATAAGTTGTCCTAAATTTTACTCTATAGGCTTCAGGAACAAGCTCATAGGCCTTAAGAATCAAGCTCTTAACTACATCATAATTATCAGATTGATCCTGAGGCAAAGATGCATAAGTTACTTGAGCTTTACCTGTGAGAACAGTTTGAAGGAGTACTGGCCAATACTTTTTGGGCCAATTAAAACCTGTAGCTACCCTCTGAAACAACTGAAAATACTTTGTTAAATCAGATTCATTAAAAGGAGGGACAAGTTTAACATTTTTAGCCACATCAAAATCATCAGAGCTAGATGATCCAGTTCCACCTTGTTTCATGCGATACTCATGGTCTGCCTGAATCCAAGCAAGTTCAATTTGTGCCTGAGCCTGTACCTGTGCCTCCTGAATACGAGCTTGCTGCAGGGCTAGCTGTAACTTAGCTAATTCAATCTGCGTTTGCTCATCTGGAGGAGTTACATTAAACAAGGTTTTATTAATTATTTCAACAATTTGATCTTTAGAATGATGAGAGCGAACAGCAATTCCCAATTGTTGAGCCACAAGCTTAAGTTCATTCTTTGTTCTGTTTTCTACATCACACATTGTTTGCACATTTGACAAAAAATCTTTGGCTTCATCAAGAGTAGTAGTAGTAGACATCATGAATAAATCACAGTCACAAAATATCATGCAATATCCTTATGATAATATCCTGAATATCCTGGCGAGGTCGCCAAATTTGTGTTACGGAACAGAGAAAACTGTCCTGCAAAGTTCCAGTTTCAAAACAAAAGAGTTAGGTAAAATTACAAGTTAAAGTTTAATGCTCAAACTAACAACTAAACATTCAGGACTCATAAGGATAATGTAATGGCAAAAACAAGTTAAATATATGGTTAACTGCATTAGCCGCTATTAACACGAAATTAGCAAGAGTAAATTTATCTAAGTCAGCCCTGATAAAATGAGAAAACCGGATAATGCTCAGTTAATGCAAGATATATTATTACAGATACAAAATATTATTAATAATGGCTGACAATATGAACTTTACATGAATCACAAAAACCTTACCAGGCCTACGAATTAACACCTTATGCTATACAGTACAAGAAAAAATGTAATAACACTTATACTCAAATTACACAGCAGCTAGATGGTTGGAGACTTCCTGAGCACTCACAAAAATAACAACTGTACAGGGGAGGACAGAGATGTGAACAAAATGAGGAGTAGATCTAAGTGGCAATTAATGCAGAGACTGAGCTCATTATATAGGGGCCGGCAGAGCTTGATACAACTTGTAAGAAGGACGTGCACAAATGAAGCCATAGGGGACAAAGAGTTGACACTCCTGCTCTGAACAACAGAAAGAACGACTTACTCTACTATAAGGGAGGAGGGGGGGAGTGAGGTAGAACACGCACTATGGAAGCCACGAGGCGAATCGTGATCAAACATGCAGCATACTGTACGTTAGAATTATACAAAGGATGATGAAATCATAGGCTATGTAACATATATATATATATATATATATATATATATATATATATATATATATATATATATATATATATATATATCAGCAGCAGCAGCAGCAGTTTGAGTGTCCACTGCAGGACCGGCCTATCCCTACCGAAGTGGGGACGATACAGCCTATGTATCTCTACCAACTGGCTTAGGCTGTCTAGTAGAGATTGTATGTAGGGTGAGAAGTGCTTGTAAGTGTAATTGTAGTGTTGGAGTGGCTTTGGATGCGTGTGTAGTCTGTGAACCAAGTGTAATCAGCTCGCTCTAGCCGACTGGGTGCAAACATACTTTATAGTACACGACAATGGTTTAGTCACAGCATCTCTTATGTCCGCCAAAGCAGTACGTGGTCGGAAGAACGCTCCCAAAGTTTATTACCCTGGCGGGGCACTAACTCTCATTCTCCCATGTACGAAAATGCACACTTTACCGCTGTACCAGAGAGGCTTCATATATCCATGCATATATGTATATGTACCGGTATAAATCTATCTATCTATCTGTCTGTCTATATAAAATCTGTGTGTGTGTGTGTGTGTGTGTGTGTGTGTGTGTGTGTGTGTGTGTGTGTGTGTTTTACTGCTGACTCAATACTCCAGACTTTTTTACAAAGGAGGGTTACAAAGTTTCCTTGTCCAATGCTGGCAAATATTTATCAGTAAAATCACGTTCAATTAAAAGTATGTAACGCATTCCAATCGTTATAATCCGTACTAACTGCAGAAAAAGCTCTGTGTTTTTGTTGTCTTTTTTTAACAAAAGGCAATGTTTTCTTTACCCTTCAGACACCCTTGAATATACAGCATATCGGAGCCGAAAAAGAGGGGGTCAGAACCCCCAGGATACCTACCCATCGTATCCTTTATTTTTCCACTTCTTGTGGCTGGTTTATTCTGCACACATCAATTACTCCAACAGAAACAGTCCATCAAAACATTTATCCATTTCTTATGATGTATTTCTTCATTTTATTCCTCCCATATCCAGACGATTTTATTCAGCTTATGGGAAACCTCGTGTAGAGAAGGGGATAATGAAGTCTATGCACCTTTCCCCTACATCTCCCCGTCTTTTCAGTCCAGATGGTCGTAACTAAAATATTTCCACGTTAACCAATCCTGACTCTGGACCCTGATTCGCAAACAAACTAGTGATGAATTCTTTCTCATTACACAGATTTTGAGTTGCAGTACGAACAAGTTACAAAGAAATATGTACACTTTTTCCCGGCCCTTCATGCAAAAATCAGATCATGTAACTCTCCATCCGTTGTTAAGATTGTTTTTGCAGAATTAATTGTATATCTGAGAATACCAACTTTACTGTGCCCCATCACTCCCTTTAAACCATCATTCCCTCATATATTTCCTAATTAATCACCACCGCCAACTGTTTCCACCAGCAAATCACAATGGAACACATTCATTTGCATTATGTCTCACTAAATGATCTCTGCCTTTCAACAACTCTCTCCCCTCTCCATCTCGCTGCTTTTACCGCTATTTCCTCACTCTTCTCCGTCCATTTTTTGTCACTCTTTCTCTCTCTCTCTCTCTCTCTCTCTCTCTGTTTTTGCTTCTGCCTGGTATCGTCCTCACACATTACTTCGTTCGTTCTCTTCCTTCTGCTTTTTATCTCTGTTCAGTACACTAATCTGCTCACCTCGCTCCGTCTGTTTGTCTGTCTGTCTGCTGTCTGTCTGTCTGTCTGTCTGGCTATCTGTCTGTCTGTCTGTCTGTCTGTCTCTCTCTCTCTCTCTCTCTCTCTCTCTCTCTCAGCTCAGCAGGCAAATAAATGGCTCAGTTTCTCAAAAATTCAAGCAAGTAGATGTTTAGCAGAGTCTGGTGTATGATTAACGACACTGCGGTTGTGTTGGCAGCCGTGCGAGCATGACAGATGGTTGAGGTGGGAAGGATGTAAGATTGGTGAGCCAAGTTTGGAGTATTTGTTCCTTGGAAATTTATTGATTCCGGAGGTGGCTATATAAGACCTAGTCTTAGGCAGTTTCTTTTGGAGATAATACTGAATTTCTGGAATGGAGGAATCATACCCACGTACTGAACACTTTTTTTTTTTTAATGAGGAAATCCAGACTTGGATAATATTCAAGTATCGAATACGACAGAACATTTACATAAAGTTTGTTCATTTTCTGACAGAAATTATTTAGTGTAAACTTTACTCAGTCCATGGCAGATTCAGCCAAGAAGTAGAATTTCATTTAAATGGGATAAGTCGTACCTCAGCACTTAAATTATGATGGGTTGGCATAGAAGCTGGCACTCTTAGGCCCGTCTACCTTGTCTGAACTGCGCGCGTGATTTGATATGATATTGCCAATCATTCTGGCATATTTTGGACTTATGACATCCCCATTCCTGCATTAAATATGTAGCACCCTCCTCAAAATAATATAGCAGGTTTTGTAGGAGGCACTCAATTTTAAATACTATTCCATCCGATTGTAACTTCAAATCTAATATGGAAGTCCAACAGGAATTTAAGGTTGATCTTGTGTCAGGTGAGATGAAATTTGCCGTGGTGAAGACTGACGTGTGTAGACGTGGTCGGTTGTTGGGGCATCCAGTGGCTGGTGTGTGATTGTGGGTGGCACCAGAAATGTGTGTGTGTGTGTGTGTGTGTGCGTGAAAATTTTAAAAGCCCTGTCAGAGATTCGTTGGGTAGCATAAATAACATAGTCCATATCCATCTTACGTATCCGGTGAGGTGGTTTAGCTTTGTGTTAGGAGAAACATTTATTCTGAAACCAGATGAGTGAAAGAAAATTATTGCACGTACAATCAGTAGCATACCTATTATTTCAATTCTGCTTCACAATTTTCTCTGCTGGTTAATCTTTCTAAAGAAGGGCTTGGCATACTTCTGTGTCCATATATGATTTTCCTTGGTATAATGCGTCAAGAATGAGGGTAACGGACATACCCGAGGCATGAAGTAAACTTAGTGGATTATTACACGAACTATTGTCCCTGACTGAAACTTCATATCTTGTTCTTGCCCGTTTAACTTTCATCCCATTTTGTCTTTACTAAGTAGCGTTCCTTTTTTTTTTTTTTTGTACCTGTTTCGGTTGGAGAATTGGAGTGTCATAAGCTCGTTGTCTAATCTTAATACAAACTCCTTGTGCTCTTCCTGCTCCTTCTCTTCCCCCTCGTTCCTTTTCTTCTCAACCTCTTTTCCTCTTCTATCCCCATGAATCTTTCATCCTTGCCTCACGTTCTTATGTTCCTTCGCTCCCCCCCCCCTCCCTTTTCCCCCACTCAATCTCTCTTCCTCTGGTACCTCCTTAATCGCTTCTCCCTATCGCCCTATTTACAGTCTCTCCCTTCCCCTAGACACTTACTTCTTCATTCCTTTTCTTCTAACCGCTCTTTCGCTCTGCTTGTTCCCAGGGCCCCAACCATGTTTCATGCGGATAGACTTGACTTCCTCCGCACCTAGTCTCACTCCTCGCCCCGTACCCAACACTGCCTGATCCCATCTCACCTCACTCAGCATCACCTAACCTCACCCCACACCACACACCCTGCCCTGCTGAACTCCTCAGATAACCTCACACTACCTGACCCCACCCAACCTCGCCCAGCCTCACCCCTCCTCACCCAACCCCAAACCACCCTGCCTCATTCTCTCTCAACTAACCAAACTCCCTTGCCCTGCTTCTCCTCATCGTGCTCTCGCCCACCCTACTGGACTCCTCCTCTCAATACCTCACACTGTTGACCTCTTCTCTGCCTTGCTGACCCAGCCCAGCCTCACTCCTGACACATGGCAAGGCTTAGGTAAAAAAAAAAAAAAAATCTATATATTGCTCTTACCCCTCGTCACCCAACAATCCGTCGATACCTTCAACCTCTCACTTTGGTTTAACGTCTTATTGGGTGGTACTTGAAGTGACTGGAGGTTTCGTACAATCCTTCCTTTGCGATGTGTCCTGTACATTACACATCAGTATCTCTTTTTATGTCGATGCTAAAAGTAAAAAAAAATCATGCAAGAAAATGTTAATCTTTAATAAACGATATAATGCAAGGGATAGGTGTTACGAAACCATTTTTATTGCCCTCACTACGGCCCAGCTAAATATATTGAAGTCATGATACTCTTATGGTATTTGTGTTGTATTCCCACCACCAGTTTAAGAGTAACCGCTTCACTACAGTGGTGGACTTCTATGCTGAGGAGAATGTTTCAGTGCAACAAAAATATAATGCAAAAGATGACATTCTGTTAAAAAGGATATACAGACAGAAATGTGCAAACTGTTCTGTAATATAGTTTCAACTTACCTTCCTATTTACAGTGTTTTCTCTCCTAACACACACACACACACACACACACATTCTCTCTCTCTCTCTCTCTCTCTCTCTCCCTCCTGTTTTTGCCTCCCTGAGCTATCGCTGCGGCATGAAAAGTGTGTTTGGACGTTCCCACCACTTGGAGAGAGAGAGAGAGAGAGAGAGAGAGAGAGAGAGAGGTAAGAAAACTTCAAAACATGCCAGCTGGGAATGACCTGAACTTACTGGGTACATTAGCTCCGTGTGTGTGTGTGTGTGTGTGTGTGTGTGTGTGAGAGAGAGAGAGAGAGAGAGAGAGAGAGAGAGAGAGAGCAAATATACACAATTATGTTAATACTTCCAAGGCTGTTTATATCATCTGAAATACCTAATCTTCTATTTATATAACAAAAGCAAATATTCACAAACATACTTAAGTTTGCTACGGTGTTACTATGTCCGTGATATCTATTTTTTTAAACCAAGGAACAAACAGTGAAACAGAAGCCACACTATTTTTTCACATCAAAAACGACAGGATATAGTTTGGTGAGTATTATGACAAGAAAAATGCGTTTAAGAACAATATAAAATTAACTCTCAAAGAAGTTAGGAAATGACCGATGTCCAGATATGAAATGCTATTTTACTGAATTTTCATAAAAATTCATATTGATATTTGAAAAAAGGAGAAACATGGAACAGTCTCCATCTTAACTATCACACCTGTACTTAACATGAATCGTAGGAGAGAAAGTAAATTAAATAAATACACAGATAAATGGCACTAAATATTATTTTTTCTGTGCAATGGAACAGACTAGCAGCCAGGCAGAGGGACAGCTGGAGGTGCTACAGTAGGGAGGGTCAGTTTACCAACAACGCAATGCCACGTGTTGGGATAAACGAGTTTCTCTCTCTCTCTCTCTCTCTCTCTGTTATTTATTAACCACTGTCTACAGCACCTTCACTTCAAATCGTCTCGCATAGTTTAACAAAATGTCGTGAGGCAGGATAAATTAATTATCGGAATGAACAGGTAAATTGGCCATAGGACTGAGATGATGGATGGCGGACGGATGGACGCGTATTTAATCTATAAAACCGGTGCAGGAGTTAATGAAAGCTGTAGTACACCTCTGAGGCTCGAAATTTATTCTGACATGAATAAACTCGTCAGGAGATAGCAAGAATAAACTAAACAGTTATCGGACTGAAGAGACTCAAGAATTTTTAAAAAGTACATTGTGTAGAAATCATATGCCTGAGGAGCAAAACCATGAATTAAAAAGACGTGAATGATGAATAAGTGGCTGCATCATCCATTTCTCAGTGCAATTGCCGTAGGTTTCGTACTGTTGTAGATTCCTGGTCGTGTTTCTTGATTATACCCACTCTAAATTATAACGATTTAATAAGGTTTGGGTAATAATGGTGATGATAAAGATGATGATGATGATGATGATGATGATGATGAAGAAGATGATGGGGATGAGGATGATGATGAGGATGAAAAAGATGAGGATGATGATAAGGATGATGATGATGATGACGATGATGATGATGATGAGGGGGAGATGAAGAAGGAGAACGAGCAAGAGAAGGAACAGAAGGAATAGGATGTAGAGAATATTTAGTGAGAATATTCCTTGTAAGGACCCACCCCACCTAAAGAGTCCCGGGTTTGTTGATTCACTTATAAAGCAAACAATGACTCACAAAGACCACAAGAAAACCAGCTTCGTAAATCCATATGCTTAACGAGGAAATGCGTATGAAAAAACACAAAATCCATCTTTAAAAATCCCTATGTTTATCTTTGTAAATCCACATGTTTAGCGACAAAGGAATTACAAGTACTTACCACAGCTTTGAATGTCCAAGTTTATCGATAAAAATATACATAAAGACTACAGGAATACCAGCTATATATATCCATATAGTTTTAATCAAGGAAGGGATTGTAACTCAGTCGGTAGAGAGGTGGCCTGCGGTCCTACCGGACCCCAAGTTCAAATCCCCGCTGGGGCAGGGAACAGTTTAAGGATTTGCATTTCATGTATAGCAGACTTTACCAGTCTACCAGAAGACCCGCCGACATGTCGTAAAAGTACCCCCGCTAATACCAAAACACCAGTCCTGTATGAGACAGCCCTAGCATGTATTCAATATGGACGATGGGTGTTAGCGCCGAAGTGATGACATGGAGAGGTGTATGGTATGTAGGAGGACTGCTGGGCCTTGAGAGCAGGCTGTGAAGCCTATGCCCAGAGTCGAGCACATAAAAAAAAAAAAAATCCTAACTAAATGGATGACCAGGTCGCGCCCTGTGGCCAAAAGTGCATGGTTCCCCAGGGAGGCCACGTAACTAGTTTTTTACAAACTCCGCCGCCACCACCAATGAACAAGGAGAGAAGCGAATTCTCTCCTTGTTCATTGATGGTGGCGGCGGTGGTGGTTGTCCTATATAACAAGAGTGGGAGGAAAGGGAAAAGGAAGAGGGATAGGGGTTGAAGAGTAGGTGAGGAGGGGAGGAGAGCATGAGGCGGGGAGGAAGGGACAGGGGTGGAAAAAGGGTTAGAATTGGTAGAGAGGGCTAGATGAGGAGAGAACAACCATATACCCAAACCTGCATCATGCCACTGTCTACTTGCACCACCTTCTGTTTCATCATCTGTTACCGCATATATTCCTCCCTCTTCTTACTTTCCTTTCTACATTATCCCTTTTATTTTTTCTGTTTTGATCGATATGGATGTGTGGAGAAGGGAAGGAGGTAGGTAATGAGAGAGGGATAACTGGAGGGAAGGGAAAGGTAGACAAGTAGATGGATATAGAAATGGAACTATGGAAGAGATGACTAGGAGACTGAAGGAAATCACAGAGGTAGGTGATGGGAGGTGTAAGGAAGAGAATAAGGAGGAAGGAAGTAGGGTGACAAAAAAAAAAAAAAAAAAAAAAAAAAAAAAAGTGGTTAAACATGGGGAAAAGTAAGTGCGTGGATGGGAAGACGGAAGGGGGGCAAAAAGAGAGAGGGGGTGAGGAGGAATGGAGAACAAAGATAGGGAAGATTGAGATTATGTGGAGTAGGGGGAAGGGGAAAGAGGGAAAGGAAAAAATGGATCTAGTGGAGGAAAAATAAAGAAGGAAGAACAACGAAGTGGAATTTGGGACGGAGTAAGAATGAAGAGGGAGGAAAGGAGAGAAAGATGGGTAGATGGTAGATAAAAGGGAAAGGTAGGGCAGAGGAAGAGGGAATAGGGAAGGCGGAGGGACTGAAGACTGTGGAAAGAAAACGAGGGACAGAGCAGGTGGAAAGTCTAGGGACGAAGAATAAATGACTATAAGGGTTGGGGAGGTGCATGGAATGAAGACGGGAAGACAAAGGGAAGGACGGGGAAGGAAGTACGCAGGAAAGGGTGAAGAAGAAGAAAGGATGATAGGAGAAAGAGGGCAAACTAAAGAAGAAGTCGTAGGAGGTAGAATGGAATTTGTAGACGAGACAGAGGGTAGGTGGGGAACTGGGGATGGTATGTTCAGTGACTGAGAACAGAAAGCAGTGTAAGGGGAGAGTTTAAGTGGGAGATGTATTACAAGAGAAAAGACAGGGGTGATACAGGGGATAGAGGACACGTGAGGGTGAAAAGTGATAGGACAGAAGGAAAATATAGAGACCAGAGAGGAGAGGAGTGAACATGACCTGGATAAGAGAGAAGGATAAGTTACACAGGGAAGGGGAAGGGAATGGAGAGCAGAATGGGGAGGATGGTGGTGGGGTTGGGTGTGGGTTGTGGTGGGGGGAGAGGGAGGTAGTGAGATCATTAGAGTGTGGGAAGGGGAGGAAGAAGTGTGAGGGACGAAGAAAAGTTCTTGACAGGAGGAGAGATAAAAGATGGGTGGGGGGGGGGTAACGGGGACTGAGGGAGAGAGAGAAGAGAGGGGTAAAACGATGGAGGTGAGTAAAGAGGAGAAACAGGTGAGAGAGAGAGAGAGAGAGAGAGAGAGAGAGAGAGAGAGAGAGAGAGAGAGAGGAGAGAGGGTAAAAGAGAGGTGGCAAGGGATGGTGTCAGAGGGAGAGGTCAAAGGAGACGAAGAGAATTAATGAGCATTAGAAGGAATGGGGGGAAGAATGAAGAGGAAATGAAAGGGAAGAAATGATAAGAGAGGAGAGAAAGAGATAAACGGGAGGAGAGAGGAAGGATGGGTATAAGGGAGAAGTAAGGGAGGACGAAGGGTATGACTATGCGATAGGGTGGAAGGGAAGAAGAGAGAGATATAGAGAGAGAGAGAGAGAGAGAGAGAGAGAGAGAGAGAGAGAGAGAGAGAGAGAGAGACGAAAAGGGAGGAGGGGTGAAAGAGGAGTAAGAAGAAATGAATGTGCAGTAGCAAGGAGATAAGTAATGGATGCTAGGGTGAGTAGGAAAAGAAAAAAAAAAGACAAGGGATGGCATGTAAGAATGGGAGAATGGGATGGGGCTGGAGACGAAATGGGATGTGAGGAAAGAAGCAGGCAGAGGAAGGGAAAAAGGTAAATAAGAGAGAGATAGCAAAAGGAGACAGACAGGGAGGAAAAGGAAGCTGAGGCGAAGAGGGAAAGAATAGAGAAGTAGGTAAAGAGGGAGGGAGAGGAAGCGGAGGCTGAAAGAAGGGAGGGGGGAAAGGAGGAGGAAGTGAAAAGGAAGGATGGGAGACAAAGAGAAGGAGGTAACAAGGGAAGTAGAGGATGGCAAGAGGAATAGACCGAAAAAAATGAGAGAGAGAGGGGGGGGGGGGAGTCGGGGAAGAAAGGAGAGAGGAAGAGAAAACAATAGGGGATGAAAAGGGAGGGAGAAGATAGAGAGGTGAAAACGGAGAGGGGCTAGTAGGAGGTATGTAAATATGTCACGACGGGAAAGAATGGGTGGTGGAGAGGGATGAGGGAAGAGACAGAGGGAGGGAAGAGAGGCTGAGAGGAGGAAGAAGGAGGGATGAAGAGTGAAAGCAATGGTGAGGAGACTGATTTGGTAGTTCTGTACTGGTCTTACAGTCAGGGGACTCGCAGGAGTGATGAGTTCGAGCCCCACCGAGTGTTAACGAGGTTGTGAGACTCACAACTACAAGCAGTTAGAGAAGTGGTCTGGTGTAAAGCAGGAGGTGAGTTCGATCCGAGGCAGGCGGCAAGCAACAATTTGATTGGCTGAATTTCGCTAAGGAGAATTTACTTTTTCTCTCATCAGATCCACCGACATGTCATAAAAACACATCTGGGATATATTAAGTACGTACGGTGGGTGCTGACAAGCCCAAGTGAATACTCGGGTATTAGCATTCACGTGGAGACGAGTGAAGGTATGCAGCACGGAGGAAGACTGCCTGGCCTCAGGTGTGCTAGCCGTTACACCCCCAGCCCCACCCCACTCCTACAGACGAAGGAGGGAAGAAAGGAGAGGGATAGATGCTGTAGAGAAGGAGAGTGAGAATGAGTAGAGGGTGAGAATGAGTGGAGGGAGAAGGGAAAGGTAAGGAGAGAATGAGATGTGGGTGCAATAGGAAGGAGAGAGAGAGAGAGAGAGAGAGAGAGAGGGAGTGTGGAGCATGAGCAGGATATGTAAGAGATGGGAAGAGGGGGGAGATAATGAGTAGGTATCAAAGAGATGTAAATGGTAGGAAGGAGATAGAGAATATGAAGAAGTGTGCAAAAGAGGGGAGGAGGAGTAGAAAATGCCGAAGGGAGAGAGGGTATATTTAGGAAGGTAGGGAAGATGGGAGGTAGGTATAGGAGAGCTACAAAGAAAAGGAAGAGAATAGGGAGAAGATGAGAATGAGGAGGATGTGAAGAGAGGCCCGGTAAGACTGGAAAGAAGACAAAGGAGGATGTGAAAATAAAGTGAAGGGGAAGGGGGGGAAAGGAGAAGGAAAATGAATAGGAAAAAGTGAGAGGGTAAGGAAAAGTAAAGATGGTGAGATGATGGAGAGAAGGAGAGAGTAATGAATGAAGGGAAGATATAGGGAGTATTAATAAAATGCACTATAAATGGAAAGGGTAAGAAGAGGAAGCGAAAGAGAGGGAAGTGAGGCAATAGATGGGAATAAAGAGAGAAGATGGTGAGGGGGAAAGATGAGAGAATAGAAGGAGGGAAAAGGAACTGAAGAGAAGAATGGAAGAAGGGAGGGAGAGAAAGGGAAGAGAGAGTGAAAGGATGGAGCAGATGGTATGGCATAAAGGGAAGACAAAGGGTGTGAATGTGGCGCCACGGGGTATGTGTTGTTTAGCGAGACAGAGTTAGTTTTTGTTTTGTGTGCTGAGGACTTGTTTAAGAGGATGGGTATGGTGGATACTGACACTGGAAGGCTGCTACCTGTGGTAATGAGAGAGAGAGAGAGAGAGAGAGAGAGAGAGAGAGAGAGAGAGAGAGAGAGAGAGAGAGTGAGAGGGGTGGGTGTTGTGATCAAACGGAAAATTCGAAGGGATCTAGCGTTACTTCTGGTAAAATAATGTGTTCACTAACTACAGAAATCAAAGAAAACATAACTCTTTAGCATAGCACACTGTGTGTGTGTGTGTGTGTGTGTGTGTGTGTGTGTGTGTTATTGCACTTGTGTGCGTGTATGGTTGGTTGTCTACCTGTGTGGTCCCTTTTGGAGCAGTAAACAAAGTGTTGGCAGCAGCTCCCAACGAGTACTTATAGTGTGCCATAAGCCCTACTGAAGCCTCACTCCAAAAGTTTGAGTCAAAAGATCTTATTCTTAATGGCTTCCGACATTTCATAGCACATTTTCCTCTGCTATTTACTTTGTCTGTTACACCTTAATTTCGTCTTGCATGTCACTGGTGCAAATTATTCGATATTAAATGTTACAAATAAATGGACTACAATATTAAGGGGCAGTAGGCAAAATAAAGCGCTAAGGAGAAGGTGCTGCAAATTCTCTCACATCATCTAGATCACTATCTTAAGTAACTCTAAGGTTGCCCCTTTTTGACCGCAGATTTACACCATAAACCTACTTCTTCAATTCCTTCCAATAGATCTGAAGCTTAACTTAGAATTCTGATCTTCTCAGTACGATTTAGCGCGTAATAAGTGACACATCTACCCAGGAGTTATTGGGAAGGGGAGGTGCATAGACGACAGAGGGATAATCTTTATGTCTGTGACGAGGTTTGGTAGAGTCGGGATCAAAAGACAGCTTACGGTACTACGCCACTGAGTCTACACTTAGGTCATATCCGTAACTTTCCTCTCCGACATATCGAACCAGAGAGAATCATTTATGAGCACAGGAACAAAACGAACCTCTCTCAGCTTTCGAATATTAGTTAGCAAGGGAAAGTGAGAAGAAGAGGTTAACTTTTGTCTCCGCCAACATTCTTCGCCTTCTCTGCCATCAAGTTCGTCCATAAATAAAAAGCGAAACATGCATAGGTGTATCGCTCTGTGTTTATGTTCACGTGTATATGTCAGTGCATGTTTAGCGTGGATGCGTGAGTGAGTGTGTGTGTGTGTGTGTGTGTGTGTGTGTGTGTGTGTGGTATGTATCTAGTGTGTGGTGGCTGCCGTGTGACGAGAGATGGTTTAGGGTGGCGCTTTGAGTGTAGTGATATCATCAGGAATCCTGTTTGACCTGATAAATCATTACCACACCTGCCAAACGGAGACCAGGGCAGTGGATGTCACTCCTTATGCATTCTGGGTAGGATAGGACAGGGTTGGGAAGGACACATTCAGGGTAGTGTAGGACTGGATACAATCAGGTTAAGGTAGAGTGGGATGGACTTCATCCCAAACAGACCCATGGCAGGGTAAGCAGTTATGACACTCACTAGAGACTTGCTCAACCAATCCACAAAGAAATACCTTTCTATTGGTAAATAAAATCGTTTGATTGTAACTATTCTCTTCAGTCTTTTTGGTATAGTCTGTACCGTAGGGAGAAAACTGCAACAAAACCTTGACAGGTGTTGTATAAATACTGTTAATCACTGTGGGCGATACTCTGTAAACTGACACATAAACTGGCAGGTGGTGACGGATGGCGGTGCAGGTGCGTCATCACCATCATCGAACCGCGTCACCAGCTGTCAGTGCCATGTATAGATGACACAGTGGCACCATCCCTGAAACCACTGTTGGCTTCAGATGATACTGTCGCTGGCTAATGATGCCAACAACAGCAACTGTCTGCTCTATCATTCAGACCTTATTTGCCTCATAAGAAGCGTAGGGGCCCGAGGCTAGGCTTTTCAGTCCCACCCGTGAGTGGTGAGCCATTTCTAATGAATACGTCCCAGTTCCTTCTTGGATGTAAACTTTTACAGGGATCATCTGGCTGTAGCGCCTAAACCCACCAGACCACCAGATGTCATTTGATTATGTGGTTACCACCCAAAATAAATAGTTTCATTGATTACATGAAACCAGTTGTCATTCAGTGCAAAGTCACTTGAAGGCGGCTATTGTCGAGTGAAGGGATGGTGTGTGTATCACCATCACATAACAAAGTGACAAAAATAATCCATTCATCATCCAACCCAGACCCGATCAGCAGTGCATTGGCCCGGAGTTAGTTACTCAGTTGAGGTTATTAAAGGGAGAATGATGAGTTGTTCGCCCCTTTAATAATAATAATAATAACTAGAATTCTGAAACTGCTAAAGCAATATTTAAAGAACTCCACATTCCAGATGAAAAAACTTTTGTTATCATTGTAAACTTATATTAAGGGACTTTTGGTGTGACCCAAAATTATTTACTGATTTTGACCTGTGACCTTGAGATCAAGGTCAAGGTCATTTATACAATGCAAATAATTTTCACTCATGACTCACTACATTTCCAATTAGTTTGGTCAAAATCGGCCAAATACTTTCCGATTTAGCACTTTTAGGCATGAGGTGGCCATTTGGTTTTCCTCAATATCAAAAAATACTTGTTGGATCTCAATTTCAATACCCAGGTGCACTCGTATATGTTGACTACTACATACTGGAACATTTGCAAAGCAATCAGTTTAGTAGTTTTTGTTGCGCAGGAGATCAAAACCTGAAACAAATAACATAGAGTGCTCAGGTACTGCTCTAGTACTAGGGGAAAAAAAATTATGCCAAAAGAAGCCTGCAACCAAGATACCTCACTCCTCGAAATTTCAAATTTCTGTCTCGAAACGGTCTTGGAATATCAAGCTTCTAGAACTCCCCTCCCCCCAAAAAAACAAAAAGAGATAATATCTACAATATCAATAACCACTCCAAAGAATATGGAGTTCTTAATTTTTTTGCTTCGTTTATAAAGGCTTCAACATGTTTGCATGCGTCGGCCTTGGTCACCTAATGGCGGTTCTCCATGCCGTTCGATCTCTGGCAGTCTCCCTGTTCAATCCTTCATCCCTGAGGTCACACTTGATGACCTCGTCCTAAGTCTCTTTTGGTCTGCCTCTCATAACCCTACCCCAAGCGGTAACACTTCTCACTTTCTGCACCCAACAGTCATCCCCCATCCTCTCCGCATGCCCAAACCATCACAATCTACCTTTCCTCATGACAGCACCAATACACTCCAGTCCTGTCCCACCACCTAACTCTCCCATTGAAAACCTAGTCTCCAAGGCCTCGCATTCAAGGACGCACTGCACATCTACCTAATCATTGTCATTTCTGTACATTTGAGCCTGTGAATATTCTCTTCCTTTACTGCTTAGCTCTCACTACCATACAGCATTACACTCCTCACACATGCCACATACTGTACAAAAATCCCGTAGGGAGGAGGAAGAGCCTTCTCAATGTCAGGAGAGGCAACAGCTCCCTGAACTTCTTCCAACCACTCCTTACTCTAACCAAACAGCTAGCCCCAGCCCCACCTGCAGCACATAACATGGCCATGTAGTGTAAATACTATATTTCCTTCTTTTATGTCTTTCAGTGGTTTATATAGTAGTGTTATACCTCTTGAAAATTATACTTGTCTATAATTAAGGGATTAACTAGACCCAGTTTCCTCTTCTACCCTTGCTATCTCACTCGGTTATTTTCCACCCTCTGTAATTAAACTCCTTGTATAAAGATTGTCCCATTGTATCAGGAGACGCAATTTTGCGAAAACAGGGAAAATTTGTAAACAATGATTTAATAATCTCTCAACCTGCAGACTAGACTGATAACAATGTATGTATCTAGTAGTGTATAAGTAAGAATTCTAAGTGTGTTCATAGCCTAAGTGACAATTCTCGCAACTGTCAACAGGCGCTACGTGCAATATGACCACCTAATGTCTGGAGAGACAGGATCGGCCCGGCTCCTAGTGCATGCAGGTTTAGTCCTGGGGCTAACCTACTGAGGGCTGTATTGTCAGAATAAAACCAGAAAGACGTAGGAGAACCCGAGGCAGGGATACCGTAGCCAGAACATTTGTCTTATGAGACCACCCTACTTCCCTAGTAGCGTTATAGAGGACTGAAAACCCTCTGCCCACCTCTCGAATTCGAATCCTGGAGGGTTAGCTCATGTTCTCCTCCGACCCGAGACCTCTATAAACTATACCACCGAGGCGCCTTACAAAGTAATATTAACGGACCACATGCGAAAATAACCCAACGTTTAAGAGGTATTTGGGATCCTTCTAAGTACACTATAACCCAACCTCCATAGCCACACCTTTTCTTTCTTCTCTCACATTTTCCTCCTCTCACAAACGCCTAGTTTCTCTTCTCTCGCTCTTTCCTCCTTTCACCAGCTCCTCCTCTCTCTTCTTATCAGTCTTTCCTCGTCTCACTAACACATTACTCTTCTATTACTCTTTTCTCCTCTCACTGACACTTTTTCTTTCCTTTGTCAGGCTTTCCTCCTCTCACCAACGACTCTTCACGCCACACATCATCTTTCCTTCTCTAACAAACACCACTTCCCCGTTGTTTCGCTCTTTCCGTCTCTCATAAATACCTTTTCTCTCCTATATCAATCTTTATTTACTAACACATCTTTCTTCTCGTACTTTCTTTTCATCACATCAGCATCTCTTCTCTTTTCCATCACTTTCATCCACTAATTCTTAATACCTATACTGGCACTGACACACTGTAGCCTTGATAACGAAATCTGCAGTATGACTCAGCCAGCCACGCCGACAATTACACTTCTAACGAACAGCGGATGCATTCACAAACTTTCCTAAGTTCATTGGCCTATAACATTCCTTGTATATACGTTTATCTTCATTCGTACATTCACCACACACTTCGCAACCAGACTAAATACTGAAGCAATAAAATGCGAAAACCAAACGATGTCATAGTTGTTAACTGCTATGAAGACTTGATTATCTTGTAAATTAGTTAAAGCCTTTTATAAATAGGTCGTCAAGTTTATGATGATTGTGTATTTGTGTGAGCACTGTCGCAGACACGTCATCTGGGATGACAGTATCTGACGTGTCACTCCTTCAGTCATTCCTTTGATTCTAAGTACACTGGGCATTTCCTAAGTACACCGGGCATTCATGCAACTTTGTACCTCTGAGTACATAAACTAGTCCAACCTGTAGCTCGGACCAGTTAGGAAAGAGTCCTTGGTGCATATTCCCGATACAAATAATAAGTCACCCAGTGCAATATTATGTCACTGGTAGACTTGTATTGGCTCACTGAAGAACCGGAGCTCTTCACTAGGGAGGGTACGGAAAAGCTATTGGGAATTACGGGTTGTCTGTGAAATGAAAATAATTGAGGATTTTTATGCGATTTTCAAATTAGTGTCTATCTCTCTTGTAACTTCAAAAATGGTTGAGATATCGAAAAAAGTTCGCTACTGTACTACAGAGTTATCCTCCCGACCCCTGCCCCCATTTCTTGATGAAGCGATGAATCTTTTGCCCGGGTACATAATTATGTCGGGGGTCCAAATTGCGACTAAATTTGGAGTTCTCACTTGCTTCGCTAGCTCGAACAGTAACGTTTAGAGAGTACATAAATGGCACACTCACTTAATAATACGAATGGGGAAGATGTACTGGATATTTATTGAAAAAATCCTAAGCATGTCTCATCAAATTTATCTTCATTATCATTCGGTCATCTCTGAGGGTGGATGGTTGCCGCGAACATTTGTGTGGAAAGGATAATGGCGAGGTGTGGCGTGATTGAATCCATTACACTATAGTCTGATTCCCGCCCGTTTGCGGCTTAGGTGTGGCCCGCACCTGTGGACAATGGTGCCACGTTTCCCCAACTTGCGATGTGAAACGGAAGCTATTTATGTACAAGGCATCACAAATTCGATAAATTCAGATGAATAAAACTTACACTTGTGTATTTTGATGGATGAATCAACAGTAATCTTATTATGCATAAAATATTTATACAGTAACACAGAAACATGGCATACATATTGTACAGTGTTGCTAAAAGATATTGTAGTCACTTTTAATGGTTTTTAGCGTAGTTTTAGGGTGGGTAATAATATCACAGTTATGGATATAAGATAATGAGCCTGAAAAAAGAAGAAATATGCCAATATCCAAAGTAAAAGAAATAATTCATGTAATTCTTGTGAGTGGCAATACTTACACACCCATCTGGCCTAAAATAAAGTACGTACCCCTCCGTACAGGTGTTGCTAGGGAAAAATGCTCACATTTACTGGCTTTTACCATAATTTTAAGGGCGAGGAATAATCACATTTATAATCATAAGCTAATATGTAGGACAAAATAGTAGGCATATGCCAATACCCAAGTAAAAAAAAAAAAAATTATTCATTCGCGAGCGGCAACACTTCCACACCCAGTTGGTGGCCTTGACAGATAGCTACCTGGGGGTGACCTCGTGTCACTTCCTTTATGTCCTCTGCACAGACAGCATGGCAGCTCAATCAGCCCATTCCTCGCCTCTACACAGCCAGGCTAAAGAAATTGTCTTCAATGTAAGGCAGTATTTTCAGGAGGAGAAGGAGATGGAAGTAGTTCTTCATGGCCTATCAAAGGTCGTCTCTCGTACAGCTGCAGCAACAAAGATTAGCGAGAGATCAGTTGAAAAAATCTCTAAAGATGCAAGAGAGAATGAGGAGATGCAATGTCCTAAGTTTAAGTCCCCCAAGAAAAGGAAACCTGTAGCACCAATGACCGATTTCTTTGATAACTTTAATGAAGGCGTGCTACGAAGAACAGTTCTGAGTTTTTATGACAGGAAGGAAATCCCAACACTTGAAAAAATTTATGCAGAAATTAAGATCAATCTTTCGTATCCTGGCAGCCGTGAGACATTAAGAAGAGTTCTGAAGAAAATCGGTTTTCGTTATTCAAATGTTGATGGACGGAGATTCCTAATGGAAAGAGATGACATAACTTATGCACGGTGCATTTTCTTGAAAGAAATGAAGGAGCTTAGAAGTTCAGGCCAAACCATTGTCTACTTAGACGAGACGTGGACCAATCAAAATTACTCTGTGTCCAAATGCTGGGTAGACAGCAATGCAAACAAGGCCATGGGAGTGAGGGTGCCCACAGGGAAGAGTTCCCGCTTGATTTTGCTGCACGCAGGAACCAAAGATGGATTTGTTCCTGGAGCAACCCTTGTTTTCCAAGCAAAGAATGTAGGAGACTATCATGAACAGATGAATGCGGACACCTTTGAAAAGTGGTTTAAGAATCAACTGTTACCCAACATTCCATCATCTTCTGTTATAGTGATAGATAATGCATCCTATCACTCCAGAAAAATAAATAAACCACCAACTACTGCAACCAAGAAAGCGGAGATCCGAGAATGGCTGGAGAAGAAGGGTGTTACAGTGCCAGACGGTCTCCTCAAAACGCAACTCCTGCACCTTTGTGACTCGCCACATCGCAGCTGCCGATACAAACTACGTAATCGATAAGACGGCCTCAGAACATGGACATAGGGTTGTACGCCTACCCCTTACCACTGCCAATATAACCCAATCGAGCTAATTTGGGCACAGGTTAAAGGCTACGTGTCAAAGAGAAATACGTTCAGAATTGCAGATCTGAAGCCACCTCGTCCATGAGTCACTCAATAACGAAACGCCAGACAACTGGAAGAATGCTGTGAGGCAAGCAGAAAAACTGAAAGAGGAAGATTAAAAGAGAGATGTGGAGATTGACCATTACATCGATTCTTTCACTATCACTCACATCTTCTGATGAGGATACATCATAACTCTTCTATCCTCTTTTTCGCACTTTTCTTCCTCATGTTTCTCTCCCTTCTTTTTCTTCTGTTTTTCTGCCTTCTGTGAGAGATAGAGGAATAGGCCTATTGGGGACACCTCTTAAAAAAAAGCGCGCCAAGACAAATACCTCAAGGGTGGTGTGGAAATGATGTCAAATTTACAATATATACAATATTATGTAAAAGAAAATATCAAAAATGTCTCTTGCAATAAAAGAGAGAGAGAGAGAGAGAGAGAGAGAGAGAGAGAGGCATGCATTGAATGCATTGTAGGCATCACTAAATATAACAAAACCAAATTAACAAATGAAAGCACAATTATAAATAACTTATAAAAGAATCAAAAGTACTCAGGGTGGCTCCCATTTCCCGCCAGGAGAGAGAGAGAGAGAGAGAGAGAGAGAGAGAGAGAGAGAGAGAGAGAGAGATAACGGTATAGAAAACGTGGCAACACTGTACACAGATGAGGGCCACACCACAGTCGCAAACGTGCGCGAGGAGGACTATAGTGGAGTCCGTCTGCCACCACGTTTAAGGGTTATCGTTGTGTGTGTGGCGCTGGTTGGTTATATCTGATTTTGGATATCCATATTAGTTTCCCGTGTGTGTGTGTGTGTGTGTGTGTGTGTGTGTGTGTGTGTGTGTGTGTGTGTGTGCTTTAAGAAAGAGAGTTGCATGGTGCCATAGATACATAGGCTACACAGACCTTACAGTCACAACAGGGTGACCTGGTCTTAGCGCCAACAAATACAGTAGACTAATATTATTCCATTTACTGAAGGTGTTAAAGAGACTGTGGTTGGGAGTATGAACAAGTCTCATGGGGAATATGGACAGAGTGTGAATGTGTGAGACCACATGAAAGGACATACTACAGAGCCCTATTGAGTGTCCTGCCTGAGTGGGATGCAATTTAGGACGTGCGGATTAGGTTTTGCCAAGGTTTAAGAATCTTCACATCTCGTGTCGCACCAGTTTTTCGCCTCTTGTTCTTCCTATTTTTTCGCTGCTGGTTAATGTTCCTAAGCTATCAATGGCTTGGTATGCTTTTCTGTCCTCACTGATTCTCTTTGATATGATGAGTCAGGGAAGAAGGTGCAATATCATATGTATAAAGTAGACGCAGTGAAATAATAGGCAAACTGTTGGCCGTGATTGTACTTCTCCACCTTGCTACTTCAGCCATCCTTCAAACACACCAAAATACCAGATCAAGATAACTTCAGATGCTGGACTAACTTTGAAATGTGACTCACCTATTTCGACGACGTCCAGGCAGACAAGATCGCTCATAGCAATTAATGTATGACATCGAATCACACGTGCAAGATTTCCCAGACTACAGTGTTGCTCAAAACTTGCTTTGCACTACACACATACTGTATACACGCGCATACACATCATCATCATCATCATCATCATCATCATCACCACCACCATCATCATCATTATTAGCGTCATCACCATCATCATCATTATCATCATCATCTTCATCACCACAATATAGTTTTCAGCTTTTCCAGATCTATGGGAAGCATGCAAAAACAGGAATTATACAAACGCCAGAGAAGGTACAGTATCACTAAAGATCAGATGCCATTATATCACACGCATCCTCCAGATCATTCTCCTCCTCGCTACTGTTCTATCCCTGATTTTCAAACTATCTCATACAATACATCAGTTTAACTTTGAACGCGCTCGCACACACACACACACACCACACACACACACACACATATGGAAAACCATCCACCCAATCCTGACCACATTATAGCTCTCTGTGACTACTCGACTCCCCTCCATTGGAGATAGAGCTGGTGTTGTATTCTAAGTGGCAATGAAGATTTCATAACCCCTCTTCCTTAGCAGTTATTATGCACATTGAGCCTCAGTATTCTTAAGATGGTTATCAGTCCTACGAAGCAGCATATTATCATTTTTGGCCTCTTCTACTGTACCATTGCTCGAAATGCAGCCTATCTGTGTGCTTTAACTCTTTCGAGGCAATTTGATGGATCTGAACAAAACTTCTCAGCTAAGTTCATTTGGTTACTGGGAAGGTCTTCCACTATATGCAGCTTTCCAACTATGAGATTTGGGAACTCAGCCCCATTAAATAAAAAATTCTCAGAAATAATGAAACTCTCTAAGTAGGCGTCACCCTGGCTTCAAATTAAAGGTATTACCATGGTTTTTATATAAGATGGCATCGGGGTGATTAAGTGGCCGAGGTGCATTACTTTGACAGTTAGACCAGCGCGGTAATTATTTACAATCAAGAAACACCAGACCATTTGGCCACGTATACGTAAAGGAGCTTAACCAGTTCTTACGATAAATAAATCTCTTTTGCAAATGAATACTGTAAGGAAACACATTGCTAAGATGTACTTCTTCGCTTCAACATTCATTGTAGTCTGATAGTATAGTGTTTCAGTGCTGTACGAGTAACATCGGTGTAGTAACGCACGACACCATCCTCCGTTCAAGCCCAGGAAAATTTGTAAATGCAGTTCAAGCAGGGTTTGGTGTGAGGATGGCAGTGTGGACTGGCTGGCTAGAATTTTGTGATCGGGTATAAAGTACACTTAGGCTTTTTACGTTAATGCATCATGTGTTTCGCCTGATTATATTTTACTCGAGTGTTTGCCTTCCAAATCCATCCAGGGAGTCCATCCAGGGAGTTTAATGTCACTTGTTTTCCTTGATTGTGGACATCCAGTGCTTTTCTTGCAGAGATTAACCTACATCTGATTGACGTTAAGAGCTTCATGTTGAAGACGATTTATACCCAAAAGACGATTTTATTGAGGTCGGATACTCACCATCAACTTACTCCATGTGGTGCTTTATTCAAGTAACCCTATGGAGAATGACAAGCCAAATGGTTTTCAGTAACCCAGGAAACCATTTACTACGTTGGGTGGTAACCACAAAACCAGTTGATGCTTGGTGGTCTAGTGGGCTAAGGCGCTCGAACAGTATGGGGCCCGTAAAGGGTCACATCCTAGCGACGGCTGAGATTTATTGCTCACATTATGCTACACAGGGGTAAGCAGGGCTGCCCATCCTCGCCTTAAATTTTTAGACTGAGTAGCATAACTCCGGTTCCTGCGCTCCTGATGGGCCAAACAGGAATAGATAAGAGAGAGAGAATAGCACCCTAGTAGTGATTTTATTTATTTAATTTTTATGTAATCATTTATTCATTTGTTGCATTTTAGGGCTTCTCTCACCGTACTTAATCAACATCTGAGCGACAGTACTTACTTCAGTCTGTGGACACAATTTGTACCGTATATTATACCTCCAAAGAAAAGCACTCAACTAGCGAAGGTATTAATAACGGCTGTATGCAGGCTTTCCACTGAAAAAAGTCTATCGGTCACTGAATCAAATCAACAGAGATTGCCTGTGAGATTTATGGTACAAGTCGTTCTTTTAACGAATATCTATTGCTTTTCTTACCACAGTAAATCTCCATGTGACTGGCATTAAGGGTGTAGGTGCTGACAGGCGCGAAAAATATGAGTTTACGTTATGGCTTTCGTATGAATTGGCCTTGTTACCCCTTGAATCCTACAATGTCTTTTGCATTTTTAATCAGTTTATCGTTAGGTGATTGTGTTCAGCTGAGGAGAGAGATCTTATAAGAAGGGGATTAAGGAAAGCCTCTCTTGAAAAAAAATTCATATCATCTGGTGGTAGTATTAGAAGGGAAAAGACGTTCTTGCACTCCCATTCCAAGCCTCCCACCTCGCAATATCTCCTGACTGAATAAAATCCTCACAAAGTACGAAGAATAAAGTTAAAATTCCTTCCTCAAAACCTAGTGATGGAGTTTGATTGTACGCCCACATTCAAAACTGCAGTGCACACCCGCCTGTTCTCCATAGCTATCTCCTATGCCTTTCTGTCCCCTCCAGATCGAAAAATCTCCCTTAGACTGAATAAAATCGTCCAGCAATAGAAGAAATAAATGACGTTCTGGTATTGAAAGAATTTTATAGTAAGCCTTCTTCCTAAACTGCCTTGCTAATGTATCCACAACAGTGATGATACTTCCCCTCATCCAGGTCTCTTCTCCATGGCTTTCGCTTCTCCCATTCTCATTATTTTCTCCCACTGGCGTGAATTACGACGCAATATTTCTTTTGTATCCACGTTCTCGAGGAAAAATGTAATGTTTGTTCCAGAACTACGCATCCCTGCCCCTCTCCATCCATCACCACACACACACACACACACACACACACACACACACACACACACACACACACACACACACACACACACACACACTTCTTTCTTTCTCATTGTATCTCACCAGTTTGTTCTCTGTCTGTTTGTCTGTCTGCTCTCTCTCTCTCTCTCTCTCTCTCTCTCTCTCTCTCTCTCGTGCAAAAGTTCACAGAATATCAGGGGTGTTTACGGCGGGGTATGAAAATTAGAAACATTTTGAAGATAATCATTGAATTTTCAAATCAAAAGTGACTCATTATGGACGTGAGTTCAGTCACCAGTTGGTGCAAAGAGCAGCTTGGTGATTTAATTTTTTCTTTTTAAACAGACTTCCCTGTTCTTCCATAAACCCCATTTTGGCATACCATAGAAACACCGCCGCTAATACCTTCACACTGGTCTTGAGTAAGACAGCCCTGCCATGTATTTAGTATGGTTGGTGGGTACTGGCGCCAAAGTTATGACAAATAAAGGTGTGTGGCACGAGGAACACTTGGGTTTAAAGAATCGGATTAACAAATTCGGACACTTTAACCCCATTGGTACGATGACTTATTTTGGTTATATTCTTGCTGTTGGTACTGGAGAGGGACGCCTTCGCGTTGTGGTATGACATAACTGGGCGGCTCCTCTGCCTGGTTGTGTAAATGCTCGTCAACTCCCTCCCTGTTCCCTGAACCGGGGATGATGGAAGGACGGCAACTTTAGAATGCAGTTTACTTGGTTCACGGTCAGATGAACCTGGTGTTACAGCTACTACTATTACTACTATTCTTGCTGCTAGCAGATATTATTTAGCCTAGGACAAGACAGTCCAGGGGGAAAAGGGCTAACGGAGGCTTTAACTAACCTCTCAAGTCATAGGAGTCCCTCCTAAGCTAATTAATATACTGAACGTAGCAGGAAACCTATAACATACGTTACTGGATTCAAAGGATTAAGAAAAAAAAAAAAATGGAACACTTGATGCCCAATGCCAAATACAGGCGTTGCATGTGTGAGAGTTCCGATATCTCTCACGTTTTTCCTTTTTCTCCACCTTATCTTTCCCCTCAGCTGCACGTTCTCCTGTCGCTGTGTCTCCCTCTGTCTCCTCTTCCACATTCTCCTCAAATTGTTACACTTTTATTTTCACTTCTTTGTGTCTCCTTGTTCTCTTTCTCCTTTATTTTTGTTCACGTTTACTTTTCTTCTCTCCTCACGCCGCGCCAGTCAGTCACGTTGTGCATTTCTCCTCTTCGTGTCGTACCTATAACCCAGACTCTGCGATGTTCCAAATGCCGCTTGTTTTCTGTAGCCTACTCCTGACGGTATTTACAGGTATTTGAATGATGGTTTTGTGTGTGTGTGTGTGTGTGTGTGTGTGTGTGTGTGTGTGAGTCAGTGGCGTACCTGAAGGGGGGGAGGGCTGTTTGAAACTGCCCCCCGGGCCCCGAATTGAGGGGGGGCCCTCAAAAGACTTAAAAATTTATAAGCTTTTTTATTAACCCGCCCCATCCCGACCACTTTTCCACCACTGACTCCCCCCAATCCCGACCATTTTAGGAAAATTTTTTTTTTGGCTCAAACCTTCGCTTTTGGTGAGAAACATCGAAAATTCATAGAGAAATCGCTTACCTGAGGTTTAAAATACTCATTACAGGTAGGAGTACCTCCTTACCTTACTGGGTTTTCTATCAGGCTGGCACCAAAGAAAACGAGTTCTATAGGAGGATACCTATTTCACACCACTCATAAACGGTATTTATTTATTTACTTGGTACGAATTTATATGTAGTACAAGAGTATATTGGTTTTCAAGCAGTAATATAGGCATTATAAGCATTGTTTCACCCACTAATACCTGACCTTTTTTTGCCACATTACCTGATCATCATTTCTAACTGTTTCTTCCTCTAATGCTATGTAAAGTTTGTCCTCCACATTGTCATTGATTGGGGAATCACTCTGGCCCTGAATTTCGTACCGTGGCATGACATGGCTATACTGACCAGGTCACTGATAACAGGTGAATTGCTGAGACAATGACATGCAAGGGGGGGGAGGAGGTCATACTGGGTAAGGCATTGTCCCTGCCTGGCATCTTGTTGAGGAAGGTGTCACGTGTATACGTACCAAAAATGACTCGTGAAAATTGAAAATTGTACAAATTAGGGACCTTGCAATTTTTTCGCGTTTATGTACGTCGACGGGATTGGCAGTGACAAAACGTGTGGACGTTAAAGAACGTCGATGGGACGCCGCGGGTTAATATTTAAAAATATATGTATATTTATCATCCCGACAAATCCGGCTGAGATATTAGATCAGTTTTGAGAATGACATATCTGGCAACTTGTAGCAAAGTGGTATGCCTAAACCTTCCGATACATTTGAGACACGTCTCACGGTCTCAGTCGTCACCTGACATTCAAACCGGTGGATGCAACGCCGCCGGCTCTTGAAATTTGACTTTTTTTTTTAACAAACAACAGTACTGTCTACAACTGATTGTGAGTATAAGTTATTGGGAATACTTTCTATTGTAGTAGTGTATATCAATATATATTCGTTTTTCGTTTTTGTAATTATACAGAGTTGTGAGGATTACGGGACAATATTTAGAAGTTGCCATATCTGGTTTTTAATTACCAAAATTCATTTTCCTTATGTTTTACAATATTATTAGTGCTTTAATGAATCTGATAACTGTTTTTGGTGCTGGTGAGTTAGGTTTACCTTAGACTAGGTTAGGATGGGTAGGGTAAGGTTAAGTGGGTTGCTGCATCGTAACATCAGCATTAAAAATACTTACCAGTTTCATTAATAACACTGTAAAACACACCAGAAAAATGTACTTTGGTCATTAAAAACCAGTTGTGGCAAGGACTACGACTGTTAAACTGTTACACTATAAAGCCTGCCCACAGTTCTCTTAGAGTATATCTATGGCAGGCCCTAGCTTTTGGGGGGCCCCCTATATTTAGATGTTGGAGGGGGGCCCAGCAAAGAACCTAGCCCCCTGGGTCCCCAGATCTCTAGGTACGCCCCTGGTCTGTGTGTGTGTGTGTGTGTGTGTGTGTGTGTGTGTGTGTGTGTGTGTGTGCGTGTGTGTGTTCCCTTCCTCCTGTCTTCTACCTAAATCCCTTCTGCTACTCTCCCTCTCACTTCTTCCAACGTCCCCTCCTGCCTCTCCCTCACCCTCTCTGTTCCTCCCCACTTCTATCATCCCCAGAGAGGTTTTGAAAAGGACCTCTTTGATCCTCCCAAACCCCACCCAGCCAACCCCACCATTCACCCTTGACGTGCGCTGCCCCTATATGGATCGCTGCCTGATAATTGTGTCATGGTCCACTTGATCCCATACCAGTATAATTTCATCCAGATAATTGACCAAGTGAGTAATGGCAATGGATGATTAGGTGAAAGCTGTTTCTGGATTTTTTTTTTTTTTTCTGTTATCATTACCGTTTCGTCCCTTTTCAGAGGTTAGTTTATTTTGCGCACCATAGTTATAAATGATCAAAACAAGTTAAACTCTCTCTCTCTCTCTCTCTCTCTCAACCAGCCAACTAGATTCTACGTCGGACATGTCGAAGCAGCAACGCACAATGAACCCCAACAACTGTGTCACTGTCACACAGTCGCACTTGTGTCATTCAGCCACCGACGAGCAAGTAAGTCATTTGTCAATCTCAGTCTTATATTATTCTCTGCTTTAGCATATTTCCTAATGTCTAACATGGCTGTGCCCTCCTTCTCCCTCTTATGTGTGTATGTTTTTGAGTTGACAAGAATTATTAGATAAGGTTGTCACTGGTACTGTTATGGGGGTAGGGGGGTTTCAAGAATACTTCCTCAGTATCCCTGCTTGTCGTACGAGGCGAATAAAAGGGTTAGTGGTGGTTTAGTGCCCCACTCCGTAAAAAGAACTAACTAAACAAGCGAATAAAGCGCCTCGGACCAGGACGGACCAAACGTTGACGACTAAGGAACGGATAAAGGACATTCTGAGGGTGGGAACGTGGAATGTGAGAGGAGTGAATGATGAAGTGAAAGAGAGAGAGATTGTTCAGGTGCTGCAAAAATGGATATATGTGGATTGACTGAAACTAAATGGGTAGGTGAAAGGGTGAGAGAATGGGAATATGGTTTAGGTATATGTGCGGGAGTCAGTGACAATGAGAGGGCAAGAGAGGGAGTATGTCTGATGATAAGCAAGAAGTGGAAGGAGAATATAAGAGAGCATGGAACAGTGGGTGCAAGGATTGTATGGGTGAGGATGAAAGTAGGTATACAAGCATGGGCGATTGTATGTGTGTATGCTCCGACAGAGGATCGAGTGGCAAGAGTGAAAGATGAGTTTTGGGCGAGAGTGGAAGCATGTATTGACAAATTTGAGAGGAGCGAGAGAGTGCTTTTGATTGGGGACATGAATGGCAAAGTTGGGAATGTACGAGTGGATGGAGTGGTTGGTCAGTGGGGTGTGCCAGCTGAAGTAGATGGGAATGGTAGTGCTTTGGTGGACATCTGTGCTGGTAAGGGGTTGGCAATAGCCAACACCTACTTTCGGCATAAGATGATCCACAGGTATACATGGAGAGTAATGAGGAGGATGGATGGTGAACTTGTTGAACGAAAGGCAATGATAGACTACGTGTGTGTGGATCAGCGAATGAGAAGACAAGTGTTGGATGCAAGAGTGTGATGGCCAAGGTAAAGCTGCTAAGAAAATGATTGAGGAGACAAAGGGGAAGACAGGAGGAAACGCTCCTGTGAGAAGAGTGCAGAATTTGCAAGATAGGGAGAAAATGGCAGAATGTAAGAACATAGTGGAAGAAAGATTGGGAAGGTATGAGTTAGAGCAGATGGAAGGGGTGGAAGACGTATGTAAGATATTCACAGAAGAGATAGGCGCAGAGTGTGAGGTGGTTTGTGGAGTGAGGAGGAGATGCAAGGGTGTGCAAGGGACAGCATGGTGGAATGATGAGGTGAAACGAGCCGTGGAACAAAAGAAGAAGGCATATAGTGAATGGTTAGTGAGTAGAGGTAGGGGAGAAGATGAGAGAGAGAAGAGAGAAGTATATGTGAGCAGGAGAAGGGAGGTGAAGAGACTGGTGAAGGAGAGTAAGAAGAAAGTGGATGAAGAGTTTGGGAGAAATCTGAGTGTGAAATGGAGGGAGAGTAAGAAATTGTTTTGGAAGGAGGTAAAGAAAGCAAGGCAGTGTGAAAGGGGAAATAGTAGGGGAGTGAAAGATAGGAATAATAGAGTGTTGGTGGAGAAGAGAGAGAAATTGAGGAGATGGAAGGAGCACTTTGTGGATTTGTTGAATGTAGAGAGTGAGAGCAGTGCGAGTATAAGTGGTTGGGGAATGGTTGGGAGAAGAAGCGATGAGAGGAGGGAGGAAGAGATCAGTAGGGAGGAAGTAGCGGAAGCAATGAAGAAGATCAAGTTGGGAAAGGCCCTAGGAATTGATGGAGTGTGTAGTGAAATGCTGAGGTATGGGGGTGAAGTTGTTGTGGAGTGGATATAGAAGTTGTGTAGATTGGCTTGGGAAGAGGGAAGGGTTCCAGAACGACTGGAAATCAGGTATAATTGTTCCTTTATACAAAGGAAAAGGGGAGAGAGAAGTATGTGGTAACCATAGGGGTATTTGCCTTCTTAGTGTGACTGGTAAAATATATGGTAGAATACTCATTGATAGGGTTAGACATGTGACAGAGGAGCTAGTTGGAGAAGAACAAGGGGGATTTAGGAAGGGAAAAGGGTGTGTAGGTCAGATATTTGTTCTAAGATGTTTAGTGGAGAAGTATCTAGAGAAGGGAAAGAAAGTGTATGCTGCCTTCATGGACTTGGAGAAAACTTATGACAGAATAGATAGACAAGGTATGTGGAAGGTATTAAGAATATATGGAGTGGAGGGGAAATTGTTGAGTGCTGTGAAGAGTATGTACGAAGGAGCTAGGGCTACGGTGCGAGTGGATGGTGAGCTGAGTGAGTTCTTTGATCTCAATGTGGGACTGAAACAGGGTTGTGTGATGTCTCCATGGCTGTTTAATATATACAGGGATGGGGTTGTAAAGGAGGTGCAAGGTAGGGCAGTGGATGTGGGGGTGGCTCTAATGAATGAGGGTGAGATTTGGAAGATTCCAGTGTTGCTGTTTGCTGATGATACAGTATTGTTGAGTGAAGATGAATGGGAGTTGCAAGGTATGGTGAATGAATTTGGGACAGTGTTTAGGAAGAGGAATCTGAAAGTTAATGTAAACAAAAGTAAAGTTATAGTGTTTGAGAGGAATGAAGTCACAGAATGAACAGTGAGGCTGGATGGTGAGGATATGGAGAATGTGAGTGCATTCAAGTACTTGGGTAATGTGATGAGTAAGGATGGAACTTTGGGGGAGGCAGTGCTTGAATGGGTACAGCAGGGAAGGAAGGTTGTTGGCTCACTGAAAGCAGTGATGAGAAATAGGGAGGTGAGTATGGAAGTTAAGAAGTCACTGCATGATAGTATTGTGATCCCTACCTTGACGTGTGGAAGCGAGGCATGGACCTTGCAAGAGGGGAACAAGTCAAGAGTGAGAGCAGTGGAAATGAGTTACTTGAAAGGAGCATGTGGAGTGACATGGAGGGACAGGCTGACGAATGAAGAAGTGAAGGAACGTTGTGGGGTGGATGTGGATGTGATTGAGAAGATTAGGAGAAATACACTAAGGTGGTTTGGACATGTGGAGAGAATGGAGAATGAAAGACTGACTAAGAGGGTGTATGTAGGTGAGGTGGAGGGAGGGAGAGGGAGGGGTAGACCGAGGATGAGGTGGAGGGATGGAGTTGAGAGGTATATGAGGGAGGGGGGGGTGAGTTGGGGGGAGGGTAGTCAAATGGTGGGTGACAGAGCGACTTGGAGGCGTTTTGTCTGCGGCCACCCTTTGCGGGGTTAGGGCGTCGGGCTATGGATAGATATATAGATAGTTTTTGTGTTAACTTAACTTGTCGGACTGGATTTGTCTGGCTGGTCATTATGAAGCCATCTGTGGTCAGGTGGCCCGGTAAGATGGAACCAGGATTTCAGGGGCTTGAATGGTGGTGTGTGGCCCTTATCGCCGGCCATGCTATTGGTTAGGTATACCATTACCATAGTCTTTCCTTTGTTTGGCTTTATGTACCCTTTCTCACCTCACTTCGGGTGGGGAAAGAGGCGCAATGATGAGGACGATGACGATGATAATAATAATAATAATAATAATAATAATAATAATAATAATAATATATTTACTTATTTATTATTATTATTAATATTATTATTATTGTTATAATTAGTAGTAGTAGTAGTAGTAGCAGTAGTAGCAGCAGTAGTAGTGGTAGTAGGAGTAGTAGTAGTAATAGTAGTAGTAGCAGTAGTAGTAGTGGTAGTAGTAGTAGCAGTAGTAATAGTAGCAGTAGTAATAACAGTAGTAGTTGTAGTAATTATCATTGTATTATCATCATTGCTCATCGAGAGAAATTCTTCAGTAGATAAATTCTACCTCTAGTAGAGAAAATTGGTATACGTGCATTAGTGTTTCTCATTATTCTCTGCATCATCTTCACATTCTGATTTTTTTAATTATTTACTCGCAGTTTTAGCTTTGGTACCAAACTGGGAGCGAGATTATTTTCAACTCAATGGCTGACAACCCAAACTGGATGAAGAATAAGTAATTATACTCCGGTGTTCGGGGAGACAATGAAATGAATACTGGAGTGATAAATCCTGATCGCCTTTCTTGACAAGTATTTTGCTCGTTGCCATAGTATTATGGCAACCATCACAGACTTACAGATTTTCTTTTTTCTTAACATGGTTGCACAACGAAAGATACAAAAGTTTGCAGCCAGCAAAAGTTATCCTTTGTAAAGGAAGTTCAACAACAATAAGCCAAAACTAATATCCTTTCATTTCGACATGCCTGGACACACTGAACATAAATAAGTGGAGATTATAGGCAGCGGAAAAGCCGACCTAGGGAGACAGTTCCGCACATGACCGGTCGTGTATATGAAAAATTGGGCGTTGAATAGTTGGAAGGAAAGGGGTGAAGGATCGTGGATAGACGAGTGTTTTTTGACCAAGATTATGTGAATAGAATGCAACCAGTAAGTTCAGGATGGCAGTGGCCTTTGATATGGCGATATAACAAAGATATACAATGAAGAGAAGAAGGCTGAAGTGAGTCCTTAACAGGAGAACAGCGAGCGACCCGAGTAGCCCTTTGACACCACCTTATTTAAAAGTGTTGCTTGTGGTTAGCCTCACCTCATAACACACACACACACACACACACATACACACACACACACACACACACACACACACACACACACACACACACACACGAGCTGTGATCAACACAGGGCTCATTAAGGTCCCTATACAGAGCTTGAGAAGGTACCTAAAAAGGGAAAGTAACGTGAGTGGCCATTATTAATATAAAAGATCTGTGCCAGAAATGGCCGAAAGAACTGAGATATCTAACACATATATATCCGCTAAGACACGTCCAGTATTTTCCAAAGAAATCTCTCTTTTATCTGTCCATAGCACAAAATCTCTCTCTCTCTCTGTATATACACACACACTCATATATATATATATATATATATATATATATATATATATATATATATATATATATATATATATATATAATCTCTCATCAGCCGTTTGAGTGTCCACTGCAGGACCGGCCTATCCCTACCGAAGTGGGGACGATACAGCCAATGTATCTCTACCAAATGGCTTAGGCTGTCTAGTAGAGATTGTATGTAGGGTGAGAAGTGCTTATAAGGGTAATTGCAGTGTTGGAGTGGCTTTGGATGTGTGTGTGTTTTGTGAACCAAGTGTAATCGGCCCGCACAAGCCGACTGGGTGCAAGCATACTTTATAGTATGCGACACTGGTTCAACCACAGCACCCCTTGTGTCCGCCAATGCAGTACGTGGCCTGAAGAACGCTCCCAAAGTTTATTACCCTGGCGGGGAACGAACCCTCGTTCTTCAGTGTACGAACAAGCACTGTTTACCACTGTACCACAGAGGCTCATATATATATTCATTCATTGCCAGACGCCATGTATCCCAAACGGGGTGGCCAAGGGCTTAGAGTTAATTGTTTTACAGGGAGGGGCACTAATTCTCCACCAACCCCACTTGACACGTACGGAGAACGTTATGCCAACAGCATCTGGTGTTCCCAGGCGGTCACCCATCCAAGTACTAACCAGACCCAACGTTGCTTAACTTCGCTGATCGGACGGGAAGCGGTGTGCTCAACGTGGCATGATATATATATATATATATATATATATATATATATATATATATATATATATGTCTTTCCTTCTGTCTGTCTGTCCCTCTGCTTTGGTGTTTGCCTGTTTGACTATTTACTTACTTATCTACAGAATTGACAGATAGTTTATCAATTGTGGGATGACCGGGACAAAAATATCCTAATCCCAAAATGCGAATATTTTGTTCAAATTTTTACCCGCCTGGAACACTTAAAGATGACGCCTTCCTCACCACAGTAAGTACGTTCCTCCTATCCTCTTTACCCGCTCTTCCTCCTCCTCCTCCTCCTCCTCTTATATCTACGTTAATTCTTAAATGAGCCTACAGCTGTCTCCATATTTTCTTATGTTTGTGGTGAGTAGGGCGTCTGGTGCTCATATGGCTGTCGTTTACCTGTCTTCTTTACGCTGTGTTTCCTTTTATTTCATTGTTCTGTTCTCTTGACTCTCCCTCTTCTTTTTTTTCTTTTTTCCGTCTTTTTCCTTTCTCTTGCTGTTAACCTGTTCGTCTCAATAGTAAACGTCTCCCATTTCCTTCGTCTGGGTTTCTTATGATTTTCATTGCCTTTTCCATTTCTTCTCTCGTCTTTCTTCTCTTTGCTTTTTCCCTCCTCAGTATACTGTACTTTTATTTTCATGGTTCTTCCTCATCAACTATTTTCCTTCTTTCCATCCTTCTGATCACCTGGCATCTCATTAATTAACCTTTCCTTCCTTCCTCTCCTCTACTTTTATCTTTTGTTTTCCTCGTCATTTCCATATCTCATTCATATTTTTACACGTCTCTTTCCTTCCTTCATTCATTCGATTCACCTGTGATTTTTCCTTGTCCATATCCTATCCTTTGCGTTTCTTCTTCCTTTGTCCTCCATTTTACTCTCCTTCATTTTTTTTTTTACCCTCTCTTTTTCTTATCTCTCTTCCCTTCCTGAACTGCCTTTTCCTTTTCCTTTCCTTTCCGTTTTCACCCTTCATGAGCTCTTCTGTCTCTTACCCTGATTTTCGTTTCTCACTTCCCAACTTTCATAACTCCTATTTTCCTCCTCTCCTGCACTGTATTTCCTATCTCTTTTCTTTTCTCGTCCCTTCACATATAGTCTCTTTCCCATTCTTTCTTCGTCGTCTCTTCTTTATTTGCACATTTCCATTCTTTTCGCTTCTTCTACTCTCTCATTGTTTCTTTCCCCCTTTATCCATTTATTTCCTTTTCCTTTCCATTTTTTTTTTTTAATCTCTATTCTCAGCTCTCTCCCATTTCTTCCCCTCACTCTCTCTTCCTAAGTGCTGCCATAATTCTTTCTCTTTTTCCTCGATTTCTCCTTCCTTCTCCTCCTTCCCCATTTTTTTTCTTTTTCGCCCCCCTCTTTTATATCTTTTCCTTCTCTCACCCCTTCCTTCTTTCTCACTGTTTCTCTACTTCATAGCTTATATTTTCTCTCTTTCATCTTCTCTCGTACCTCTTTACCGTCCTCTTCAAGGACCTGTCCTTCCTCTTCCCTACTCTCTATCTCTCTTTTCCTTTTTTCTTCTGTTTATTGCGCCTCTATTTAATCTCCCTTCTTTCTATTCCTCTTTCGTCTCTTTTTACTCTCCTCTCTCCTCACCCTCTCCCCATCTCTCACCTTTCTGTTTTCCTTCTTTTCTCCTCCGTCTCTTTCTTCTCCTCTTTTCCCTCCCCAATCCACTCATCATATCCCCTTCATTTACCCTTCCCTTAACCATGTTTGTTTTACCTGCATTATATATGCGGCATCAGATCTGCGGTAATAAACAGAGTGTGGGTGACGCCTTGATGTTATAGTTAGCGAAGACGTCGTCAAACCACTGTGGGGCTGTGTGCGGCTCTGTATCGGCAACTTATTTTCCTCAGCTGAAACTATCAACTGGGTTTAATCCTTAACTCTGGGGCAAGATTCATCTGTTACTCTGTCTGTCGTGGTGGTAAATGGTGGCGACCATCATGCACTCACTTGATGCAGTGCTGCCTACTTCCTTCATTTTATCATTCTTTTTCTGTGTCCTTCTTCGTTCCTTCCTATTTATGCCATCATTTCAGTCACTTTATGAATTCTCTTTCCACTTCAGGCGACTCTACGCCAAGTGTCTCAGGATATTCAGACACCATGTACAATGCTGTATGATAACCATAAAACCAAATAACTGTGTGGTGTAGCGTCTACTATGGTGTCCCTGTTAAATAGGTGGAGAGACGCAAGTGAGGTGTCCATCCGGGAACTAAGCATCCACACACTTCCCCGCGCCTTGCTGATACGAGACGCTGTCTTCCGCAAGGGAGTATCAGTTCACTGCATGGGACGGCCCTGAAGGGGTAGCGGTTGCTTGCTTACAGTTGATGGGTCTGCTTGGCCAAACAGACTGAGGTTAATCTGCAGCAAAGACAGCAACAATTCTGTTTATCAGCAGACGATTTATTCTGGCGAATGGAAGACATTTTCTCTTGCGAATGAGAAGCCTCTTGAGGTCTGATGGTTAGGTAAATATCGCGGTCTAATCAGATGAAAACATGTAAGTCTGCATTAACTGCAAAAAGGGTCAACTAAAAAATATATTAGTATGCGAAATTGCATGCATTTATGAGTAACGGCAACTGAAGGTTATTCCTGAGATGAAGCGGTGAGGGAGGGGGAGGGGGAGGGAGGCAAACATAAGAGAAATGAAGGTGGGTGTGTGAGGGAAGGGAAGGAGGGGGGAAGACAAAAATAAGAGTGGGTGTTAGAGGTGAAGGTGGGAAAGAGTCAGGGAGGGCGAGAGGTCATTTGGGAGAGGTAAGAGTTTGTCTACAAGACGAATGAGGGTGAAAGGTGAATGAGGCTGTGAGAGATTACAGTAATGTGAGAAATAAGTGAGCGAGTGCGATGTTACACTCAGGAGTTTAAGGTTAGTGTGAGAGTTGGAGTAAGGTTGATAGGTATGAGGGAATGGGTGGAACGGTGTACAGCAAGTGTGGAAAACGCAGGGTGAGGTAAATGTGTGTGTGTGTGTGTGTGTGTGTGTGTGTGTGTGTGTGTGTGTGAGAAAGAGAGAGAGATGATGATGCTTATAGCTAACCAGCTCGACATTCAGAGGGAGCAGACAAAGGATACTCACAAAACCTATAATCACATTTGTCTGAAGGAGTAATAGACAAAGGCCATAACTTCTCTTTTCAGTTAGTTAGTATGATCCACAGGGCAATATATTTCACTGAATAAGTTATACAGTACGTAATCGAGTTGGAATGAGAAGTTTGCCTGTGTGTACGTGCGTGTATATGTGTGTGTGTGTGTGTGTGTGTGTGTGAGAGAGAGAGAGAGAGAGAGAGAGAGAGATTCTGAATACAGAACCTTGCAAATGTGTCTGACTGTTGTATTTTAATGGGCTGGTGTACATGAAGAGTATGTGTATGGTATTGTATATGAGTGTGTGTAACTGCGTGCGTCATTTCAAACACTTTCTCTTTAGGCAATAATTAACTGAAACAAAAACTGAGGGCCTGCAACTTTTGTCCCTTCGAAACAAAGTTAAGGCAAAAACAGAGTTCGGGAGAAAAGAGGTAACAGTTTTCAGCAAGACGGGTGCTGTATGCCTGCCGTAATGGTAGAGGGTTGCAAGCAGAGTTCTAAAGAGCAGTGATCAAAATAGAAGTGATAGATGAGGGACACACATGCAACACTGACACAAGATGGAGTCAGCTTGGTGAACAGATGACACTAAAAGGCTTTGACTCCATCTTGCTTTAAAAGTTCTGTATGCGTTGTGATTTCCCCTTCCGCCAACACGCACACATACACTCACATGATAGCTGTACTCCACACAGAGGCAAAAATTAATTGGAAGTGTCATAAATGTTACTGTCTTAAAAGATAATAATAATAATAACTCGAGCATTGAACCAATCCACTACTGCTGCATAGAAGAGGAAATCCCAGTAAGGAAAAGAAATATCGATCCATAAACACAGCTACAAATTCATTCACGCTGAAACACACAGTTACCCTCCGTCACAAAAGTCTAATACACCCTCACTAAATCCACTAGAAGCGAGGATGCAGGAACACCACACAGGCGTCCCATCCCTGCAACAGTGACCAACCCTTAATCACTGGGCATTTTCCTGGAGCATACCAATTAAGAAGAACGTTTTGTGCGTACACCAGGAGAGTTATCAGTCAGTAATAAAAGTTCGCTTAATATTTCTCCTCTTCTCTTCATTTTTCTCTGTTGGTTAATATTCCAAAGCTTAAAGAGGGTTCGATGGATAATATTTTCCTTTGCCCACAGTTAATTTTCTTGGGTAAGATGCATTGTGGAGAAAAATGACGAACGTGCCCTATAAGTGTGAAGTAGGCACACTGGAATAGTAGGCAAACTTTTGTCCGTGACTGTTTTGACGGTCTGTGGTTTTCGCTTATAACTATTACTTCCCCTACCCTTCCAATGACAGGAAATCAGTCCGTGGTATTTTCTATTTTTGTATCCTACAAACACTTTCTGGTATTCTGTTATATCTGTTACTTAGCATCTTCCTGTCATTTGGTATTTATGCTACCCACACATCTTTTCCCAGGACAGTGGTAAGGCTCTGCTCAGATGAAACCATGCACTATCGCACCACAGTTAAACAAAGTTGCCGGAGCTTTTCCATCCGTGAAACGCTGCCGTGGACGTAGGATAGTTTCATGTATAGTTTAAGTGATCTAGACTGCAACAATCTATCCTCGGTCTCTCCCGTGCCCTGGACCCTCTGGGGCTTGCCAACGGAATAATAAGGATGGGGAGTCGAGAATGGGAGGAAGGAGAGGAACACCGACTGACAGGCTGTCAGTCAATAGTCCTTTCCTGTCAAGAACTGAAGGAAGATGGAGCTACGACACGAGAACCCCTAACAGTCCTTATACAGTCCATCTGCTGTGTCATCCAAGTCTGTTAGCCAAGTCATGACCTGCTCCTATAACTCTGAAAAAGAGAATGGTATGACTGTACCTTTAGAAGTTTCTATGTAATCGTTATTCTTGCATCTTTCATCCACATCTACAACGGATCATTATTATGCATCTTTATCTGACTCTTCATAACCTCTACTATTTTTTTGTTTCATCCAAGATGATAGATGGGAACTGATTTTCACCTTGAGATCTAGAAGTCTTTTTTTTTTTTGTCTGTAATGGACGCTCAGTTTCTCCCACTTTCACCCTGTGAGCTGACAATCCTTTTTTAACTCCTTCTGTAGGATGACGTATTTTTTCTATGTTACTTAGGTTACCGAAGCATGATTTTACTGAAGTTAGGAAGGACTTTTTTTTTTTTTTTTTATGAGTCACTGAAGACCATACAGAACTCCTATAGTTTGAAGTTAGAAGTGCCCTTCGTCTAATCTAATATTATAAACATGGCATCAACAAAATCAAAATTACGTCGTCATGCTGAAGGGGTTAATACCTATAACCCTTTTCCTCAATCCCTTCACCCTTAAATGACATTTTTATGTTTTTCTACGTGAATGATGAAGACCTCAGATCTTACTTTTCTTTCATAATCATCATCAGTCGCATACTTCTGCTTACCCTTTCTATTACTCTAAATTCAAGGCCCTCACGCCCATTCACCAAAAATTGGCATTTCTTTTTAATTCTTCTCCAGACCACTCCACCCACACCTGATTCTGCAGGAGTAATGATACCCTCCCCAACTTTCTCATCAACCTTTTATGCAACACAAGAGTTTAATCACAATCCTCACTCCTCAGCTCTTACCCCTGTGCTCTTCTCTGATCCTCATCCTCTCACCCCCACTCCCACGTCTTCTTACACCCCGTATCTCTTCCCTCCCCCTTCCCACATGCCCTACCCATTCCCTTTATTCCCATCCCATTCCCCCATCCCTGTCTCTTCCCTCTCCCCTTCCTTCATGTTCCCAGATCCCATACCAACTCCTCACCCACATTCCTGGTATTTTTCTATAATCATCATCCTCCCAACCCTCCCCGACCCCACATACACACAGATTAGCCCACACCATGATCGCAAGAGCCTTACTCTTTTCCAGGTAAAGATCCAAGCCCTCAATTACTGAACCCGATCTCATGGCATTAAGGGATCGAAATCTCTGCAGTAAACGCTATTTCTTACCGGGAATTGATTTGAGTATAGGAATTCAGTGAGATTAGGTGGGTTTAGCGGCCCATCGTTATAGGAATTCGTTGCGTAATTTCGAGGCTGCTTTACGTATTTGTTTCATGATATCGTCAGCGAAGATTCGGTTGGGATATACACGACCAAAATTCCCGGACACAAATGGGAATCAGCGTATATCGACCTCAAATACGGGGCCATCAAGAACGAATAGGCGAATGTACAGTACGTATTTATTGAATTATGTCGTCCACGAGATTTGTTTTGCATACAAGGTCGTATTCTTGATGGCAATGGGGGATTCGTAGCACTTTTCCTTAGTGATTTGTAATGCATATTTCACCTTGGTATTATCTTCTTTTTTTTTTTTTTTTTACGTTTATTAAAGAGATGGTTTATATCAGTTACTTATGGAGGAGTAAAAAGGTGTTACATAGGAGACAAATAAATGAAGAAATTATGCAATGAAACCTGCTAGCCATGCAGAATACAGCACACAGCAACATCTTGCAGGTATAAACCAGAAAGAAAATGTGTGACCCTCAGATGCAAGGGAAAAAAAAAAAAAAATGGAGGGACATAAGAGATCGTCGTCTGTATTTTTTTTTTTTTTTTAATGAAATCATTGACGAAAATCTGGCTCGGATACAAATCCAAGTCTCTCAGATACAAACCAGATGAAATACGGGCACAAATGCCTGACCAACAAGAAAATGTGGACTGAAGAATATACGAACCTACATACCTGTATTTGTTGCATTAGTATTTGTTTGCGTCCATGAGGTTCGGTACAGAAATACACAACTCAGACTCCCATCCACAAACCGGAATGAAGGTGTGTGGAAATCAGTTCTAAGGAGAACAGGAAAGAATAAATTCAAGAATTTACAAACCGAAAAGATTGTGTTCGGATGGGGAATCAAAACTCCTAGGCATAAACCCAAATGAAGAACACAAAGAAGGGATGAATCAACGAATTTCCTAAATGCGGGGTTCCCTATAGCGAGCTGCTGCAGCCGACGGTATAATTTTGTTTCAGATGTCTTTCTTCTTTGTGAAGATGGCCCTTAATTGGGATTATTGCAGAGGGGTATTTTTCGGAAAACCGTGAATTCCAGAAAGTACCTTATTTTGTTCTCTCTCTCTCTCTCTCTCTCTCTCGTCTGGGCAGTGTAATCAGGCCCTGGGATCACTGAGAACTTGTTTATCGCAAACCCCAATCACACACACACACACACACACACACACACACACACACACACACACACACACACACACACACACACGGGTCTTTTAGTGTAGTCCCCCTTCCCCTCTCAGTTTATCTGCTGAGATTGTGTCTGCTCTGTGACTGCTGCACGTTTCTCTGCTTGCCTTCCTGCTGGTATGTTGTTTGTCATAGTTCACATTTTTATCAATAAATTTCTTTTGAGTTTTCTAGAACTGTCTTTTGAGTATAAAATATCTCTATATGTGAGCAAGAGCTAGTTTGCTTCTTGGTCTCTAATGTTCTATTGTCTATGTTTCTTTTTGTTATTATTATTATTATTTTACCAATGTTTGCTTTACTTTTGCGTTATCAGGGGCTTCTTCCGATCTTTGTTTGGTGGTGGTGAGTTGTAATGGTGTTAGTGGCGGTGATTGTGTGTGTGTGTGTGTGTGTGTGTGTGTGTGTGTGTGTGTGTGTGTGTGTGTGTGTGTGTGTGTGGAACTTTGCCCGCTGTTCTTATAGGTGGCTGTGCTTTTTCTTGTTTTCTCCGGAATATTTTTTTTCCAATTTCTTTTTGCCCTCTATTTCTTAACCTTTCTTTCAGCTTGGGGCTGCTTTTCCTACTCTCTTAACCTGTTCCATTGCTGTGTTGCCTCTGGGATAGGCTGTCATCTGCTGTATTTTGTGTTCCTCGGTCATGCAGTAAGAGGAATATGAAGAAACAGACAAAGTGCGAAATGAAGGGGACAAGAAGTGAGAGAGTATAAGAAAGTAGGTATGAGAGTGCATTGGTTGAAAGGAGGAGGAGGAGGAGAAGTACATAAAGAAGAAGAGAAGGAGGAGAAGTAGGAGGAAGGGAGGAGGAGAATAAGGGGCAAGTGGAGGGAAAAGTGATGATTATTATAATGACAGTAATATCCCTTGTCAGTTGAACAAATATGAAGCTCAATATTATTCTGAAAGTCTGTGGGGTTTCAAAACTCATTATTCACTGTCACGTTGTTTACTGAATTGAAATGCATCGGTATCAGTGTCAGCAACCGTACGATTATTGTTTGACTGAAAGAAGGGAGTGACAGAGAACGAGATGGAGGGACAAGTTGAGGGAATAAAATATAAAGAGTGAGTGAGAGTTGGATGGGTGAAAGCTGAGTAGACCAGTAATTAAATCTAGACCTAGAGCAAGAATTAAACCAAGAATTTGAACAAGAATTAGATAAGGAGGTAGACCTAGGTCCATCTTTTCTTCAATTAAGCAAGTTCCCTAACACCTCTTCGGAAGCGAGTTATATCGTGAAATGAAGGTGGTGAAGGGAGGTGAAGGGAAAGATGAGTTCTGAGGCAAAGTTTTATTCCTGACTAGTTTCACCAAATGGATTCTTCGGAGGAATAATCAACGACTTATTCCCCTATATACACCTTGCTGTCCTCTATTGTGTTGCATAAATCATTCTTAACATCACTACACTATGCATAAGCACTTATAACACGACATGAACCACCCATATCCAAAACTAAATTGGTAAGGATGAGGTGTTAGGGAGCTTCCATGTCCGCCGAAAATACGAGTCCTGAAACTAGACCAAGAACTAGACCAAGAATTAGACCTATAATTAGACCAAGAAGAAAACAAGAGCAAAGCAGGAAGCCATAGTGAGGATAGGTGGCTTGATGAAGTCTAATCTGACTCCTTCAATGCGAAAGTCACTACTTAGCACAATAAAGTCGTCCAGTGGTAGCCTTATGTGCAAAAATGGAATCACTTTCCTAACTCCTCTGTTTCTCAGTTTGCTGGTGGGTTTTCTATTTACATTTTTTCGTGTGTGTGTGTGTGTGTGTGTTGGTAAATGTATTTGTGTTTATATAGTCCTTCTCATCTGCCTCACTATTACCCCTCTTCGTCTGCTTATCTGTTGTTTGACGTGCTTTACTGCTACGTCCAGGCTCTCTCTCTCTCTCTCTCTCACTCTCTCTCTCTCTCTCTCTCTCTCTCTCTCTCCTTCTCACTCTCTCCCTCTCTCTCTCTCTCTCAGTCGCTTCAAATGGATCACAATTCCTGCGTCATCACGAGCAAAAACGGTATAACAGTTTACACGACAGATATAAATGCTGCTCTTAATCAACAGACTTCGTTGCTCGTACGTGGTGGCAAAATAAAGATACCAAAACAAAGATACATTGTTTGGTTGTTGTTGTAATTGTGTCTGATGATTTTATTCAGGTTTTCGGCTGGGCAGGTCTGTTTACACACATGTATTTGCTACGCTCCTTTTTCTGTTGCGTCGCTTGATCTCAGTTCTTCATCGTCCTTTTTTTTTTTTTTTTTTTTTTTTTTCGGTGGGGGACGCTCGTGTACAATATTAGATCCACTTACATTCTGTTCTCACTGAGGTCTTCCATCAACTGTTCTCTATTATCTCCTTCAATCTCTCACCACTCACTGGCTTTCCTCGTTATACAATACTATATTAATCCATAGCTATCCTTTGCGCTCATTTATTCCCCATGATTTCCATAGACTGTACAGTGATAGATGTCACTGGTCAGAGTGAGCAGACGTTAACTCGTCAGGCGTTGAATCAAGACTTCCAGTGTGTTTGTATTGCGTCAACCGCTGCCATGAACGTAGGGTGCCGTCCTATGGCTTAAATGATCTGCAATGCAGCGGCCTACCTATGGCGCTCGCAAGGGCTAATAAGGAACTGATAGTACCTTTTTTAGTAATATTCACTGTACAATATTCTCTCGTCCGTTCTTCACTACTCACACGCTTCCTTATGCATCCAGTCTCGCTGTTTACTTCTCGAAATGCACTCAGGACAGATAAACCATGGAACAGAGAGGGTGTGATGGAGCGGTGATGGGTGTGGTGTTAAAGACGGTTAGGAAGAGGGGCCGGCGTGGTGGAATATAGAGTGAGGGTGACAGTAGACTTGGAAGGTGAGGGAGAAGTGAACCAATACAACACCGCAGAGGCCATGTCCGCCATCCCACACACTAACACCCCGTCACAGATTAAACTTACTGGAAGGTAATGCAACTTTATCCTATTTGTTTGTCCTGGTAACTGGCTGGTTAAATGTAATAGAGTTGTTCCACGATATCAGCTAGAAATAATGAGTCATGCTTTGTTATCCGACATAGGAGACCGTGTTATATTTTCCTTAGTTACTTGTTTTGTATCTTATATTATTCTCTTGTATATTACCCAAGCCTTCAGCTATGATCAATGTTTGAATCAATTTCATTCCTGGCGATACTGAAGTACAATGTGCAAAATAAACAGCGGAGGAAAAGGTGCTATGATACCTGCTAAACCAACGAGAATACGCCCCATCAAAAGCATCCTAACGTTACCATATCTCAGTCTTCACGGCCTTCCCTAGAAATACAGTAAATGTAATATACGCTCTTCATAATGCGAGGAAAGATACCTGAAATTCTATTATAATTTCATTTCAAAATAATACTATTTCTCCCACGAAAGTAATTTGTAACTAAGCGCCCCTGAGTATATAAAGTTTGACATATTCCTTTTGCAAATCCAGCATGACCTTGAATATCTGGTGGTTGCATAGTAATAAGTAATACACCAAGCTTAACGAATAAGTACAGCATCCAAACATTCCCCAAGAATACGAAGTGGAAAAGTCAGTTCACAGTTTAAGTTCTAGTACGGAACGGACTGCGAAAACAGTAACCAGGGTCGTATTCTGTGTGTGTGTGTGTGTGTGTGTGTGTGTGTGTGTGTTTTTTCGCAACACATGTTCCGTAGTGATTCATTCAACATTTTACACCACAGTATATTCAGGCCCGTTACTGATGCAAATTATGTCAATACCCAATAAATAAATAACACCGCCAAGAGAATGTTAAAGCACAATATGCAGAATATGTTGTTAAGAAAAAGGTATTACGAAATCTTCTTTGCCATCTAGGACCCCCCCGACACCAATACGTATGACATAAAAGGCAAAAAATGCATTACTTCAGCTTTTGATACACTGTCGGTGCAGTTACGTGTGTGTGTGTGTGTGTGTGTGTGTGTGTGTACGGGGAGGGGGGGAGGTGAGATGAACTCACTTCCATTGCCAGGGAGGGAGTGACAAGTGTGTGAAAAATGCAGGATTTAGTGGGGCAGGGAGATGTGTTGGATGTGACAGGCTCAAGCTGCAATGATGTGTGTGTGTGTGTGGGGGGGGTCTAATACACTCAACTCCACCGTTCTTCTGGCAGTCGCAGCGTACTTCACTCAACACAATGAAAAATGTTAGCCGCGTTTAATCTTAAACTCTGGCTGTTGTGGTTTTCAAAATTTCTCTCCCACTACTTATGTGTCCCTAGGCTATTGTTTACAGGTTTTACATTTATCACTCATATCTATTTTTTTTTTTTTTCGGAACTTCACCTTTCCTTAGTCTTTCTTTATTTTTCCCTTTCAAACACTTTAATCGCAGAGATGTATGTTGTTAGATACACATGCATTAGCCTGGTGATTAGAGGATGTATCGTATTATTCCAGTACGAATTTACTCACTGAAAAACAAATATTTTTCTAACTTTTTCATTTCTTTATATAAATAACGTCCTTTTTTAGTCGGGATTATTAAGACGGACGTGAAGACTTTTTCTTTTCTGGAAATTCATAGTAAGGGAAATGAAAATCAATTTGAAGTTTTTACAGCTTACAGTCTGTAAAACGAAAAGAACAAAGCTTTGGGCAAATATAAAAGCGGCGAGGAAGAATGACGTAGTGAGCGGAAGGGAGTAAGGGAGAATAAATATAAACAGAATGGAGAAAGAATTTTACCGAGTATAACTGAAGCAATGTATCCTTAAATGGTTACTAGGACGAAGGAATTAGGAAACCGAAGAGAATAGAAAACGTAAAGTTAATGGGTGTAATTGAATGAAATGTGAAAGCAATAAGACATGAAAGATGAGGAAATCGGACTCAAGAACGAACTATAAACGATTTAGTAAGTGAAAAAGTGAATGAAGTATAAGTAATACAAAATGAGATTGAACATAACTGGGCTGAGTTGGTATGGACGAAGAAAAGAGTAACGGAGTCAAATGGCGCAATTTTTAAAAGATACGAAGTTAGAATGGTAAATAACAAATCATACGGAATTGTTGGGAAGATACACATAGTGAGGTAGAACAGGGAAGGCAAGGAGTAACTAATAAATGTAAAGTGAGGAAGACTATACAAAAGAAAAAGTATAAGGGAAAATGCGATGACAGAGACAGGGGTCGTGAGGGGATATCCCTGACACTGCGAGGATGTAATGAATAAGGAACAAAAGCAAAGGGGAATGTGAAGAAAGACTACATTAATGTGTGTGTGTGTGTGTGTGTGTGTGTGTGTGTGTGTGTGTGAGAGAGAGAGAGAGAGAGAGAGAGAGAGGAATGGCTAAAGAATAAAAATAAAGAATATTGATCAATACAAATTAAGTGAAAGAGAGTGGGGAACTGGGTTTGAGATAAAGGTAACAAGGAAGAGACGGTACTGGAGAACATCGGCAAGGAGAAGGTGCGTGAAAAAATAATAATAATGTAAGATGAGAGGGATGCAACAGGAAGAGAACATGTAGACGGAAGACAAGTCGTACAAGCAGAAGAGTGGGGGTAAATAAGTGAAGGAGAGAATTATATGGAGATGAAAAGAGATACCGGTATCTAGGAAATAGAGGGCTAGGAGCAGACACGACTCGAGAGGGGTAGAGAGTAAACAGGAGGAGTATGTGAAGATGAAAGAAGAGACAAGGGAATATACGAAGCTGGAGACTCGAATGAAGGGGAGACTGCCAAATGGGAGAGAAGGAGGAAAGAAATGAGAGCAGTACACGATGATGGTGGAGTGAGGGAGAGACGTACACAAAGGCTGAAACATAGAGAGGATGAAGAGAGAGGGGGATAACCACAGGGACCTCAGAAAAAAGGGCAGCAAGGGGTGGGTACGAGTTAACGATGCTTGAAACACATGTCATACGTTGTGGTGGTTAAAGTGTGGAAAAATCTGGTGATGCGGCCTGACTGGGGTTACAACCAGGTACTCATGCATTGCCTTGGTTACCCTCACTCAATACTTTTATTACCTTGAAGAATTCTGGGTGCAGGAGGCATTTATCTCTAATGGGATTCATATGTACCGTCTTTTTGTGGCAATCTTTTCTCTCTTATTTGTTTTATGGTGAAAAAGAGCTTTACAAAATGTTCCTGTGCAGGAGGATACTTATTACAGTCCTCACAAATTTATGCACCACACTCCACAAACCACACCTACTTTGCCACATCTCACAGTTACAGTTCACAGTCTCACTCCACACTGTAACAATCCGCAGTATCACACCTGACAGTTACTCCTCAAAGCCAGGCTCCATAGTTCCATGCACACCCCACATTGTCACACCTACCAGTCACACTTCATATAGTCCCACCCCACACTGTTGCAAATCACAGTTGCTACTCAAAATCACACTCCACATTGCATTGCTCAACATTATAGCACTTCACAGGCACACTTCACATTGCCGCACTCAGAAGCCCACAGCACACTAACAAAGTACCATGTTTTCCGTCTCTTGCACAGACTTATGGCTAATACCCTGCCTGTGCTGAGGGCAAGTAACTGCTCTGAATAGGCCTTTCCTTCAATACCTATATGTGTTTGCTAATCAGTAGAGCCTACATTATTGTACATAAAAGCACAAATTTTAGGAGTATTGCCTTTCGTACTGTTAATAACAGTAAACAAAAGATCCAAGTTCAGCTGTTATATGTTATTGTATCTGCATGTGATGTTAAATATTAGTTCATGACAGGAATCATAATACTTTCATTAATTCGACTATTACTGTAATTCTTTATTTGCTGCCACAGTGACAGTTAATCAGAACAGTTCTTTGTAACTAAAATGTGAAGTGCACATTTCTGTAATTCATAGGCCGAAGATTTTATTCCCCTTGTTCCTTAAAATCACTAAGGTATAGCCTGTAAAAAGTTTTAGCACAGGCAAAGACAGGTTTGGGGGGGGAGGGGAAGGAAAAAAGGAAAACGTATATACTGACGCTTGTTTCACGGCTGTTAGAAATAAAAAATTAAGCCAGGTAAGAGTGCAAAGAACGAAAAGTTGTAAAGCTTGATGTTTTTAATCTCAGAAAGAAAGCAAGAAAAGTCTACAATAATTTTATCTACTGCTCACTGTCTCTCTTTCTCACCCTCTCTTTTCTACTTTACTATCCAAATCTTAAACTTTCATAACTAAAGGGTAAGTAGTTTAAGCAATTTTATGGCCAGATAACCGATAAAGGACCTCTGTGTGTGGTTTATGTATTAATGCACTCTCTCTCTCTATCTCTCTCTCTCTCTCTCTCTCTCTCTCTCTCTCTCTCTCTCTCTCTCTCTCAGCGAATGGGGCACAGCGTTAACCATGCAGTAGTTACGAGTGATTACATTTAGAGGCTGCGGGTGCCCAGACAGAGAAGTGTTCGTCTTAAATCCACCTTCGGCTCGTAACTCCCGAGATTAGGATCGTTGCCGCGCCGAATGATATTTTAAGAGTCCCGTGGGCAATTGGTCGTGTTTTGTGGCCTCCATTATACCAGCACCTCAACACCTCCAGAGACTTACTAAGACAGGTAAACTTCATTGTTATTTTACACTGCTCCCCTTTGTTCATTCGCCCACCAAAACGACTAAACTGCACACGATTAAAGCTTGTAGTAAAAAGAAATTTTAAACCCTCTACTCATTCCGCTGTTTACGTGGGCAGAGGCAGATGTACCTCGGTGTCGGTGATGTCCGGGAAATGAATTACGAGTCTAGGTTGTGATTAATTACCACTCACTTTTACAGCTAATTTTCCTGTGAGTTCAAACAAGCTAAGGATAAGAGAGGTTGCCAGTTTTAGTTTCCTTTTCATTTATGCTTTTCAAAACGATAATATCGCTTAGGTTTTACATCTCTTAGGCCTTACTTTTGCTGCCATCGGACGATTTTAAGTTTGGAGAGATTTTCGGGGTTGAAGTTAAATGCATAGCCTACCTACACTGGGTAATTCAGTGAAATAGTTCTGTTGACACTGTTACAACTAGACTGGATGAAGGAAGGAGAGAGAGAGAGAGAGAGAGAGAGAGAGAGAGAGAGAGAGAGAGAGACAGACAGACAGACAGACAGAGGCTAGGTACGAGTATAACTCCATTGCAGCATATTCTAGGAGATGCTGTGACTTTAAACCACTGCTAATATACGTTAATGATCTTCGTGCAGCTGATAGACATTAATCCTTAATTTTATTATTTTAAAAACCACATTGGCATACAATATTAATGAAGACGTCCATTGACTCCCTCTGATTAAACAGATAAGAGGTCGCGTCATGGCTGGCCGGGCGATGAGTAAGTGTCGGGAGATAGCGGGGTGGTCGTGCTGGGACGCTGAGGGGGGTAGTAGCGTGGCTGTGAGGGAGGGAGGAGACATGGGAGAAGCGGCTAGTTAATACACCTCTATAAAGCAGCTTAATTTTATTCACCTCTTCAATCCGATAACGTACTTAAAATATTATAAACCAGATGATGTTATTCAGCTTAAACGAGTTCTTTTGAACTATGAGGTAAAATAATATTTTAAATAACCATCTTGCTATTACGGATATTTCCTGTGTTATATAGATAGATAGATAGATAGATGTATATCTATCTATCTATCTATCTATCTATCTATATATATATGTATATGAGCTGCAAGAATGGCATAAAAACTACGTCCTGTGGTTGAAGGGGTTTGATTTAGGTTAGAGTTATCAGAAGTGAGCAACTGTTTCCGCCGGTGTTATTTGCGTTGTTGTGGGCAGAACTCATCTGAACATGAACCCGGTGGACTGTATGTTTGAGATGCCCTTCATCCGCAGTCCTCTATCCTTCTTTAAGGGAACAGATAATGGGCTGAGGCACGTTTGTATAATTAATGAGTGAATCCGCCTAGTTTTTATGGGTACTACCACGTGAAGGCATCCCTCTCCAGCACCACACACTGCTTTTCACGTGCACTTACAGAAGCTGTCATTCTGTGCACATATTCTGGTATGAGTGGTCAGTGTACTATCAGAATGTTTTTGTACATCGATAATGAAATGATTTTGCTTACAAAAGAGTGTGACTGCCGGGGGCTGCAATACACCAGTAGACATGTATATGGACGTGAGGAGCGACACTGTTGAAGATTGTGACGGTGACACCTAAAATGCTCTCGTAATTGTTATCTTTGTGATGCTGGTGAGTGTGTTTAGTTTGCCTTACTGATTTTTTGTGTTAAATAATTGAATGCCCTCGCGCGCGTGCGCGCGTGCGTGCGCGCGTGCGTGCGTGTGTGTGTGTGTGTGTGTGTGTGTGTGTGTGTGTGTGTGTGTGTGTGTGTGTGTGTGTGTGTGTGAGAGAGAGAGAGAGAGAGAGAGAGAGAGATGGCAAGAAATGGAGGATAGTCATGGGGTGGATTTTTTTGTGAATCATAGTTCTTGATTACAAGTAGTTATAACCTGCCTATGTTTAATGTTAATAATAATAATAATAATATACTGAGAAGCCGCGATGATGACTGGGGCTGAGGCAGACACTTTGAGTACAGACGCTCTTCAGGGTTCGCATACAGAGTGGTCCATATATTGCGCAAACCAGATCGCACGTCCTACAAGGACGGCTTAATTAGTGCTATTAGTATCTAACATCCATCATTTAATACTTCCCATAAACATTTTTTTATAGTGTTCGACTTTTCAGATCCACTGATTGCATAGTGGAGTACCAATTTCAAGAAGCAGCCAACATGTCTTCCCTCCTCACAAGGGCAAACTGAGCCATCTACCCAGCTCACAAGGCAGAAGAGTGTAGTATACGAATCAGCCTGTTTTATACATCAAGGAGTAAATGAAATGTATACGTAACCCCCAGAGTTAGAATATTCCCCCCTAAGCTGAATACAGCCACTTGAAAGTAGTAATAATATTCGATAACTTACATCACCTGACTCATGAGAATAACTCTCACATTTCATCTGATGCGTGGTTGATATAATACTGTACAATCACTAAACTGAAACACTTTCAAGCTCCTATGACCCACTCTGAGCTGAAAAAATCGTGTGGCATTAGCTGGGATATAATACTTGAGAGATGCAACGAAGGGAAAGTTCACCTTCCCCTGCCTTCCCCCCAATACCTTGTGCTACGTAATTTTTATCATCATGTCTAATCACACCGATCTATACACTTGGTCCATATTAGTTTGCCATAAGTGTGCTTTAAAAATTTTCCATACATTTACTTTAAGGTGAATTTATGACACCCAATTTAGAATCTTAGACATTATTATCTGCGTCGAAGAAAATGAAGCTGAATTTTATAATAATGGCTATGGTAAGAGTTGGCGGTAGTGGAATAATTTTGTCATCGCCTTTTTATTTTAATATAACTTATGTTTTGGATCTCTGATCCCAGCTTCTTAAATTGGATCAGGAACACGGTGTCTTCTTCTTTTTTTTTTTTTTCTTATTAGTTTTGATATGAGAGTAATTCATTTATCGTCATATATTTTGTTGTTGTAAATTTATAGGTATAGTTTGAACGCTTACATATTATTAGCTTGGAAAGAGAAAGAGAGAGAGAGAGAGAGAGAGAGAGAGAGAGAGAGAGAGAGAGAGAGAGAGAGAGAGAATATGCCAGCATACGGTACTCAAATTTGTCGGCAAAAATGCATACTGAACACAGTCCTAGTGAAAGCTCATCAATAATACACACACATTCAGCACTGTATACTCGCTGCCGTCTCCTGTCTTGTTTCTTTCTTGTGTCTACTGTCTTTTCTTTCTTTTGTCTTTTCCTTTTCTTTTCGTAATCCTCCTTCTACCCTCTGTCCTGTGCCACCATCTTTCTATTATGTTCTGTCTTCTACCTTTCCTTTCATTTTTCTTCATCCTCCTTTACTATACACCATCTTCCTCACTTCATCTCTGTTCAGTCATCCCCATAATTCACCAACCTACTGTATAAACTCTCTCTCTCTCTCTCTCTCTCTCTCTCACCTCACGGGCTATAACAATTAATCACCTAACTTTAAGCAATCCCATTCCATGCAAGCCTTACCCCCCTGACTGGCTGTCGAGTACGATATAGTTCATTGGCCTTGTTAATGGAAAAATACATTGTAATGATGTAGGGACTAAAAAAAAAAAAAAAAAAAAATGGAGTATTATATCAGCGCCACTTGTAGTGAACTAACGTAAAAGAATTAGTAGAATGGCATATTAAAGGAAAAGCAGTGATAGTGTGACCCGAATTTTAAAACTAACTTTGCTCTCCATAGCACTTTTTCATAGCGATATATTATGCACTCGCAGGAGTACCCGGTGATGCCCGGGAAAAACCGTATAATGGTATGTACAGAACAGTATTGCCTGGGACTCTGGATGACCACAATCCATGTGGGGAAAAAAAAAAAACGGGGTTCATTTTACTCACTGAACCAACGCTCCTTCATGGACCCATTTCCCCAAGGATATGTTCCCCATGGACCTATTATCCAACTACCTATCCGCCAAACCAACCCCAAGGCCACCCACCCCACCCGCCTTGCCCATCCAACCAATCTGTGAAATATAAGGAGGTGTATATTTAATCACGTCTTTACGCTACCTGCAGTATTACAAAATTTGTCATATGTATTTTAAGATATTCACAGAATGGAGAAATAATTACTTTGGGGCACCTGTACATAATTCGCCCATATTACTCAATCCCCCGTCAATACTGTAGCCTAATCAACTTCCAGACCTTGGTATTAACACACTCATCCACCACATCCAGCCATCTTTGTCATAGCTACAGTACTTCTCCCAACCATCAAACTCTATCTATCTATCTATCTATAGCCCGACGCCCTCATCCCGCAAAGGGTGGCCGCAGACAAAACGCCTCCAAGTCGCTCTGTCACCCACCATTTGACTCCCCTCCCCCCAACTCACCCCCCCCCCTCCCTCATATACCTCTCAACTCCATCCCTCCACCTCATCCTCGGTCTACCTCTCCCTCTCCCTCCCTCCACCTCACCTGCATACACCCTCTTACTCAGACTTTCATTCTCCATTCTCTTCACACGTCCAAACCACCTCAGTATATTTCTCCTAATCTTCTCAACCACATCCAATCCACCCCACAACGTTCCTTCACTTCATTCGTCAACCTGTCCCTCCACGTCACTCCACATGCTCCAACTCACCCACATATAATGGTAACTTTTCAGTACACTGGTTACATCCAGTCACTATATATGACTATACCATCTAAATACACTCTATTTTACTCTCTGATCAAGACTTCTTTCCTCCAACGACTTATTTCGTGTTTAACATAATATTATCACTCTCATCTTGAATGTCGGGACCAACTGCCTAGCCCCGGGCTCCTACGCTCCTCATGGGGCAATGTAGGATTGGATGATGGATGGATGGATGGATAGTACAATATAGTCTCTATACTTGACACACACTCCTCAGTTATGATTCTCCACAGTTCTCACTCATGCCATACCAGAATTACACTTAAATTTATATGTGGAAGGTAACACACCACCATCCAGCCCTCTTGCATCTAAGCCACCATCACACTGGGTTTATAATGTGGGATATATATATATATATATATATATATATATATATATATATATATATATATATATATATATATATATATTCACCCTGCCCTAGGGTGGGACAGGAGGTCCGGATGATGATGATATACATACATATATATATATATATATATATATATATATATATATATATATATATATATATATATATATATATATATATATATACTATGTAGATTATACGAGTATTTACATACTGAGTCAACATCCATGATGCGGGACTGTGCAAACACTGAGACACAATAATGAGAGGCAGACTAACAATAAACAGAATGACTTGCAAATGATGATCAGCTTGTCTTGCAAATTTCTTGTCCGTCGTCACCAGCCACCAGCCTCCTCCCAGAGCTCGGCATGTCTCTCCTGCGCTCAGATTAATAATAATTATTCAACTGCATTGAGTTTTTGAATGTGTACCACCTAGGCGGGCATCGTTAACACTGTCTCATTACTGAAGGAGTACCAACAGTCCGTCGGTGGTCACTGGGATAATGGGTGGGCGGCAGGACATAATCCCATTTGACCGGTGTCCAGGCAAACTTCTGGTTCTAAGGAATGTTGAGGCGACTCCTAATGACTACTGGCTTATCCGGTGTGAATGTACGCGCTGGCACAGCTCTGGCGAGATCAGAGTTTATTCATGCAGTAAAACCAGTTGGTGACCACAAAACTGCATCTAAACTGCTGCTTCGCTTCAAGTCCACTTCACTACCTCATTAACTATATCAGGAAAACCGGCTTGATTTCACCTGATGGGGTCGGGCCTCTTCCACAACTTGAATACAGAAGTGTGGTTGTATGAAGATCAGTGAGCCTTTTTAAGAAGGTAGGGATGAGTCTCCTTGCATGCTAGTGAAATCGACCCTCTAATCCGACTACAGTTGCCATCAGCTAAACTGAAAGAGGACACGGGTAAAGTAAACCCATGTACAGTATCTTAAAATAAACTTGGGAATGAAGTGTGGGGTTCTTATGTGAACACTGTTGACGGAGAATGACTATAACCTTCCTATCTGACTAACTCTTCCACCCGAGGATTTCATTTAAACTTTGTTCAATCTCGTAACAATTTTAGCCACCTTGGAAGAGAATTTTCGAACCGGAGTGGGTTAGATACAACCTTCATTAACCCGTTTACCGGTAAAGTCTTTCCGTAGCCGAACAAAATCATATGATGGTGTCAGTCTGATTAAAATGAGAAAGATGTTACTGGACTTAAGTGGTAAACTTCTATGCAACGTCCCTTTCATTTTATTGTAGCTATCGTCAGAATGTTTTATTCATTTCGGGGGATCCCCCTATCTCTATTGTATAGTCAACTGTTTATCGAGACAGTTTTAAATACTTTGGTTGATATTAGTCATTTTCATTTACAAAGTTTGTATTTCCCAGCAAAGGATAAAGGGAGCATATTTCTGTTCATAAGAACAGTTCAGGACATAAATTCGTTTGCTGCTATTGACTTCTCAATTAAGGCATGTCTGTCGATTCCTTCCGTGACGCGCCATGTCGAAGGGAAACATTAGTGGGCAGAGGAATATACCAAGGCTCTCTCAGCATAAAAGTATTAGCCAAGCAAGGAAAGTGAAAAACAGAAGCGGTGATATATAAGGCAAACTTTTTCCCTGACTGTAATGGATATGCTACTTAATTTCGAACGACTATTTTTCGTTATAACAATAAAATATGAAGATGAGTACCACATGTAGAGTTCATTTGCACTGACTAATTTCCCTGTCACAGTAACCCAAACGTACGTGCTCGTTCCAGTGGCCACTCTTGTCCCTTATTTCTTTGCCTCCATATTTTTCTTGTCACTACATTAATTTTAACCATCCCATCTTACACAGATAAACTCTTCATCTTTTCCTTTTACCTTGTCGTACTCGTCTCATCACAAGCATTTATTTTTCAAATGCCAATAGACATCAGAAACTAAAGGCTTTTCATCCTTTGGAAAGAGAGTCGAATAACAGAACATCAGTGAAGAGTTTTTTTCTTACCAGAATACGTCGTATAAACAGACGGAAAGTCAGACTGGGGAAGACTGTTCCTAGCTTGACAGTTTACACTCACTCCAAAAAGGAAATTAAAAACAGTGACCGATAATTAATGCTGTTGCAGTTCGCATATTTTCCTTGGTTTCCTAAACTAAATCCAGTTGGATGGTGCATTTCATAATTATAATGCATAAAGTTTTTTCATTTGCTACATTGATGAGAACAGCAGGTATTCATATTTAGACAAATTACTGGGGATTATTTTGGATTATTTTTCACACTTTGGCCAACTGTTGCAAAATGTAAGAGCGGAAAAGTTTCAATTTTTTTTGTGGAATGATGGTCCAAGAAAGATAAGAAAATATGCAACTCTTGCACTTTCCTTGGCTTTGCCTCTTCTTTGTATCTCTCTGCCTCTTCCTCTATGGCTCTCTGTCTCTCGCCTCCACAGCCCTACTCAATACTATTAGTTGACTGTGTCAGTTTAAAGGTCAACCAGGGCGTCTACGGAAGGAGGCGAGGTATGTACACAGATGAACTGGAGGCCGTGACCCTACCTGACCTCACCCCGTCGCTCGTGGATAGATCTGGTGCTGCCTTCACCTCGGTGGGCATTTACCAATACTGTATCTTGTGACATGGATCCGAGAAATTATTTTACGTTCCTGGCATTAGCGACTAAACTATAAATTGCTTAGGTGGTTTCGTAGCACCTCTTCCTCAGGCATATTTACTACATTATAACTTCTTCATTCTCCTGTACGTTACCAGGCAAACGATGTCGATAGTAGTAGTAGCGCAGCAGTTGTGGCCCCAGGTGCATCTGAATGTGAACCCAACAAACTGTAGGTTGAAACTACCCCCCATCTGCAGTCTACCATCACACTTACAGGGGATAGGTTGTGAGTTGAGGGGCTTTTGTACAAACAGGCAGCGTAACCGTCCGATTATGTCAGTGCCACTGCACAAAGACATCCCTCTCCATCGCCAACGATGTCGTTATTTGGCATATAAAAAATTAATAAAAGACAAGAATGGAATATAGTTGCTCTGGGACCTGCGGCAACACTTTGGTTTCAAAGCTTGACGCTCATCGGCGAGCGCCAACGTTACTCGGTCCTTCACCTCGAAGGCATCACTATATGAAGAGCGTTGAAGCCCCCAAGTCCACTTTTTGCCTACATGAGGATTTTTTTGGCTTTTCCCTTCGGCCAAAGTCTTTGACGCAACAAACCCGCCAGAAGCAGAAGAAGAAGATGCTGGCCACTCATTGACTAGCTGGCCATCGCTGCAGGTAAAAATACTAAGATGTAATACATATGATAATTCCAGTAGAGGATTTCTCTATTTCTTATGGGATGCTAGGACGGCTGTCAGCTTTATCAGCGCCCAACTTGTATCATTTATTCATTTCCTACTGCTTCCACACTCAAGCTCACTCCAGCAGAGTGAGCCATCCACATAGTGCACAAAATACTATCAGACGAGTTTCTAATGAAGTGTTATATATACTGTATATAATTGTGTGTGTGTGTGTGTGTGTGTGTGTGTGTGTGTGTTTACATTAGTTTTTATTCATGTTTGTATAGTTTTGTTTATATATTCCATGTTTTTCTTTCTTTCTTTATATCTATATCTATATCTATCTCTCTATCTCTCTATCTATCTATCTATCTATCTATCTATCTATCTATATATCTATCTATCTATCTATCTATCTATCTATATATATATATATATATATATATATATATATATATATATATATATATATATATATATATATATATATATATATATTTAGCAACATAGCCTATTCACTACACTGGATGGGTCTAATATGTTCTATGTTTTTCTGTTGTATAATACCATTTTTTTTTCTTTTACTGAGATTCAGAACACTTAAAATAAGAGTTGTAAATCCTGACTGCAATAAAAACTTCTGTATTACCTTTATTATATGTTTTGCAATATATAAAGTTGTTGTTGCTGTTGTTGTTGCCCCAGGTTTGTGTGAACGTGAACCCAATGAATTGCTGGCTGAAGATACCATCGCCTGCGATCCCCCATCCCCCTTTCAGGGGAAAGAGAAAGCGTTGATTGATATTTGTATAGCTGGGTAACTGAGCCTCCTGGTTATATCGATGCAAGAGCGTAAAAGCCTCATTCTCCAGTACCGATATTGGGGTGAAAATGAGATTATGACAATGTATTAAAGCCTTCACTACTAGGACGTCGTTCTAGCTATCACACTGCTGCCAGACAGGCTTTATCACATAAGGACAGTTTTCTGACAGGAAAGGTTGGATAAACCATTATTCATCCCTTCATGACCAGGGGATTTTCGAAAGTCACCATACTCATCTGACAGTAACAAGAAAACAGTATAAATGACGTCCTATGGATGAAGGGTGAGTAGCTTGGTGAACGTGCAAAAGAACAGAAGCAGGTTAAAACACTGGAAAACACACTACGAAAAATAAAGGCTGTAAAAATACACAATTGACGACTTCTCTCCCAATTCCTCCTCCTCCTCCCCACCCCCTCGCATATTGCCAAAATATTAAAATAGCAGCCTTGTACCCCACTGAAAAAAAGAGTCCCTCCGTGGCCATTGTCAGGGCATCATTAACATCTTATTTTTGCTTTTCCACAGTCTCTTCCCTGACGGAGTGGCCGAGAAAAGGATGGATAAGGAAAGGCAGAGAGAAGTAACCCCCAGCGGTGCTTATGGTCTGTAAAACTTTTGCCCTGTACTTATTTTAACCTGTCACGTCCCGACCGATTTCGCACCTCCGATACCCCCCAATCCCGAGCTACTTTTGGAAAAAAAATTTTTGGTTAAAACCTCCGCTTTTGGTGAGAAACATCGAAAATTCATGGAGAAATTGCTCACCTAAGGTTTAAAATACTCTATACAGGTAGCAGTACCTCCTTACCTTACTGGGTTTTCTTTCAGGCTGGCTCCAAAGAAAACGAGTTCTATGGGATGGTAACTATTCCACACCACTCATAAACGGTATTTATTTATTCATTTGGTACGAATTTATATGTAGTAGGAGAGTATATTGGTTTTCAAACAGTAATATAGGCATTATAAGCATTGTTTCACTCACTAACTCATCAACATACCTGACCTTTTTTGGCGACATTACCTGATCATCATTTCTGACTGTTTCTTTCTCTAATGCTATGTAAACTTTGTCCTCCACATTGTAATTGATTGGGGAATCACTCTGGCCCTGAATGTCTTTATTGGCCAGGTCACTGTTAACAGGTGAATTGCCGAGACAATGGCATGTGGGGGGGGGGAAGGTTATGCGGTGTAAGGCATTGTCCCTGCCTGGCATCTTGTAGAGGAATAGAGGAAGGTGTCCCATGTATACATACCAAAAATCACACGTGAAAATTGAAAATTGTGCAAATTATGAACCTTGCAATTGCACAATGTACGAGTACGTCGTCGGGACAGGCAGTTACATAATGTTGCAATGTACCCATACATCGACGGGATGCCTCGGGTTAAAGAGGTTTCTGGTCATGATATTACTCACCCTTCCCTGCCCCCACTTTTTTTTTTTTTTCGGTGTGCAGTTGGCACCTCGATCTTGTAGGTTTTTGTTTGTTGGTGTCTTTACTTGGACGCTTATACTTAGGCTTTATTATCAGTTGCACTGTACTGAGACTGTAACCTTTATTGCTAATATATCTTGTCTTTTTTTTTTCTTTTTCGTTCTTTCTTTCTTTTCTTTTGGTTTGAATTTCGTAACTAAATTTTGAATTTTGGGGGGACCTTTACAAACACACTGTAATTGAACTGAACTTAAATAACACTCTCGGGATCAGTCACGCCAACATGGCATTTCATTCTTATGCAAGCAAACTTTTGCTCAGGTTCCAAACATTATTTTAATGTTTTCTAAAATTTCTTGACAATTTTCCAGGCAATTTATTTCAAATTTATGTTACATTTGTCCCACCGAAACCTGGACTCCTGATAATAAATCAGGGCTAATTGGCAACTCATACACTTATAGCCCATCGTTCTGCTCACACGCTATCCCTAAGCCTGGCTGAAAAGTCGTAGCCATGGTTCACGGCGGATGAAGACCTGTTGCTGGTAGTTCGAAGTTATATTACACTGCATAAATGACAGTATTATCGTAAACTATTTCCCATGCACACTATTACAGCTTCAAACTACATCCTCAGCACTTATAGGAACATGCTCGGTGTTGAACCGTGGCTACTACCTCAGTACAACTGGTATAGGAGGGTAAGTACTAACTGTGGCTCACTTGCCACAGAAGACGTAGACTTCCCGTACAACCAAGAGTTTACGCTAGACGAACTGCTCCTTGCCCTGAAATCCTGTAAAGACACCAGCCCTGGACCTGACACCATCACGTGTGGCATGATCCAGCATCTTAATCAGGACAGCCTGATTAAGATGTTAGCATTGTTCAATGAGATTTGGGCATCTTGAACGTTCCCAAACTCATGGCACTTTGTGCATGTCATACCTATGTCAATTCGCGACATTTCCCTTTTGTGAGAAGCCACGAACTATTAGTGGAAAACTCACTGTGTATCGCTCAGTTAACCGTTTCTCTCTCCATTTCGGAGTATACTTTTCAAAACATTCGTCACTTTCAAAAGTGACCGATTTAATGCACGTCACTAAGTGCGCTACTGAACGATACTATTGTTTCTTTATCGTTCGCCTCTGCTTGCCTAAACCGTTAGCCATGCCTTCTTCTGGTAGCTTGTGCGTCCTGCCTATACATTATTTGAATTCAGTCTAGTGTTTGCTGTGACGGAGACAGGACCTGTGCAGCAGTGCGAGAGGTCAGCTAGTACCCAAACTTCACTTACAGTTTCTCCAAGTTCCCACCTTTAGTTCTCCAGCTTTGGGCGATACACCGCATTCATTGACTAGTATTTCCTTTTTGTATTTTGTAGTCATAAGAGTTTAGTTAAGGTGTTTTTTCCTAGGCGTAAGTATTTAGCTTTTGTGTGAGTGAGTGAGTGCGTCTCATTTAATTTGATTTAAATTGTAACGTTAAATTTATTTTTTGTAATTAATAAATTTAACAGTTCTTTTCCTTGAGCTCAATGTAAAGTAAAATCTTGTTTCATTTCTCCATAATTAAGCTTATTTTCCATACAGCTCCTAGCTTGCATAAACGTTTGCTTTCATAACTGGTACTTAGACCAGTCTTGTTGTATTAACTTAAAATCCGTTGTGCCAGGAGTTAATGCATCAGCAAGAACCTGATGTTATTATTATTAGTATTAGTTATTTATTGTCGGGGGTGAAGTAACTTTCTCCAGAGGCTAACAGTACAGTAATTCAGCAATTGTGAGTAATTAGTCTCTGCTGTGTACTGTTGAGAAAGTTTATAAATTCTCGATCTTAGAGAATGTCGTAGCAAGTCAGCGTAAAGTAATCGTTGCTTGATGTAGCAAGACAATCATTGTCTCTGCTCTTCAATATTATTGAATATTATTATCAATTTAAATAACATTTAACCATATATTTCAAAATTACCGTGAAATTATAAAATCCCCGTGACAATTGGCGACCTCATTCCAGGATATTAACTCCTAACCCTAAAGCTATTCACGAGATAGTGCTCACTCATTCATATTTAGGTATTTATCATTAAAGTTTATAGACACAAGTTTACTGGTGTTTACCGTTAATTTAGCAAGTGAATTTTGCTTTATCAATCCATAGAGTACTTAACTCTAGTTTATTTTTGGTAACGCCAGACGATTTTATTCGCTCCTGGGAAGTCGCCGTACCCATTGTGTTTATTATTGAGTCTTCCCAGTCATTTACATTTTTGATTTATTCTTTTGCCAGTTAACTAGATAAGACTGGTCACCACTAGCTTGTGTCTGTATTCTTTATTTGTATTATTAGCATTCGTTTGCGAAGCAGTCAGTGCTCAGTTTCGTTTGCTTAATAAATTAGCGCCATGGCAGCCAGTGCTTATGTACAGGAAGCCAAAGATATGGGTCTCACTGACCCAGAGAAAATACGGAGTTACGTTCTCTCACGGTTTAATTACGAGCAAGAACGTGAGAAAGACGCTCGTGAACGTGAGCGAGAACAACGCAAATACGAGCGAGAACAACGCGAATACGAGCGAGAACAGCGCGAATATGAGCGACAACAGCGCGAACACGAGCTAGTACAAGGGCGAGAACAGCGCGAATACGAGCGGGAACAACGAGACAAAGAACGAGAACATGAACTTGAAGTGCTGAAGATCAAGCGAGATTCCTTGGCTTCAGACACGTCTGGTGCAGTTGGTCCAAGCACCACGAGCGTTCTCCCTGCACATGTCCTGGCGACCCCACGCATCAAGCTTCCTTCATACAAGGAAAGCGAGCGAATCGAGCCGTACATAGCTCGTTTTGAGGACATGGCAGACTTATATCAACTGGATGAGGCAGCTAAGCGGCTTCAGTTTCTTAACCTATTTGAGGGCCCTGCCCTCGATATTCTCCACAGAATTCGTGGAGACAATCTCACATATGGGATGATGAAAGCTGCACTCATTAAGGCGTATGGTCTCACAGTAGACGACGCCAAAGTTCAGTTCATGCGAGCTCGTCTCCAAGACAAGGAGACAGCTGTTCAGTTCCTTGATCGTCTCACAGCTTACTTAAATGAGTGGATGGAGAAAGATGAAACTCCTTCCCACGCGTGAGGGGATAATTGACCTTATGCTGCGTACAGCTAGAGAGGTCGTGACCTGCTGAGCTCATAGCACAGCTTAAGATCTGCCAGGTGAAAGATGCCAGCCAAATGGCAGAGAAGGCTGACGCATTCTTTACTGCATACGGGTATCAAGCTCGTAAGCAAAACACCTGGGAGCAGAAAAGATACTGCCAAGTCTGGGAAGCCGTCTCAGAATGAATCCCAGCACCAAGGCCGTTCTCAGAGTAATGGCCAAGGTCCAAAACCGCAGTGGAAGGACCAGGGGCAAAACACTCAGAAACCTGAGTGGAAGAGGTACAGCAAGTACTCTAACCAGCAGCAGTATCAGCCACGCAACCGACCGTCGGGACAAACTTTTTCACCACCAGCACAAAAGAGGCAGGAAGCGAATGCAGCCTTCATTCCTCAGCAGCAGCACGGTGGTCACGTCCCTGCCAGTATGGGTACTTCCCCACAGTTCACTAGTCCCACAGTGACAGTGAACCCCCCTCCACAGATGGCCAATGTTCCATCTTCCCAAGTATATAATCCTCAAGGCACAATGTTTGCCGCATCAATTCAGCAGCCTCATGAGTGGCTAGCTGCTTCCTCCACAGGCCCTCCCACAGGTGACAGTACCTTCCTTGTTCAGCCAGGGTTTGTGGGAGGCATTCCTGTGAAGGTCCTGAGAGACAATGGTTCCTCAGGTTGCTCTGTTAAGCAGAGTTTAGTTCGGCCTGAGCAGTATACAGGTCGACAGATCCATGCAAAGCTTATTGATGGATCAGTGAGATTGTTCCCCTGAGGCATGTATCCAGGTGGCATCTCCATTTTATACTGGTACGACACTTGCAGTTGTCATGCCAGAGCCTCTATTTGACTTTATAGTAGGCAATATTAATGGAGTCAAGGATAGTTGCTCCGATGACGCTACTCAGACTTCGGCTGCTGCGGTAACACGAGCCATGGCTGAGGCTCCAGACTGTGTCACCCCAGTGATCATTGAATTGCCGCAAGATCTGATGTGTAGTCAACTTGTACAAGAACAACATTCTGACCCGACACTTGCTACTGTGCTGAACAAACAAAAGGGTCGAGTGATTAAGTATTCACAGGGAGGTCGAGCCAAGTTCCTTCGTAAACAAGGACGGCTCTACCGTGAGTCACGAACACCCGAGGGTGAGGTTCGACTGCAGTTTGTCGTTCCCGCCAAGTACCGCCTAGCAGTGTTACGATGGGGTCATTGTTCAGCCTCAAGAGGTCACATGGGCAAAAGGGAAGACCCAGGGCCGTATCCAAGCTGACTTTTCTGGCCAGGGATGGCACGTGACATAGACAGTTTTGTCCGTTCCTGCAGTGTGTGCCAAAGTATCACCACTAACCAGGGACATGTCCTTCCTGTGCCGTTCATAACAACACCTGTAATCTCTGAGTCAGTTGAGAGACAGGGTAGTGGTGAAGTGGGTGCAGACCTGACGTCTCGCCCATTGGCCCCACAGGACACATTATGTCCAGGGCCTGTACATACATATTATGTACCGTAGGTTAAGGGGGAAGTTGAGAGGCGACTCGAGGCTATGGAAGACCCGAGTTTGCACAAGGATTCTCAGCTTCCCGGTACTAATATATGTACCGTAGGTTAAGGGGGAAGTTGAGAGGCGACTTGAGGCTATGGTAGACCCAAGTTTGCATAAGGATTCTCAGCTTCCCAGTACTAATAGAAGTACTGTAGGTTAAGGGGGAAGTTCGAGAGAGAACTCCGTAGAGGCGACTTGAGGCTATGGAAGACCCAAGTTTGCACAAGGATTCTCAGCTTCCCGGTACTAATATATGTACTGTAGGTTAAGGGGGAAGTTCGAGAGAGAACTCCATAGAGGCGACTTGAGGCTATGGAAGACCCAAGTTTGCACAAGGATTCTCAGCTTCTCGGTACTAATATATGTACTGTAGGTTAAGGGGGAAGTTCGAGAGAGAACTCCGCAGTGGCGACTTGAGGCTATGGAAGACCCAAGTTTGCATAAGGATTCTCAGCTTCCCGGTACTAATATAAGTATTGTACTGTAGGTTAAGGGGGAAGTTCGAGAGAGAACTCCGCAGAGGCGACTTGAGGCTATGGAAGACCCAAGTTTGCACAAGGATTCTCAGCTTCCCGGTACTAATATAAGTATTGTACTGTAGGTTAAGGGGGAAGTGAGAATTCCACAGAGGCGACTTGAGGCTATGGAAGACCCGAGTTTGCACAAGGATTCTCAGCTCCCCGATACTAATATAAGTACTGTAGGTTAAGGGGGAAGTGAGAATTCCGCAGAGGCGACTTGAGGCTATGGAAGACCCAAGTTTGCAAGGATTCTCAGCTCTCCAATACTAATATAAGTACTGTAGGTTAAGGCACAGGTTGAGGACCCGTGTGCGGTTCGAGGCTATGGAAGACCCGAGGTTGCACAGGGATTCTCAACTTGCTGACATAATCGTGTGCTATAATTAATGGCAACCTCGAATGTACGAAGCTTAGGCTGTCACTCGTATTTTTCAGCCAGAGCGTACTTTTCGTAGCATGTACTGATTGCTAGGCAGAGAGAGTAATTGTAACTTAAGAATTTTGTCTCATTGACACTTTTGATGCTCCACCTCAATTGGTTTTGCAGGTTCAGCAATGGGTGTAGCAGTTTTGCTGTGCGGACCAGCTGATCGTCTGCCGCATGCTGCCGCCTCTTCTCCTCTGCCTTCATCGTCGCCATGTTATTATTTACTATGTCATTTTACACATAGGTACAGTTACACTACAACTGTCACACCTACACCGTGTATTACATACACCACGCTTACACAACAATTAGTTGTCAGTGTAAATGTAGCGACTTTTTGCTCAGTTTGACCTGAGTACAGGATTTTCACCGTCGTCACGGAGTTTTTCCCTCAAGCTTGCTTCTATTAACGTAAATACGAGTTTTTTTTCGCTCACTGGCGACTGCGACTTTCTCCTGTAGCAGGATAGCACACACACCACAGTGTGAATCTTGTGTGAATGACTTAGGATGTGTACATATATATATATATCCACAAATTTTTCCCATAAGGAAAAAATTTAATTTCGTAGGGGCGTAATGTCACGAATCAATTCGCGACATTTCCTTTTTGTGAGAAGCCACGAACTATTAATGGAAAACTCACTGTGTATCGCTCAGTTAACCGTTTCTCTCTCCATTTCGGAGTATACTTTTCAAAACATTCGTCACTTTCAAAAGTGACCGATTTAATGCACGTCACTAAGTGCGCTACTGAGCGATACTATTGTTTCTTTATCGTTCGCCTCTGCTTGCCTAAACCGTTAGCCACGCCTTCTTCTGGTAGCTTGTGCGTCCTGCCTATACATTATTTGAATTCAGTCTAGTGTTTGCTGTGACGGAGACAGGACCTGTGCAGCAGTGCGAGAGGTCAGCTAGTACCCAAACTTCACTTACAGTTTCTCCAAGTTCCCACCTTTAGTTCTCCAGCTTTGGGCGATACACCGCATTCATTGACTAGTATTTCCTTTTTGTATTTTGTAGTCATAAGAGTTTAGTTAAGGTGTTTTTTCCTAGGCGTAAGTATTTAGCTTTTGTGTGAGTGAGTGAGTGCGTCTCATTTAATTTGATTTAAATTGTAACGTTAAATTTATTTTTTGTAATTAATAAATTTAACAGTTCTTTTCCTTGAGCTCAATGTAAAGTAAAATCTTGTTTCATTTCTCCATAATTAAGCTTATTTTCCATACAGCTCCTAGCTTGCATAAACGTTTGCTTTCATAACTGGTACTTAGACCAGTCTTGTTGTATTAACTTAAAATCCGTTGTGCCAGGAGTTAATGCATCAGCAAGAACCTGATGTTATTATTATTAGTATTAGTTATTTATTGTCGGGGGTGAAGTAACTTTCTCCAGAGGCTAACAGTACAGTAATTCAGCAATTGTGAGTAATTAGTCTCTGCTGTGTACTGTTGAGAAAGTTTATAAATTCTCGATCTTAGAGAATCGTAGCAAGTCAGCGTAAAGTAATCGTTGCTTGATGTAGCAAGACAATCATTGTCTCTGCTCTTCAATATTATTGAATATTATTATCAATTTAAATAACATTTAACCATATATTTCAAAATTACCGTGAAATTATAAAATCCCCGTGACAATTGGCGACCTCATTCCAGGATATTAACTCCTAACCCTAAAGCTATTCACGAGATAGTGCTCACTCATTCATATTTAGGTATTTATCATTAAAGTTTATAGACACAAGTTTACTGGTGTTTACCGTTAATTTAGCAAGTGAATTTTGCTTTATCAATCCATAGAGTACTTAACTCTAGTTTATTTTTGGTAACGCCAGACGATTTTATTCGCTCCTGGGAAGTCGCCGTACCCATTGTGTTTATTATTGAGTCTTCCCAGTCATTTACATTTTTGATTTATTCTTTGCCAGTTAACTAGATAAGACTGGTCACCACTAGCTTGTGTCTGTATTCTTTATTTGTATTATTAGCATTCGTTTGCGAAGCAGTCAGTGCTCAGTTTCGTTTGCTTAATAAATTAGCGCCATGGCAGCCAGTGCTTATGTACAGGAAGCCAAAGATATGGGTCTCACTGACCCAGAGAAAATACGGAGTTACGTTCTCTCACGGTTTAATTACGAGCAAGAACGTGAGAAAGACGCTCGTGAACGTGAGCGAGAACAACGCAAATACGAGCGAGAACAACGCGAATACGAGCGAGAACAGCGCGAATATGAGCGACAACAGCGAACACGAGCTAGTACAAGGGCGAGAACAGCGCGAATACGAGCGGGAACAACGAGACAAAGAACGAGAACATGAACTTGAAGTGCTGAAGATCAAGCGAGATTCCTTGGCTTCAGACACGTCTGGTGCAGTTGGTCCAAGCACCACGAGCGTTCTCCCTGCACATGTCCTGGCGACCCCACGCATCAAGCTTCCTTCATACAAGGAAAGCGAGCGAATCGAGCCGTACATAGCTCGTTTTGAGGACATGGCAGACTTATATCAACTGGATGAGGCAGCTAAGCGGCTTCAGTTTCTTAACCTATTTGAGGGCCCTGCCCTCGATATTCTCCACAGAATTCGTGGAGACAATCTCACATATGGGATGATGAAAGCTGCACTCATTAAGGCGTATGGTCTCACAGTAGACGACGCCAAAGTTCAGTTCATGCGAGCTCGTCTCCAAGACAAGGAGACAGCTGTTCAGTTCCTTGATCGTCTCACAGCTTACTTAAATGAGTGGATGGAGAAAGATGAAACTCCTTCCACGCGTGAGGGGATAATTGACCTTATGCTGCGTACAGCTAGAGAGGTCGTGACCTGCTGAGCTCATAGCACAGCTTAAGATCTGCCAGGTGAAAGATGCCAGCCAAATGGCAGAGAAGGCTGACGCATTCTTTACTGCATACGGGTATCAAGCTCGTAAGCAAAACACCTGGAGCAGAAAAGATACTGCCAAGTCTGGGAAGCCGTCTCAGAATGAATCCCAGCACCAAGGCCGTTCTCAGAGTAATGGCCAAGGTCCAAAACCGCAGTGGAAGGACCAGGGGCAAAACACTCAGAAACCTGAGTGGAAGAGGTACAGCAAGTACTCTAACCAGCAGCAGTATCAGCCACGCAACCGACCGTCGGGACAAACTTTTTCACCACCAGCACAAAAGAGGCAGGAAGCGAATGCAGCCTTCATTCCTCAGCAGCAGCACGGTGGTCACGTCCCTGCCAGTATGGGTACTTCCCCACAGTTCACTAGTCCCACAGTGACAGTGAACCCCCCTCCACAGATGGCCAATGTTCCATCTTCCCAAGTATATAATCCTCAAGGCACAATGTTTGCCGCATCAATTCAGCAGCCTCATGAGTGGCTAGCTGCTTCCTCCACAGGCCCTCCCACAGGTGACAGTACCTTCCTTGTTCAGCCAGGGTTTGTGGGAGGCATTCCTGTGAAGGTCCTGAGAGACAATGGTTCCTCAGGTTGCTCTGTTAAGCAGAGTTTAGTTCGGCCTGAGCAGTATACAGGTCGACAGATCCATGCAAAGCTTATTGATGGATCAGTGAGATTGTTCCCTGAGGCATGTATCCAGGTGGCATCTCCATTTTATACTGGTACGACACTTGCAGTTGTCATGCCAGAGCCTCTATTTGACTTTATAGTAGGCAATATTAATGGAGTCAAGGATAGTTGCTCCGATGACGCTACTCAGACTTCGGCTGCTGCGGTAACACGAGCCATGGCTGAGGCTCCAGACTGTGTCACCCCAGTGATCATTGAATTGCCGCAAGATCTGATGTGTAGTCAACTTGTACAAGAACAACATTCTGACCCGACACTTGCTACTGTGCTGAACAAACAAAAGGGTCGAGTGATTAAGTATTCACAGGGAGGTCGAGCCAAGTTCCTTCGTAAACAAGGACGGCTCTACCGTGAGTCACGAACACCCGAGGGTGAGGTTCGACTGCAGTTTGTCGTTCCCGCCAAGTACCCGCCTAGCAGTGTTACGATGGGGTCATTGTTCAGCCTCAAGAGGTCACATGGGCAAAAGGAAGACCCAGGGCCGTATCCAAGCTGACTTTTTCTGGCCAGGGATGGCACGTGACATAGACAGTTTTGTCCGTTCCTGCAGTGTGTGCCAAAGTATCACCACTAACCAGGGACATGTCCTTCCTGTGCCGTTCATAACAACACCTGTAATCTCTGAGTCAGTTGAGAGACAGGGTAGTGGTGAAGTGGGTGCAGACCTGACGTCTCGCCCATTGGCCCCACAGGACACATTATGTCCAGGGCCTGTACATACATATTATGTACCGTAGGTTAAGGGGGAAGTTGAGAGGCGACTCGAGGCTATGGAAGACCCGAGTTTGCACAAGGATTCTCAGCTTCCCGGTACTAATATATGTACCGTAGGTTAAGGGGGAAGTTGAGAGGCGACTTGAGGCTATGGTAGACCCAAGTTTGCATAAGGATTCTCAGCTTCCCAGTACTAATAGAAGTACTGTAGGTTAAGGGGGAAGTTCGAGAGAGAACTCCGTAGAGGCGACTTGAGGCTATGGAAGACCCAAGTTTGCACAAGGATTCTCAGCTTCCCGGTACTAATATATGTACTGTAGGTTAAGGGGGAAGTTCGAGAGAGAACTCCATAGAGGCGACTTGAGGCTATGGAAGACCCAAGTTTGCACAAGGATTCTCAGCTTCTCGGTACTAATATATGTACTGTAGGTTAAGGGGGAAGTTCGAGAGAGAACTCCGCAGTGGCGACTTGAGGCTATGGAAGACCCAAGTTTGCATAAGGATTCTCAGCTTCCCGGTACTAATATAAGTATTGTACTGTAGGTTAAGGGGGAAGTTCGAGAGAGAACTCCGCAGAGGCGACTTGAGGCTATGGAAGACCCAAGTTTGCACAAGGATTCTCAGCTTCCCGGTACTAATATAAGTATTGTACTGTAGGTTAAGGGGGAAGTGAGAATTCCACAGAGGCGACTTGAGGCTATGGAAGACCCGAGTTTGCACAAGGATTCTCAGCTCCCCGATACTAATATAAGTACTGTAGGTTAAGGGGGAAGTGAGAATTCCGCAGAGGCGACTTGAGGCTATGGAAGACCCAAGTTTGCAAGGATTCTCAGCTCTCCAATACTAATATAAGTACTGTAGGTTAAGGCACAGGTTGAGGACCCGTGTGCGGTTCGAGGCTATGGAAGACCCGAGGTTGCACAGGGATTCTCAACTTGCTGACATAATCGTGTGCTATAATTAATGGCAACCTCGAATGTACGAAGCTTAGGCTGTCACTCGTATTTTTCAGCCAGAGCGTACTTTTCGTAGCATGTACTGATTGCTAGGCAGAGAGAGTAATTGTAACTTAAGAATTTTGTCTCATTGACACTTTTGATGCTCCACCTCAATTGGTTTTGCAGGTTCAGCAATGGGTGTAGCAGTTTTGCTGTGCGGACCAGCTGATCGTCTGCCGCATGCTGCCGCCTCTTTCTCCTCTGCCTTCATCGTCGCCATGTTATTATTTACTATGTCATTTTACACATAGGTACAGTTACACTACAACTGTCACACCTACACCGTGTATTACATACACCACGCTACACAACAATTAGTTGTCAGTGTAAATGTAGCGACTTTTTGCTCAGTTTGACCTGAGTACAGGATTTTCACCGTCGTCACGGAGTTTTTCCTCAAGCTTGCTTCTATTAACGTAAATACGAGTTTTTTTTCGCTCACTGGCGACTGCGACTTTCTCCTGTAGCAGGATAGCACACACACCACAGTGTGAATCTTGTGTGAATGACTTAGGATGTGTACATATATATATATATCCACAAATTTTTTCCCATAAGGAAAAAATTTAATTTCGTAGGGGCGTAATGTCACGAATCAATTCGCGACATTTCCTTTTTGTGAGAAGCCACGAACTATTAATGGAAAACTCACTGTGTATCGCTCAGTTAACCGTTTCTCTCTCCATTTCGGAGTATACTTTTCAAAACATTCGTCACTTTCAAAAGTGACCGATTTAATGCACGTCACTAAGTGCGCTACTGAGCGATACTATTGTTTCTTTATCGTTCGCCTCTGCTTGCCTAAACCGTTAGCCACGCCTTCTTCTGGTAGCTTGTGCGTCCTGCCTATACATTATTTGAATTCAGTCTAGTGTTTGCTGTGACGGAGACAGGACCTGTGCAGCAGTGCGAGAGGTCAGCTAGTACCCAAACTTCACTTACAGTTTCTCCAAGTTCCCACCTTTAGTTCTCCAGCTTTGGGCGTATACACCGCATTCATTGACTAGTATTTCCTTTTTGTATTTTGTAGTCATAAGAGTTTAGTTAAGGTGTTTTTTCCTAGGCGTAAGTATTTAGCTTTTGTGTGAGTGAGTGAGTGCGTCTCATTTAATTTGATTTAAATTGTAACGTTAAATTTATTTTTTGTAATTAATAAATTTAACAGTTCTTTCCTTGAGCTCAATGTAAAGTAAAATCTTGTTTCATTTCTCCATAATTAAGCTTATTTTCCATACAGCTCCTAGCTTGCATAAACGTTTGCTTTCATAACTGGTACTTAGACCAGTCTTGTTGTATTAACTTAAAATCCGTTGTGCCAGGAGTTAATGCATCAGCAAGAACCTGATGTTATTATTATTAGTATTAGTTATTTATTGTCGGGGGTGAAGTAACTTTCTCCAGAGGCTAACAGTACAGTAATTCAGCAATTGTGAGTAATTAGTCTCTGCTGTGTACTGTTGAGAAAGTTTATAAATTCTCGATCTTAGAGAATCGTAGCAAGTCAGCGTAAAGTAATCGTTGCTTGATGTAGCAAGACAATCATTGTCTCTGCTCTTCAATATTATTGAATATTATTATCAATTTAAATAACATTTAACCATATATTTCAAAATTACCGTGAAATTATAAAATCCCCGTGACAATTGGCTGACCTCATTCCAGGATATTAACTCCTAACCCTAAAGCTATTCACGAGATAGTGCTCACTCATTCATATTTAGGTATTTATCATTAAAGTTTATAGACACAAGTTTACTGGTGTTTACCGTTAATTTAGCAAGTGAATTTTGCTTTATCATTACATATAGTAATTTAATCTAGTTTATTTTTGGTAACTACAGACGATTTTATTCGCTCCTGGGAAGTCGCCGTACCCATTGTGTTTATTATTGAGTCTTCCCAGTCATTTACATTTTTGATTTATTCTTTGCCAGTTAACTAGATAAGACTGGTCACCACTAGCTTGTGTCTGTATTCTTTATTTGTATTATTAGCATTCGTTTGCGAAGCAGTCAGTGCTCAGTTTCGTTTGCTTAATAAATTAGCGCCATGGCAGCCAGTGCTTATGTACAGGAAGCCAAAGATATGGGTCTCACTGACCCAGAGAAAATACGGAGTTACGTTCTCTCACGGTTTAATTACGAGCAAGAACGTGAGAAAGACGCTCGTGAACGTGAGCGAGAACAACGCAAATACGAGCGAGAACAACGCGAATACGAGCGAGAACAGCGCGAATATGAGCGACAACAGCGCGAACACGAGCTAGTACAAGGGCGAGAACAGCGCGAATACGAGCGGGAACAACGAGACAAAGAACGAGAACATGAACTTGAAGTGCTGAAGATCAAGCGAGATTCCTTGGCTTCAGACACGTCTGGTGCAGTTGGTCCAAGCACCTCGTTCGTTCTCCCTGCACATGTCCTGGCGACCCCACGCATCAAGCTTCCTTCATACAAGGAAAGCGAGCGAATCGAGCCGTACATAGCTCGTTTTGAGGACATGGCAGACTTATATCAACTGGATGAGGCAGCTAAGCGGCTTCAGTTTCTTAACCTATTTGAGGGCCCTGCCCTCGATATTCTCCACAGAATTCGTGGAGACAATCTCACATATGGGATGATGAAAGCTGCACTCATTAAGGCGTATGGTCTCACAGTAGACGACGCCAAAGTTCAGTTCATGCGAGCTCGTCTCCAAGACAAGGAGACAGCTGTTCAGTTCCTTGATCGTCTCACAGCTTACTTAAATGAGTGGATGGAGAAAGATGAAACTCCTTCCACGCGTGAGGGGATAATTGACCTTATGCTGCGTACAGCTAGAGAGGTCGTGACCTGCTGAGCTCATAGCACAGCTTAAGATCTGCCAGGTGAAAGATGCCAGCCAAATGGCAGAGAAGGCTGACGCATTCTTTACTGCATACGGGTATCAAGCTCGTAAGCAAAACACCTGGAGCAGAAAAGATACTGCCAAGTCTGGGGAAGCCGTCTCAGAATGAATCCCAGCACCAAGGCCGTTCTCAGAGTAATGGCCAAGGTCCAAAACCGCAGTGGAAGGACCAGGGGCAAAACACTCAGAAACCTGAGTGGAAGAGGTACAGCAAGTACTCTAACCAGCAGCAGTATCAGCCACGCAACCGACCGTCGGGACAAACTTTTTCACCACCAGCACAAAAGAGGCAGGAAGCGAATGCAGCCTTCATTCCTCAGCAGCAGCACGGTGGTCACGTCCCTGCCAGTATGGGTACTTCCCCACAGTTCACTAGTCCCACAGTGACAGTGAACCCCCCTCCACAGATGGCCAATGTTCCATCTTCCCAAGTATATAATCCTCAAGGCACAATGTTTGCCGCATCAATTCAGCAGCCTCATGAGTGGCTAGCTGCTTCCTCCACAGGCCCTCCCACAGGTGACAGTACCTTCCTTGTTCAGCCAGGGTTTGTGGGAGGCATTCCTGTGAAGGTCCTGAGAGACAATGGTTCCTCAGGTTGCTCTGTTAAGCAGAGTTTAGTTCGGCCTGAGCAGTATACAGGTCGACAGATCCATGCAAAGCTTATTGATGGATCAGTGAGATTGTTCCCTGAGGCATGTATCCAGGTGGCATCTCCATTTTATACTGGTACGACACTTGCAGTTGTCATGCCAGAGCCTCTATTTGACTTTATAGTAGGCAATATTAATGGAGTCAAGGATAGTTGCTCCGATGACGCTACTCAGACTTCGGCTGCTGCGGTAACACGAGCCATGGCTGAGGCTCCAGACTGTGTCACCCCAGTGATCATTGAATTGCCGCAAGATCTGATGTGTAGTCAACTTGTACAAGAACAACATTCTGACCCGACACTTGCTACTGTGCTGAACAAACAAAAGGGTCGAGTGATTAAGTATTCACAGGGAGGTCGAGCCAAGTTCCTTCGTAAACAAGGACGGCTCTACCGTGAGTCACGAACACCCGAGGGTGAGGTTCGACTGCAGTTTGTCGTTCCCGCCAAGTACCGCCTAGCAGTGTTACGATGGGGTCATTGTTCAGCCTCAAGAGGTCACATGGGCAAAAGGAAGACCCAGGGCCGTATCCAAGCTGACTTTTTCTGGCCAGGGATGGCACGTGACATAGACAGTTTTGTCCGTTCCTGCAGTGTGTGCCAAAGTATCACCACTAACCAGGGACATGTCCTTCCTGTGCCGTTCATAACAACACCTGTAATCTCTGAGTCAGTTGAGAGACAGGGTAGTGGTGAAGTGGGTGCAGACCTGACGTCTCGCCCATTGGCCCCACAGGACACATTATGTCCAGGGCCTGTACATACATATTATGTACCGTAGGTTAAGGGGGAAGTTGAGAGGCGACTCGAGGCTATGGAAGACCCGAGTTTGCACAAGGATTCTCAGCTTCCCGGTACTAATATATGTACCGTAGGTTAAGGGGGAAGTTGAGAGGCGACTTGAGGCTATGGTAGACCCAAGTTTGCATAAGGATTCTCAGCTTCCCAGTACTAATAGAAGTACTGTAGGTTAAGGGGGAAGTTCGAGAGAGAACTCCGAAGAGAGCGACTTGAGGCTATGGAAGACCCAAGTTTGCACAAGGATTCTCAGCTTCCCGGTACTAATATATGTACTGTAGGTTAAGGGGGAAGTTCGAGAGAGAACTCCATAGAGGCGACTTGAGGCTATGGAAGACCCAAGTTTGCACAAGGATTCTCAGCTTCTCGGTACTAATATATGTACTGTAGGTTAAGGGGGAAGTTCGAGAGAGAACTCCGCAGTGGCGACTTGAGGCTATGGAAGACCCAAGTTTGCATAAGGATTCTCAGCTTCCCGGTACTAATATAAGTATTGTACTGTAGGTTAAGGGGGAAGTTCGAGAGAGAACTCCGCAGAGGCGACTTGAGGCTATGGAAGACCCAAGTTTGCACAAGGATTCTCAGCTTCTCGGTACTAATATATGTACTGTAGGTTAAGGGGGAAGTTCGAGAGAGAACTCCGCAGTGGCGACTTGAGGCTATGGAAGACCCAAGTTTGCATAAGGATTCTCAGCTTCCCGGTACTATTATTAGTATTGTACTGTAGGTTAAGGGGGAAGTTCGAGAGAGAACTCCGCAGAGGCGACTTGAGGCTATGGAAGACCCAAGTTTGCACAAGGATTCTCAGCTTCCCGGTACTAATATAAGTATTGTACTGTAGGTTAAGGGGGAAGTGAGAATTCCACAGAGGCGACTTGAGGCTATGGAAGACCCGAGTTTGCACAAGGATTCTCAGCTCCCGATACTAATATAAGTACTGTAGGTTAAGGGGGAAGTGAGAATTCACAGCAGAGGCGACTTGAGGCTATGGAAGACCCAGAAGTTTGCAAGGATTCTCAGCTCTCCAATACTAATATAAGAACTGTAGGTTAAGGCACAGGTTGAGGACCCGTGTGCGGTTCGAGGCTATGGAAGACCCGAGGTTGCACAGGGATTCTCAACTTGCTGACATAATCGTGTGCTATAATTAATGGCAACCTCGAATGTACGAAGCTTAGGCTGTCACTCGTATTTTTCAGCCAGAGCGTACTTTTCGTAGCATGTACTGATTGCTAGGCAGAGAGAGTAATTGTAACTTAAGAATTTTGTCTCATTGACACTTTTGATGCTCCACCTCAATTGGTTTTGCAGGTTCAGCAATGGGTGTAGCAGTTTTGCTGTGCGGACCAGCTGATCGTCTGCCGCATGCTGCCGCCTCTTCTCCTCTGCCTTCATCGTCGCCATGTTATTATTTACTATGTCATTTTACACATAGGTACAGTTACACTACAACTGTCACACCTACACCGTGTATTACATACACCACGCTACACAACAATTAGTTGTCAGTGTAAATGTAGCGACTTTTTGCTCAGTTTGACCTGAGTACAGGATTTTCACCGTCGTCACGGAGTTTTTCCCTCAAGCTTGCTTCTATTAACGTAAATACGAGTTTTTTTTCGCTCACTGGCGACTGCGACTTTCTCCTGTAGCAGGATAGCACACACACCACAGTGTGAATCTTGTGTGAATGACTTAGGATGTGTACATATATATATATATCCACAAATTTTTTCCCATAAGGAAAAAATTTAATTTCGTAGGGGCGTAATGTCACGAATCAATTCGCGACATTTCCTTTTTGTGAGAAGCCACGAACTATTAATGGAAAACTCACTGTGTATCGCTCAGTTAACCGTTTCTCTCTCCATTTCGGAGTATACTTTTCAAAACATTCGTCACTTTCAAAAGTGACCGATTTAATGCACGTCACTAAGTGCGCTACTGAGCGATACTATTGTTTCTTTATCGTTCGCCTCTGCTTGCCTAAACCGTTAGCCACGCCTTCTTCTGGTAGCTTGTGCGTCCTGCCTATACATTATTTGAATTCAGTCTAGTGTTTGCTGTGACGGAGACAGGACCTGTGCAGCAGTGCGAGAGGTCAGCTAGTACCCAAACTCCACTTACAGTTTCTCCAAGCTCCCACCTTTAGTTCTCCAGCTTTGGGCGATACACCGCATTCATTGACTAGTATTTCCTTTTTGTATTTTGTAGTCATAAGAGTTTAGTTAAGGTGTTTTTTCCTAGGCATAAGTATTTAGCTTTTGTGTGAGTGAGTGAGTGCGTCTCATTTAATTTGATTTGAATTGTAACGTTAAATTTATTTTTTGTAATTAATAAATTTAACAGTTCTTTTCCTTGAGCTCAATGTAAAGTAAAATCTTGTTTCATTTCTCCATAATTAAGCTTATTTTCCATACAGCTCCTAGCTTGCATAAACGTTTGCTTTCATAACTGGTACTTAGACCAGTCTTGTTGTATTAACTTAAAATCCGTTGTGCCAGGAGTTAATGCATCAGCAAGAACCTGATGTTATTATTATTAGTATTAGTTATTTATTGTCAGGGGTGAAGTAACTTTCTCCAGAGGCTAACAGTACAGTAATTCAGCAATTGTGAGTAATTAGTCTCTGCTGTGTACTGTTGAGAAAGTTTATAAATTCTCGATCTTAGAGAATCGTAGCAAGTCAGCGTAAAGTAATCGTTGCTTGATGTAGCAAGACAATCATTGTCTCTGCTCTTCAATATTACTGAATATTATTATCAATTTAAATAACATTTAACCATATATTTCAAAAGTACCGTGAAATTAGAAAATCCCCGTGACAGCCTGATTAAGATGTTAGCATTGTTCAATGAGATTTGGGCATCTCGAACGTTCCCAAACTCATGGCACTTTGTGGATGTCATACCTATACCCAAAGAGGTTGGTCGTCTTATGAATCCCTCTTCATTTCGTCCTATTGTGTTGACTTCTTGTCTATGTAAGGTCATGGAATGTATGGTAAACAATAGGCTTCTTTTTGTTTTAGAGTCGAAGAATTTGTTAAATGATCAACAATGTGGCTTCCGTAACTACAGAATTTCACTAGATCATTTAATGAATTTGGAGCATTGTATTTCAGAGGCATTTGCCAATAAAGAATTCATGATAGGGGTGTTCTTGGACATCCATAAAGCCTATGACATGACATGGCAACACGGTATGCAAATGAAGCTCTATGCTTATGGTTTAAGAGCAAATTCGACTATTATTATTTTAAATTTCTTAAGGGACAGGACTTTCTCTGTCAAATTGCCCTGTAACGTAACATCGGATATATTTATCCAGGAAAATGGGGTGCCGCAGGGAGGTGTGCTTAATCCTACTTTATTTAGCATTATGATCAATGATATTCTGTCATCAGCGCCCATCCTGAGGAATCTTAAATACTCACTCTACGCTGACGATTGTGCAATATGGCAATCTTCCCATAAGGCATCGTTAATAAGCTGCATTCATGCAACGAGTCATTCACGCTGATCTGGGTGCCTGGTCATTGTGGTATCTACGGCAATGAGCAGGCTGACTTACTTGCAAAGTCGGCTGTGGAGCTCGAGGAGACTTGGGATGTTCCTCGTGATCTTCGGTCGAGTCTCTCTCTCGGAAAGAAAGCAATAAATCTTCTGTGGCAAGGTCAGTGGACCAGACTAAATAATCCAACATGTTAGCCGTACCTGGGCGACTGGGACACTGCCAACCGTCCCAGTCGCCTGGAAGAAAAAGTGTTGGCTCGATTACGGCTTAATGCCACCAAGTTAACGCACATGAAAACTTATATGGAAAGACGATTCGCACCGCACTGTGACATCTGTGATGCGGTGTTATCTATCAGTCATATCATCGTGCACTATCAGCGATTTATTCGTGAACGTGCTTCACTTATAAGTTACTGCGGCGCAGCAGGCGTCCCCTTCACCCTTTCCACTATCCTGGGTGATGGGGACATTGTTATGACTGATAAATTGATGGCTTTCTTGAGAGAGACCGGACTGATCAGAGTGATGTGACTTTTTTACTATAAGGTTTTGTTTTTTATCGATTGTTAATATGCATATATTGTACTATTAATTAGGGTCGACAGTTGACATATTTGAAGTAGTTCCTCCTCCCACTGTTCTATTTCTAATATAGATGGCCCCTACATTAAACCCCGTTCCTCGACTGACAGTCACCAGCTGATGAGCGCAAGTGTGCAATATAGAAAGGTATTGGGCACTTACAGTCGATGGTAGCCTGTTGGGTGAGGTACTCCACTTTTTTGTACAAATTATGTAAATAGATTATACCATATTGTTCAAGTTGTGCTAATTAGGGCCGACAGCTGACGTATATGGAAATGTTCCTGACTCGTCTGGTTCCCTTTCATATATTGATGTCCCCTATAATAGGTGTGCCTTGACTGACAATCAGCAGGTGATGAGTGCAGATATGTAATGTAGAAAGGCATTACATATCTGCAGTCGATGGTGTTCTGTTAGTCGAGGTATTTTTACCATTAATGTAGGTCTAGCTATTTGTTTCTGTAGGATTTAGTATAGGGTAGCGATTTGTCTGTTAGGTGATTAGTTTTAGGGTCTCTAGATTAGGTTTATCTTTATAAGGTCTAAAAAATATAAAACCAAGAAAAAATTAAAAAATACAAAATACAAAAAAAATAAATAAAATAAAAATTATATATATATATATATATATATATATATATATATATATATATATATATATATATATATATATATATATATATATATACATGTACGTGTGCATGAAAGTGTGTCTGTATATATGCATGGAAGTGTGTGTGTATATATATATATATATATATATATATATATATATATATATATATATATAAATATATATATATATATATATATATATATACAGTATACGGCCTTAATGACCAGAGGCTTTGGCCCCAATGGTCGATAGGCCAGAAAAAAAAAAAAATGTGGCTCACGAGTGTACAGAATGCCAAACGGCATCCTACGACTTCTGGTTCGTAAATTAAAGATGTGCTGATTAAGTGTAAGGCATTCTAGTCTGACTCAAGTTTCTAAATGAGCGAGATCTATTTATTAAGCCAACAACAAAACACCGCAACCAGTTACATTGTTTTTAATATTATTAATATGTGTATTGGAATTCGATATTTTCTTTTGCTTATATTTTCTTTACATCGATATCGTTGGTGCTGGAGAAGGGTGCCTTCACACGGTGGCACTGATGTAACAGTGCTGTCCCGCCGCCCCTTTCTGAGGACGATCCTCATCTCATATTTTGTTCTCTGAAAGGGAGAGGATGTAATGCAGGAAGGGAGCAGCAGCGTCATTCTACGTTCTACAGGGTTCACGTTCAGATGAACCTGGAACTACAGCAACAACGACTTATATTACAATCGATATCTTTTGTTTCAGTAACTTAGGCCTGTAAGAGGATAGACGTGAAAACGCAAAAGCTATAGTCGAAGAGGTGCTACGAAGCCACTTATACAACTTAGAATCCTGCCTGTAATGCCACAGACGCAAAAGAACTTCTAGGACCCTTGTTGCGAGGTAAAGTACTGTTAAATACCCTTCGCGGTGAAAGCAGCGCCAGACCCTGGTACGAACGTGGGGGTGGAGTCACTGAGGGTCACGGTCTCCAGGTCATTTGTATTCCTACCTCGCCTTCTCCCTTACACACCCAATTTGACTTTTGACCTAGGAGAGTCAACAGGTAGTGGTGGGTGGGGCTGCGGAGGCAGAAGACAGAAGCACAGAGAGTGACACAGAGCCACAGAGACGGTTCTACATAGAAGGTTAGAGAAGGAGAGACAGAAACACACAATGAAGGATAGACCGAGAGATGCACAGAGGAGAAGAGACACACGGAAAAAAAGGATAGACACAGAAAGAGAAAGAAAAGGAGGTAGAAAGGCTCAAATGAGGACAAACAAGGAGGAACAGAGAAATGACAAAACCATGGAAAATGCAAAAGTTACATGATATCTTCAGGCCTTTCATTTACAAAAAAGACCAAACCAGGAACAGTCTTCCTCAGTCAGACTTTACATCTGTTTTTGCGATCTTATCAGACACAATGTGCTCAGGAAGATCTAATTAAACTGATACTACTCGACATTCTTTGTAAGGGAAAATTTCAGTGGACTTTTAGCCTATGGTTCCCAATAAATGCAGAATGACAGTTTGAAATATACCATCAGGTCGATTAAACACCTCTTAGAGCGAGGCCTTGTTGCCATCTCGCCACTGCGGGTAGAAAAGGTGTGATAGCATCACATTATGTGACGTTTCCATTCGGATTCCCACACCCCGCCCCATTACAGTGGGGGCGAAAGCGAACGGACGTTAATGTGGCCACGATTGTTGACAAATAAATGCAGAATGACAGTTTGAAATATACCATCAGGTAGATAAAACACCTCTGAGAGTGAGGCCTCGAAGCCACCTCGCCACTGCGGGTCTAAAAAGTGTGAGAGCATCACATTACGTGATGTTTCCTTTCGGATTCCCATACCCTAACCCATTGCTGTGGGGGTGCCAGTGAATTTAAGTTAATGCGGCCACGACTTTTTTTATAACAGAAAAGAGGAAGGAAAAACAAATAAACCAAAAAATAATCCATACACCACAATACTGGTGTCCTTCATTCATAAAGATCTATAATAGTTGGACTTGAACAGCTGTAGGTTGAAGTTTGGGGGGAAACAACTCTGAGAAAGTGAGTTCCAAAGAGATGTAGTTCGGGGAATAAAAGATTTCTGATAACCGGAAGTTCTGCAATATGGCAGCGTGACATTCCAGCCATGAGCACTACCACATACTCGTGTAACACGGGGGAAGGCTTGAAGAGGTGGCACTAAGGATGTAACTTCGTCTGAGCATTTGCCATAAAAGTATCTGTGAAATAATGCAAGGGAGGCAACATTCCTTCTCACCTGTAGGGAAGGCAGATTATTTGTAATAGCAGGGCCATTAAGAGTTCTAACAGTTTTGTTCTGAACACTGTCTAGTTGTTTTAGTGCAACCTCTCCACGTCCATTCCACAAGGGTGAACAATATTCCAGCTGAGAGCTAACATGACTCCCATAAACTATGGCTAACTGCTCGTCAGTGAAGAAGCTTCGAACTCTGTGCAATGATCCATGTATCTTTGAGGCGGTTGTAGCAAGTGATTTGACATAAGAGGTCCAGCTGAGGACATTGTTAAAAGAAACACCGAGAATTTCAATACTTTTGAAGATAGGAATAATAGTAGCACTATAGGTAATATAGGATTCTGGCATTATTTGTCCATTAGTAAATTGTATATATTTGGTTTTACTAGCATTAAATGAGACAAGATTATTTTGCCTCCATTCAGTGATCCTCGATAAGTCTTGATTGATGGCTGTACTGAATAGTGAGTTAGAGATATCAAACTCTGTGAGTAGGTGTTTCATTGTAAATGAACTGTGAAGTGCTGAGTAATCTGCATAAATGGATGGGATTAAATGTGACAGATAAGGGATCATTTAATATGAATTAGGAATAGGATGGGAGCCAAAACTAATTCTCATGGCACGGAATATACATAATCTACTTTTACTCTTGGTTTTCAGTTGCTGAGATATGAGGAAATCAGAGGAACAGAAGACGTTGGTCTACAGCAAGAGAGTGTGGATAGCAGGGAACGTTGCCCCACACTGTCACAAGCTTTAGAAATATCAGAAGCTTTAGATATATCAAGGGCTACGTCATGAGTTTCTCCATGTTGGTCAATTGATTGATGGACGGAGTGAATTAGGAGACTGAGTATGTCATTGGAAGATCTTTCTTAGCAAAAACCATACTGTCTATCACTAATTAAGTTGTTGGATTCAAGATGTTTAACAATGTGTTTATTCATTACAATTTGAAGCACTTTATGAAGAGAAAATGTAATAGCTATTTGTCTGTAATCAGGGGGGTCAGGGGAACTTCCTTTCTTAGGAACTGGGAGGACAATGGCGTCTTTCCAAGAATTAGGGACTGAAGAAGTACGTATGCATAGTCTGAAGAATTTAGCTGGAACAGAAGCGAGTTCTTAGGAGCTCGTTTTGAAAACAAGGAATTCCATATGGGCCTGGAGCTTTGTTGGTTGGTAAACTGTCTAGGATGAATTTTATGTATCGTCTGCATTATAAGTGGAGCAAATTCCGGAGAGTCAAGTTCTAGTACTAGGACGTTCTGGCCGACTTCCTCTAATGTAAGATTTCTGGCAAATGTACTGGCAAGGATATTCGCTTTACCACGCGTGTCATATGTAATGTTACTGTATACAGATTTTAGTCGGGGAATGGGTGATGACTCGTTAAAGTTATTAAAGAGTTGGGAGTTGACCAGACTATTCTATTTCCATTAAGACTGTTTAGTAGTTTGGATGCTTGGTTGTGATGAAAATTTGATTTAACGAGATTTAGTACCTTTTTTGCACAGTTTCTAGAAAATTTAAATTGACTGAGTGATTCGGATGCTTTTTATTTTATCTAAGAGTCATATGCTAATGACTTTTGGGCCATTGCTCTAGCACAAGTGCTATCAAACCATTTCGAGGAGTCCGATCTTTTAATGAACTGTTGACTTGGTGTGAATAATTCCATACCAGCTTGTATAAAGTCATTAACCCTGGATAGCTAACCTGGGATAATAATTTCCCACTAACTGTTTCATTGGTTGTCACGTGGTAATTACGTGGGTTAAGAATATCCGCTTTCCTCTACATTCACCCACCTTTAGACCCTTTTTGTAGGTTGGGGTGTCTTTTTTCTACTCCTGCTCCTAGGTGCATTTTTTGTGCTTGTGGGAATTATATACCCCAGGTTCCCAGGTTGCCTTTTACCAGGATAGGCAACCTAGGGTTATAACTTTTCATTGGTTGCCACGTGGTAATTACGTGGGCTGCAAATCTCTGCTTCCCTGTATCTTCACTTGCCTTTAGACTCTCTTTGGAAGTAGGGGTGTATTATTTCTACCCCTGTTCCTAGGTGCTTGTACTTGCGGGAATTATATACCCCAGGTTAACGTCCATGGTGTTTAGAAGCACTGCCTACACAGCATGCATGTTTACAATTTTTTTTTCATAATTAGAAAACGATTTGATATTCAGTTTTAGGCTAAAAAGAAAGCACAATGGTTCTAATTTTTTTCCTGTATTTTTTGCAGCACATTAAACGCATAACAACTATTTTTTTTCTCCGTGGGGTATATCCTACCCCAGGATTCCTAGTGTTATGATTTGAAAGGTTGCCTATGCAGGGCAAATGTGGGACAGGGTAGAATTGATGTCTCTAGGGAAGAAAGACTGCCATGGAATGTCAGCAAGATGATTTATGAATCCATCCCCGTCTGCCCTATCAAACTGCCATCGGGTCACCCTGACAGGTTCAGAACGGGGAGGTTTGGGGGAGCCGACTATTGAGGCTTTGATGAAACTGGTCAGAGAATCCACGTGGTGACAGCAGTTCGATCCTGTAATGATCTGGATTATTTGTCAAGAACAGATCCAAGAGATGGGTGTTATGGTCAGGATTATCTGGTATTCTGGTTGGTTGCTTTACCAGCTGCGTGAGATTAAACAATTTTGGAAACAGCTCGCATTCTAGACCAGTATCATGAGTCCTGTCAGAATGCAATAACCATTCTATATTATATACGTTAAAATAACCCAAAACAGTAATTTCAGTGCAAAGGGTGAGGTTAACCCGCCCCGTCCCGGAGACGTGAATTCACGTCCTCACAAGATGTGCACTTATATCCCGGAGACGTAAATTAACGCGGCAACATTGCAAGGACATTGCAAGGTCCCTAATTTGCACAATTTTCAATTTTCGTGAGTGATTTTTGGCACGTATACACAGGACACCTTCCTCTACAAGATGCCAGGCAGGGATAATGCCTTACCCAGCATGACCTCCTCCCCCCCCTGCATGACCTTTTCTCAGCAATTCACCTGTTATCAGTGACCTGGCCAGTAAAGCCATGTCATGCCACGGTACGAAATTCAGGGCCAGAGTGATTCCCCAATCGATGACAATGTGGAGGACAAACATTAGAGGAAGAAACAGTCAGAAATGATGATCAGGTAATGTGGCCAAAAAGGTCAGGAATGGTGATGAGTTAGTGAGTGAAACAATGCTTATAATGCCTATATTACCGTTTGAAATCCAATATACTCTCGTACTACATATAAATTCGTACCAAATAAATAAATAAATACCGTTTATGAGTGATGTAGAATAGTTATCCTCCCATAGAAGTCGTTTTCTTTGCAGCCAGCCTGATAGAAAACCCTGTAAAGTAAGGAGGTACTCCTACCTAGATCGAGTATTTTAAATCTCAGGTGAGCGGTTTCTCTATGAATTTTCGATGTTTCTCACCAAAAGCGGATGTTTGAGCCAAAAAAAAAAAAGGTCCAAAAAATGTCGGGACTGGGGCATACCACTGCCAAGAAAACGTCGGGATGGGGCGGGTTAAGGTTAGTCAACTGTGTGGATATGGACTTCAGTAAACTGGGTTCTGAAGAAGCACTGGGGAAGCAATAGACTACGCAGATATAATCGGTAATATTTAGGTAATTTAGTTTATGCATATTTATACATGATATTCTCTTATATCAGGGGTCGGTAACCTTTTCAGTGCGAGGGCCAGAGAAAGCTTCTAGTAGCCTGCGGCCGGAGTGCCAAAGAGAACTCAAAAGTGACAGTGTACAAAAATTTTATAGAAAAGCAGGCAAACCAGTGACTAGATTACAAGAAATTTATTGAAAAACATGCAAATCAGTGACTGCAGATAACAGTTTGTGACAATATACAAAAATTTTATAGAAAAGCAGGCAAACCAGTGACTAGATAACAAGAAATTTATTGAAAAACGTGCAAATCATTGACTGACGAAAACAGTTTGTGACAATATACAAAAAAAATATATATATATAGAAAAGCAGGCAAACCAGTGACTAGATTACAAGAAATTTATTGAAATGCAAATCAGTGACTGCCGAAAACAGTTTGTGACAATATACAAATATATATATATATATATATATATATATATATATATATATATATATATATATATATATATATATAGAAAAGCAGGCAAACCAGTGACTAGATTACAAGAAATTTATTGAAATACATGCAAATCAGTGACTGCAGAAAACAGTTTGTGACAATATACAAAAATTTTGTAGAAAAGCAAGCAAACCAGTGACTAGATTACTAGAAATTTATTGAAAAACATGCAAATCAGTGACTGCAGAAAACAGTTTTATCAAGAGACATGCAAATTAGTGGGATGGTTGGTGCTGTTTGCCATGGAGAAGTGATTCAATGTCTGGATCGATTGATAAGGTAGACAAGAGCAGAATGTCATTGAGGTAGCGGTCACTTAGCTGGGAGCGAATGCGAGACTTTGTATATTTCATTTTTGAAAAGAGTTGCTCACAACAGTAAGTGCTGCCAAACATAGCAACGATGCGTTTTACATGCTCAATGTAATTTGGAAATTTGTCAGAAGGGAGGACGAGGTCACGGAAGAAGGACAGTGGAGAAATGGTACGGTACTTTGCCTTCAGTTCGTCATTACACTGAAGCTCCACCAACTCCATCTGCTGGGGGGCAGGGGCTTCGTCCACAGGGAAGTCAAAGGGGGAGGTGAACAGCTTGAAGCCCGGAGCCAGTGGCCTGACACGTCGCGAGGCGCCGACTTACTCATTTAGTTGGCTAGGCTGTTGCGGGCCGGATTGTTATATAAATATCAAGCAGGGTGACGGGCCATGAGTTCAGACTCTGCGGGCCGGATCTGGCCTGCGGGCCGGAGGTTGCCGACCCCTGTCTTATATGATGGGCCAGGGAGAACAGTGACTGATATGCCTGAAGTGTGAAGTGGATGTTGTGGAACAATAGGTCAACTATTTTTCTTGACTGTACCTTTTCTACCAATTTTTCTCCATTCTCCCACAGTTATTACTGATCATCTTGACTACCATGACTTAACTTTATCCTTTCTGTCGTGTTCACTGCTGATTCTCCTTTTGTTATTGTTTATTCCTTTTTCAGTATCTGCATTCCTTCTCGCGTCTCCTTTATTCTTTATAAGGCTACATTTACCTATTGCCTTTCTTTTTACCTATTATTAGATTCTTTCTCATGCCTGTCACAGTCTTTATTAGGCTACTTTTACCAATCGCCTTTCTACATATCATTGGTGTCATTGCACTTTTACGATTCCCAACGGAACACTCGTGTGTTTTTCGGTGATGTCATCCCATCTAGATGACTCCCAGATAGTCGATAGTACTTAGGCTAATAATCAACGGACTACATACCATTCTTCAATGAAATTCTGCCAGTATTTTTCATTATATCTATCTATCTATCTATATACCTAGGCTGCTTCCCCCAAGGAAAGGGAGGTAGCCGAGACAGGAGGACTCACTCTCCATTTACTCATCCATTCAAACACATTCATTCGCATCTTAGCCCCAAAGGGGAGAACGGACAGATCCTCACCGCATCACACCGCACAAGGGTCAACTGCGCAATGCAATCAGTGACATCCGCAGCAGGGCCCGACAGCAGAACTGGTTTACCCCTGCCACATCACAACAGACCCATCCCCTTACCCGCACCTGACCTGACTAGCTGATCAGACCAAATGCGGGAGAATATCCCCTCAGGGCTGCGTCATCACTTATTCATTCACAATTTCTCTCCATTTATTTCTGTCACGCACAGCCACTCTTCCTTGCTCAACAGACATCCCTCTCGCATCCAGCGCTCTCTTCACACTGTCCATCCATCCTATTCGCGGTCTCCCTCTCAGCCTTACACCTCTCACATCAGATCTAGTTATCTTTTTCACCAATCGTTCATTATCCATTCTCTCCATATGCCCAAACCACTGCAACACCCTCTGTTCAACTCTACCAGCCATCTCCCGAACAACTCCAGTTCTCCTTCGCACTTCATCATTTCGCACTCGATCCATATGCGTCACTCCACACATACTCCTCAGACATCTCATCTCCATTACATTCAAACTTTTCCTCTCTGCTACACCCACATTCCATGTTTCAGCCCCATATAATGCAGTCGGTACCACAACACCCTCATACAGCCTTCTCTTTACATCCATTCTAAGCGAACGACATTTAAACACTTTTTCCATTCCTCCCAGCACCTTTCCTACTTCATTTATTCTAAACTTCACTTCTGCATCTACTCTTCCATCCACAGCAACATGTGACCCTAGATATTTAAAACAATCTACCTCCTCAAGCAACTCACCATTCAAAACTATATTCATCCCCCTACCATCTATCAACCTCGTACACTTCATCACTTTACTCTTATTCTCATTTACTTTCAATTTCCTCCTTTCACACACCCTTCCAAACTCCTCTACCAACTGTCTCAATCTCTCCTCTGAATCAGTCACCAGTGCAGTATCATCTGCAAACAGCAGCTGCTTCAGATTCCACTCTCCTCCATCAACATTTACCAGACTCAGACCACCTAAAACTCTTGCATTCACCTCCCTTACAACACCATCCATGTAAATATTAAACAACCAAGGCGACATCACACATCCCTGTCGCAGCCCCACTCTCACGGGAAACCAATCACTCACAGCATTTCCCACTCTTACACACGCTCTACTATTTACATAAAAACTTTTCACCCCTTTTAGTAACCTACCATCAAGTCCATACAATCTTAAAACAGTCCATTATATACCTACATAAAATATCATTTGATCTGTTGATCTCTCTCTCTCTCTTTCCGGGGCACTCACCAGGTCATAACATTCCTCCCAAATCCCTTCAAACCATGATCCCTAATCCTAAATCCTTGGAACAAGCCACCCTCTCCTTCACAATCTCCTTAACATCTTTCTCACTCACCACACGTCATACTGTCTCTCGCCATTAAACTACCCCTCACACTCTTCCATACTAACCAAATGTCACACTAGCTTTAATTTGCAACTCCTGCCATTATTAAACATTTATACTTACCGTCAGTACGAAGATGTCTTTTATATTTGTATTTCTGTCTCTATACTCTTATATTCAGCTTAGCAGGGACTTTATAAGCTGGAGGAGAGCAACCTAGCCTTAACTTCCATACTGTAGTTAAACAGACTTGATTAATAAAGTCGTCTGCCGGTAGTGTGATTAGTAAAAGATGTTAGTGAAAGTAATATCAAATTTTCCAGTACTGTATGTAACGTTTCACCTGAGCTCAATAAAATCACCTCAAGATAGCAGGAATACACAAAAATATATGCCACTGGTTATACAACGTTAAGAATATGGCCTTTGTCTCACACTCACCACACCTTGTACACTCAGGATTAAATCTTCGCCTATTATATCATTGTGGTTACTTGGCATTAATGTCATGTCTATGGGGAGAGAAGCATAACAAGCCCTGTGACCTGTCCTCCCCAAACTCATCACAACTCACATTATCCTTCACACTTTACAGTAACTGAAGCTCACATCCTCCCTCACATTTTCTCGCACTCATCAGTCTCTCTCTCTCTCTCTCTCTCGCTTTCTGTCACCCCCCCCCCCACATACACACACACTTCCCCGTTCCCATACGTTGTATAGTGTCCAGCCACCATAAAACCAGGAAGATGGTGTTGAGACAGGGGGCCGAGGGGGGGAAGGAAGGGTGATGTGTGTTGTAACGAGGCTTCTGCCGTGTTGTGATGTGGCACAAGTTATGACGGCGGGGAGGGGGATAGAAGAAGGATGGAAGAGGGGAAGGTGTAAAATGGGGGAAGAAGAGGGGCGTTTGGAGTGAAGAGGGTGAGAGGAGAGAGAGGGAATCGACAGGAGAATGGGAGGATGATCTGGGTGAGGAAGAGAAGAGCAGTAATCAGTAAAAGTGGGTGTGACACTCCTACCATTCTTTTGTCTACATTATCCTTACATTGTGCGAGATCTTCTATTATCAAGGTAGGAACATACGGCTTCACATCAGTATAAATCTTGAAATACAAGCTGTATTTTCTACATATCCCGATGTATCAAGGAGTGATCAATGTTGACAAGGAATATATATATATATATATATATATATATATATATATATATATATATATATATATATATATATATGAACTCAAAGCTCTAGAAACAGCTTGTATTAAGGCCTGTGTGCTTAACATCGGTTTTAGTGTGAAGGATCACAAGAGGATTGCATGAAGGTGTGTTAGTGCCCACATGACCGTATGGATGTTGGTCTGGCGTGGCATGAGAGCGAAAACCAAGACGCGATTTGTGGACACGTTTATTGAGGTGTGTGTGTGTGTGTGTGTGTGTGTGTGTGTGTGTGTGTGTGTTGAGTGAATAAAATGTTATGTAATTCATGAAATATGTCCATTAAGTATGGAAGTCTGTTGGTATTACAGTATAGTAGAGCGTGGCTTTAGGCTGCACGAGTCATGTTACTATAACCCAGGGAAGAAGGTGGATGGGTATGGTAATTGTGTGTGTGAAAGAGAAAGGTATATATCTTAATTAGGCTAGAGAATCGCTAGGAGATCGAGTTTGTTTGACGTTGTATGTACAATTGCCTTAATGCAATTTCTGCTCCTGTGATGACTTTTGCGTAAATGTGGCAGGGCTGCGATGGTGGAGTATGGGTATTAATGAATATACACCTTCCATATGCGTTCACACAGTGAGTCAAAGGCTCGAAACACACACTGTGAACCGTGCATAGGGTGTGGGTATTCATTTACACTCTTACTTCAACACAACGACTCTGGGACATGTCAACTGAGTTAATTATACCGGGAAAGAAACACTATGAAAAAATTGACACTTGACAACACAAACGGTCTTGTCTCGTCAACCTCTTCAACCCGCAAAAGTGACGAAACAGACATAAACGACAGTGGGTGTGAGAGAGTGTGAGGGGCGAATGGGGGCACTCTTACATTTTGAATACTAAATTGTGATTGCATGAAATTCAGTAAGCCTTAGTTATTGAGATTCGAATGAGTCCCCTTGTTTACTAGTCAAATCGACCTTCCAGTCTCACTACATTTGTCCATCATCTGAACTGAAGGGGGTTAGGGATCATTTTTAGGTTAGAACAACCACTGTTTTGGGCGAAAGTGCATTTTCTTTTTTTTTTTCTTTTTTTTTTTTGTCAAGGAACAGGAGGTTTCAGTGATATGATAATAACAATAATTGTTAGTTTTAACAACAGTACTGTATTGAAACCCAAATGACACAGTCCTCGAACAGCTGTCACTAAATATATATATATATATATATATATATATATATATATATATATATATATATATATATATATATGTATATATATCCCTTTTTCTTAAGTAAATACTAAAGGAATGTTTGCCTTCATATTATATCAGTAACTATTCTACTTTGACTTGAACCACAGAGCAGTATTTTGCCACTGATTACATTACTGCAGCTGTTTTCATATGTCACTATTATTTCTTGCAGGCCTATGTTAAGTGCATGTACATAAAAAAGTATTAAAAATAATGTTCTAGTGATTTGGCTTGTGGTCATGAAGCAGGATTCTGGGAAGTTGAACGATGTTTAAACTAGACGTACCATTGGTAGTTGGCACTAACATATATATATATATATATATATATATATATATATATATAATAAATAATTTGGTTTTATGCCAGGTATCCCCGAAGGGCTAAGGCGTTGCCCCTGGGTAGAGGACTTTTGGACTGGAGCATGTAGCATTTTATGACCAGATGCCCTTCCTGATGTCTACCAATGACCCTTGGGTGGATTCAATCCTCCGACCCTTCGGTCAGAGCGGAGCCTCTAACCCACTGAGCCACAGCTACTACATATATATATATATATATATATATATATATATATATATATATATATATATATATATATGTATATATATATATGTGTGTATATATATATATATATATATATAGATATATAGATATATATATATATATATATATATATAGATATATAGATATATATATATATATATATATATATATATATATATATATATATGTATATATATAGTAATCTCTCTAATATCCGAACGCCCAATATCCGTACATCCCCACTAACCGGACATAATCGTCCCGGGATCCAGTATTCCCAAAATGGTCCAAAAACCACAAAAAAATCGAAAAAAAAAACGAATTTTTCCTGCCCGTAATTTGGACTTGCCGCACGCGGCGCGGGACAGCTTTGTTGTGGCGCATCATTCCTCCGAGCGCCCCTGCATCCTCCCCACTTTCTGCCTGTCTCTCGCCGCAAGTGCACGCTCGTCGTCATGGCTGCCCACGTGCTTGCTTTTGTGGTGGTTCCTTACCTGCTGCAGGCACTCCAGCTGCTCTCAGGCCTCTTATTAGTGTGTGTGATGATGGCCCTGCCGCCTGAGAAGAGGAAGAGAGTGGTGTTGACTCTGGAGAAGAAACGGGAGATATTGGAGAAAGTAGACGCGGAATGGTCTTCTTCCCGCATCGTCCGCGAGTTCAACCTGGCCCGATCTACTTTGTTCGATATCAAGAGATCCCGAGACAAACTCATGCAGTACACGGCTGACTTCTCATCGAGAAGCAAACACAACGTGGAGAGGAAGGTGATGTTTACTCCCAAGTTTGCTGAAATCGACCGCTCCACATTGATTTGGTATCGACAGCAACGTGCTGCTGGTGTGATGGTACGTGGTACGGAGCTGAAGGCTGCTGCTGAGAAGTTTGCCAGGCTTCACGACGCCCTAGACTTCAAGGCATCCGAGGGTTGGCTCTTCGCATTCAAGTTACGGCATGGCCTTAACAAACGTAAAGCTTATGGCGAAGCTTTGGACGCTAACGAGGATGGAGATGACGAGTTTTGGCACAAGGTGAAGGGCTTGATCGACAGGGAGGGCCTCACTGTCGGTCAAGTCTACAATGCTGACGAAACTGGTTTATTCTATCACTCATTGCCAACGAACACTCTAGCCGAGGAGACGGAGAAGCTTGTACCTGGCCACAAGCTCTCCAAGCAACAGATATCTGCTTTGTGTTGTGCCAATGCTAACGGCATCACTGGCTTAAGCCCGTTATTGTTGGCGGTGCAAAGCAGCCTTGGTGTCTTCGTGGGGTGATGGATGTCCTTCCTGTCATCTGGTACCATTCTTTGAAGGCATGGTTTACAGCCCAGATATTCAGAGACTGGTTCAACCGCCACTTCGTCAAGGAGGTCATCAATTACCAGACGAAGACACTGGGAATCCCGTGCGACCAGGTAAAGGCCCTCCTTCTCCTCGACAATGCACCTGCCCACCCATGCGACAAGGACTTGGTGGCTGAGAATGGCCGGATTAGGTGCATGTTTCTGCCACCTAATACGACTGCTCTCATCCAACCAATGGACCAAGGAGTGATCATGGCAACAAAGCACCTATACCGACGGAAGTTCCTGGACGAGGTGATGGTTGTTCTTGAGGACGAGGATGAGCGCAGGGAGGGACGGGACACACGAGGCCAGCGGACTTTGGAAAACCTTCGCCGCTACAACATCAAGTCTGCAATCTACAACTGGGCCAGTGCATGGAAGGAAGTCCCTGTCAAGACTCTAGAAAATGGTTGGTCTCGTCTGCTTCTCGGAACGGATGTGGAGTACGATTTTCTAGGGTTTGACGTGGATAACTTCCATGCACGGCTACGCACGCATGGCGACGATGTTGATGTGGATGATGTGCATGAGTGGTTGGATGATGATGAGGGCGATCCTGGGTATCAGACATTGTCTGATATCGAGATCGCATCTTCAGTTGCAGGTGTCAGTACCGAGCTTGAAGATTCCGACGAGGACGGCGATGATGATGCGGACTCCTCTCAGCATGACACTACTCCAGCCATCCCCAAGCTGAGCGCACTCCGGGAACACCTAGAGTTCGTTCTCGACTACCTGGAACACCCGGACTGCGACAGGGGGATGGGGCCCTTGGGACTTGCGGAGGAAGTGCGTGCTTTCAGGCAGCGGATCATCAATCGTCAGAATCGTCGGTCCTTGCGTCAATCAACCATTGACAGTTTTTTCAGGCCCGTGACCCCCGCTGTGCCCAGCCCTGGCTCCACTCTGTTGCCTCCCCAGGACAGGCCCTCATGCTCTTAGCCACAGCCCAGCACATCAGCCACGGTGGAGTCACTGCTCGATGTGAGTTTGCGTCTATCTTCAGAGTCGTCTGCAGTGGGTACGCCATCACCACAACCCAGTGACGCACCCCTAGGTCACCTGCCAGTGATACTCTTGGACTCTGACAGTGATTAAACAGCAAGAACTTCTCCACTAGATCACACGGGAATTTACAGTGTTGTGCAGTGAAAAAAACAGTGTGTTGTGTTAAGGATTTACAGTTGTGAGTGAAAAGACAAATTTGGAACAAAATTTAACGTAAATAGACTTGTTTGTTTTTGCTTTAGAAAATGGTTAGAAGAGTGGGAAAAGTTAAGGTGCAGAGTGCAACACTTAGTAAGTTACGATGGAGCATAAGTTAGACAAAAGAGTGCGACTGTGAAGAGAATGGACTTCTGAGTGCGATTGACTAAGTTCAGTGCAAGACTTCATGAACAGTGTACTGGAAGTGCTTCAGAAAATCCTTCTTACTGTCAGAGTCCGAGAGGAGGCAGTTATTCATCGAGATGGCCATGGACTTCTGTAAGTAGGCAGAATGTTTCATACTGTACTTTTTTCCATACCATACTTACCTCAAACACCTCATTTCACTCTTTAATCTCCTTTATTTGTGTGAACAGGGTGTTAGGAGCTATGCATGTTCAGTAGGAAGGTGTTTTTCTGAGTTAGGCTAGGTTAGGGTCCATAAGTACCAATCCAGGAGCCAGTAACCAGAATGTTTATTATTGTATGAACCTACCTCAAAACCCTCATTTTATGCTTCTTTTGCATTTATTTCAGTCATTTATGTGCCTCATTGGTGTGATTTGGGTCTTAAATAGGTGCTATGCGTGTCCAGAGGAGTTGTATAGGTGTTTCTCTGAGTTAGGGTCCATAAGTACAAGTCCATAAGCTGGGGCCCAATATCCGGACAGGACCACTATCTGGACCTGCCTATGGCCCTATTACGTCGGATATTGGAGGGATTACTATATATATATATATATATATATATACTGTATATATATATATATATATATATATATATATATATATACAGTACATATATATATATATATATATACGAGTATAATAACAGTAAAAGTTGCAATCAATCACAGGCTTACCTAGACGTGAACCCAGTGGACTGTAGGAAACTAATATTAGTCAACTGTCGATAAAGGTAGCCGAGGTGTTAAGTAGCTAGAGAGTGTTTGTAGATGTATTGTAGATCGCAGCAGCCACCAGTGTTGATAATGCTGCCCTTGTAGATAGTCGTAGCTCAGGAAGTGGAGATTAACGTGGGCAGCTATTGATAAAATTGTGAGGCATTGGAAAGCTCGTTGCGGGGTAGGTGTCGCTCTGTCTCACTGGCCTCTCAGTCTATCTTGTAACTTTGGTGAGGTGAGTTATAGGCACTCTTGGGTTACGGAGTTTATTCTACACAGTTATATAGAGATGTGATAGACAGCGTAACGTAACGTGACGGCAAACCTCCTAGCTGACCCTATCTCCTGCCTTCTGCCCTGGATCGTTCCCTGGGGCTCTCTGACTATGCCCTCCGAAATCTGAGAATATATACGGCTTGGTGGGGATGTTGTGTCTGGTAGATTTCATGGGTAGTTTCTATGACGTCAGATAACTGGCTCAAGCTGGTTAACCTGCTCGTATTATGAAAGTCTTGTTTCGACTAAGCTAAAAAGAGATTGTTTGAGATACATTATATGTTAAGACATTCTTGATGGTTAGGGGCAACAGGACTGTTGATACAAAATCATGTGGATTGACATTCCTAGTGTGAAGTTCTGTATGTCTCCAACATACATTGCATACTGCACATTGTGGTATGAGATACAGTATGTACTAGTGCCTATAATTATTACATATCTATAACTATTACCATTGACATACTGTATCCCCCGTTCAGGAGGTGGTGGGAGTTGAGGAATATTTGTACATCAGGGCTAGTCCTGCGTCGGGGTGCATCAGTTACACTGTACGAAGACATCCCTCTAAACGCCAAAAATTTATAAAGAATATGTAAGTGAATATTAAATCGTTAAGAAGAGGGAGCTTGGAGGTGCAAAATGTCATCAGGAATACTACCCACACTGTCATAATTTGTCCATAAATATGCCAATTTGTTAACACTTAATACATTACTACGTCAACGTGTTATTAGTAGCGGTGATATATTACTTGTGAAGTATTATTTTTTCACCAGTATATCATTTTCTCATCAACAAGGCCAGTCAGTCATATCATACTTGACGGCCAACCCCGCTCATAAAATTTTCAAGGAGTTTGATGACTTAAATTTTGGTGATTAAGTGAATCAATGAGAGAGAGGGGGGGGGGGAGCTAAGAGAGACTGACGAGAATGAATGATTGATGGAACAGGAAAATTAATCACGTAAGGTAAAGGGGGAAGGACGGAGGTGCATGGAGAAGGAAGGAAGGAGTTGCATATTGGAGGAGGGAAGGATGGCGTTGCATGAGGATAGAGGAAGAAAGAAATATGGCAGTGGAAACATATGGATAGGAGGAAGTGTTGAGGAGAATATAACGATTAATCAAAAAGGCTATGATCAGGTAAACAGGAGAGATAAAAATAAGTTCCATGGAGAGGAAGGAGGGAAGGAAGTATGTAGGATAAGAATGAATGAGCCAACGGGGAGAAAATAATGTGGAAAATGGAACATGCATGAGGAAAAATAATCGTGTTAGAAGGAACTGCGTGGAAGAGGACAAGTAAGAAAGTGGTTGAGAATTTGATGGATGAATGAGATTGTGGAGAAAAATAGCATAAGGGAAAGTATAAAGAAATATAAGCATTCACAGAGTGGAATTCTTGCTCTCACAGTGTATTCTATGAACTGAGCAATTGACTTTGCCCTGTGACCTTGACCCTTGACTGATTATTCTGAAAACCGATTCACTCTCTCATTAACATTCATGAACCCTTCCAAAAATTTTGGCCTAAATTGGATTAAAGCAGTTGAAACTAGGCATGCCATGTGATCTGGACCTTTGACCTATTGCTCTAAAAAAATATAATTATCTCCTTGACTCTTCGTCAAGACGTTCACCAAGTTTCGTTAAAAACAGATAAAAACCGATTTAGTTATTTTGTCACACGCAGACACAAAGCTCGTTATTTGACCTTGCCTTGTGACCTTGGTCTTTGACTGATTGTTCTGAAAATTTAATCACTTTGTTCTTGTAATACCTCAGCATTTCTTCCAAGTTTGGTCTAAATTGTATAAAACCTGGAAAATTTTACTTTGGTGGTTTAAAACTTGAAAACTCACATGTTCTCAAGAGCACAAGAACAATCACTAGGCTTTTCCTAAATCCTTCCACCAAGTATAGTTAAGATTGGATAAAATCTATTTGAGTTATTTCTCTCTCTCTCTCTCTCTCTCTCTCTCTCTCTCTCTCTCACACACACACACACACACACACACACACACACACGACAAGCAAAACAACGCCCATTTTTCGTTGCGCAAGCGCGGGTGTAAAAATAATGAGTTCCTTGAAGGCGGAAAAGCTACGTGTGAACTGAAGGAAAAAAAAGTGTATGAGTAATGCATGAGGAAAATTAATCAGGAGGAACAGCTGCGCCAAGGAAGTAGTGAAAGAAAAAGACAGAGTAGATGGACGAGGAGAGGGAAGAGGAGGAGGAGGAGATGGAGGTGACTGGGTAAGAATAAATGACTGATATAAGAAGAAAATAATCTAAGTGAGTTTCGACAAGGAAGATAAGAAAGTGGTGATGTTAGTATTGTAAGCACTCGGGTGCTGTATGCTATTCCCGCTTTCTCACCAGGAGGTAGATGGAGGAAGAAAGGAGGAAGAAAAGATATTGAGGAAAGAGAAGAGAAGGTAGATAAGGAAGGAAGAAGAGACGAGGTAGGAAGAAGGTAAAGGGTTGACGAGTTAAGGTAGAAGAAGGTGAGAAGAAAAGTAGAAGAGGTTAGATGGAGGGAAAAATTTGCAGAAAGAATACTGTAGAATGGAGACAAGGAAGAATGAAGTGAGTAGGCGCCTGCTCGTGTAGGTGAAGGAGATAAGAAAGTAGAAGGAAGAAGCAGAGAAAAAAGCAAAGGGAGTTAAAAGGAGGAAAGGAGGTAGAAAAAGACAGAAATGAGGAAGTAGAAAGGACGGGTGAAGAGAGTAAAATGAAGTAGGAGAAGAGGAGAAATGAAGGGTGGCAGGTACTTGTAAGTACCCAATTGATTTGTAGTACCTCTTGTCTCACCTGCCCTTCCTCTCTCTCTCTCTCTCTCTCGCAGTGGTGTATGGTGTAACTGTTGTGTCACCGGCCTTCTGGTGTCAGGGTGACGGATGGCCCGGAGATGCGCAGGGATTAAGGAAGGTGGGAGAACGCGAAGAAGCGACATATGAGGAGAAAGACGTGAGAGATGAGGAGGTGGAGAGTAGATGGTCTCGAGGAGGTGAGGTGGTGAGCAGATGCTGCGGAAGTGATGAGGTGAAGAAAAGAGATGGAGGAGGTGAGCTGGTGAGATGATGTGGAGGAGGGGAAATGATGTAGTGGAGGTAAGGAGATGGTGTGCAAGAGGTGAGAAGATGGTGTGAAGGAGACGAGACTAGTAAATGAAACGCGTAGGGCCTGCAAGAAGCAGGTATGGAGGAAATGAGAGGAGTTGAACTGTGCATGGGATGATGGGGAAAGTGATGTTGTACGAAAAAGAGATGAAAAATGATGTAGAACATGGCGAGGGTGTAGGGCCAGTGAGCGGCTGATAAGGAGCGGAAGAGATGATAGGAAAATGTGCGTTGGGGAAAGTGAGAGGATGTGGATATGAAGAGTTTGTGAGAAGAGAGGAAAATGAATAGAGGACAAGGTGAGAAGTGGGTACGAAGCGTGTATGAAGAGATGGGGAAATGACGTATGAGCAGGAAAGACGGGGAATTAAAAGTGTGAGGTGAAAATAACGGGAAACTGAAGGTGTATGAGAGTGTACAATGTTGGGATATAGGCACTGTACTCGAGAAACTAAAACTATGAAGAAATGAAATATGAAAATGTGAGAAGAAAGGAAAATAATCCCGTGAGAAGATGAGGATTTAATATTATGTGGATGTGAAAAGCAGATGAGGACATGGGGTGTGCTGAGAGGTGATACGGTGATGAAGCTGAGGGGAGGCCTATACTCTTTTCACCTTAACTTGACCAAGATTTGTGTCATTTTACAGCTTATTCCATGTACTCGTAGATTAGTGTCAGGAAGTTACAGTGCTGCTGCGCTGTACGGTTTCTGTTGCACTTCTTCGTGACTACCACAATATTATAGAATTAATCTGTTGCTACAGTTCAGCATCCAAGTTGGAGATATAGTAAATTTAGATCAAATTATTGTGAAAAGAGGATAGGAGTTTGGAAGCAAATAATTTAAATGAGATGAGGTGGGTAGGTTAGGGAAAAGCTTGGCTATTAAAGACTAGTCTGGAAAGGAAGGACGAAAAGAGAGATAGAGAGATAGATAGATAGAGATAGATAGATAGATAGATAGATAGATAGATAGATAGATAGATAGAGAGAGAGAGAGAGAGAGAGAGAGAGAAACTGAAAATATGGGCGGCAATGTAGTATGATGAAATGTGAGAAAGTAAAAGAGGCAAAGACAAGACAAACGGGAAAGTAGGAAACAGGAAAAAACCGACTTGAAGGTGAGGAATAATGGAGTAAATAATTAAAATATAATTACACAGGGAGCAAATGGAAGATGAAAGGTGGGCTATTAGATGAGGGGAGATGGGTGGGAGAGATGAGTGATGGGTGAGGAAGGAAGGGGCCAGTGGGGAGGGTAAAAGGAAGTGGGTAAGTGTAGGGTGGATGAGAGAGAGAGAGAGAGAGAGAGAGAGAGAGAGAGTCGCAGTAAATATGCTGGAGAATAAAGAAGGAAAGTGGGTAGTCTGAAGCAGAGAAGAGGCTGATGAACAATGAGTGTGACTGAGCAGAGACAAGATAAGGAAAAGTATAGTGAATAAAGCAGGGAGAGTGAGGAGAAATGTGTGTAAATAAATTGCTAGATATGAACAATATGCTGCCGAATGAAAAGGTGCAAATATATGATGGGGAGGAGATGGAGAGGGCGTTCTGTTGAAGTAAAGCGGGTGAAAAGTGACAGAATATTAAGGAAAGTGTTTCTCAGCGACACGAGAGAGCCTGGTGAATTATTAGGGTCCTGAGTGTGCATAAATAAGAGCCAAGAAAGCCAAGGCTGGAGTGCAAGAGAATACAGAGATGAAGAGCAGATGGAGAACAGAAAAGGGAAGACAAACAGAAGAAGGAAACGACAAAAGACTAAAGTAAAAAGAAGGACAGTAAATGACAATCAAGAAACACTAATAGAGAGAGGAAAGACTAAAACTGACAAAACCAGGGAAAGACGGAATAATGACAAATTAAAGCGAGAAAAATAAGGCATAATAAAGAAAAGAACAAAGTTAAGACGGACGAAAAACCGAAGATGGAGAGTGTTTTAGAAAGTTTATAGCATTTAGAAAAAAGGACAAATGTTTGAGAAAACAAAATAAAATACAGAAGAGAGGGCAACAACAACAACAAAAAAAGACGGAAAACGAAAGATAAAAGAATGAAGAGCCAGCAGACACAAGGAAAATGAAAGGGAGAAGACAACGTGTAAACTGAGTTCGTTATGTGTGAATTATTGACGAGCCGTTACTAAAGCTACGTGTAATAGAGTGTCTGCCAGTATACATTTTTGCCAGCTAATTTATATACCGTATACCGATATACCGTATGTATTCTCTCTCTCTCTCTCTCTCTCTCTCTCTTTCTCTTTCTCTCTCTCCAAGCAAGGCAGTATGATGTAAGAATTCAAACTCATTCCAAAATATTTACCCCCCCCACACAAAAAAAAAAAAAAATGAAAGAAACAAACTCATACCAAACACCATTAATTTCAAAAGGACACCAGGCTTCTGTTCAAATATAACAAGGTAGAATCAGTGGACTATAATATAAGTTATGTTAAAATTCAAGGCGCTAACAACATTGCTCCATTACCGTCAATCCTTATCTTATCCGGAACTACAAAATTCAGCTTCATTCTCACTGACACAGATCAAAATGTCTAAGATTCAAAACTGGGTATCACAAATTCACCTTAAAGTAAATGGATGGAAATTTTTATAAGAGCACTGATATGGAAAACCAATATGGACCAAGTGCATAGATAAGTGAGTGACTGACATGATGAAAATTACATAGGACAAGGTATATGAGAAGAAGGCGAGGGTAGGGGATACTTTCTCTTCGCTGCATCTTCTCAAGTATTATATCCCACCTAACACACACTATTTTACTCAATTCAGAGTGAGTCATAGGAACTTGAGAGTGTTACTACTTAATGACTAGACAGTATGATGAACACCACGCATCAGAAAAAAAAAAAAAATGTGGGGGTTAATCCCTTCAGTCCGGCGACGTAGCCTAAGTTTTCAATTACTCTTGCTACTTTCAAGTGACAGTGTTCAACTTAGGAGAGAACATTCAAACTGAGGGGCTAAGCATACCCTTCATTTACTCCTTGATATACGATATAGGTTGATTCGTATATTGCATTCTTCTGTCTTGTGTGCTGCGTGGACAGCTCAGTTAGCTTTTGTGAATAGGGAAGACATTTTGGCTGCTTCATGAACTTAGTACTCCACACTGCATTTAAAAAGTCAGGGACAGTAATAAATGGTTACATAAATGTTACACATTAGATACTGGTAGCCTTGATTTAGCCGTCCTTGTATCATAAGAGAATTGGTTTGCGTAATATATGGACCACCCTGTATGCAAACCTTAAAGAGCGTCTGTAAAGTGTCTGCCTCCGCCCCGGTCATCATGGCTGCAGCTCAGCATATTATTATTAACACTAAACATAAGCAGTTTTATACAATTTGTAATCAGGAGCCACGACTCACGTACTGAAAAATCCGTCCCATAATTATTCTCTATATCCTCCGATCTCTCTCTCTCTCTCTCTCTCTCTCTCTCTCTCCTACGCACGCACGCACACACACACACACACACACACACACACACACACACACACACACACACACACACACACACACACACACATTAGTTTACGCATACATGCTTAACACAATAAATCTGTAAGACAAGCTAAACACACTCCCCACCAGCACTATGAAAACGTTAATAATGAGATCATTATAGGCATCACCGCCACTGCCTTCAACAGTGTCGCTTCTCACACGCCATATAAATGTCTGCTGGTGTATTGCAACCCCCGCCACCCACACTCTTCTGTATGCAACACGATCACTTCATTATCGACATACAAAACATTCTGATGGTACACTGACAACTCATACCAAAATGTGTGCACGGAATAACTGCTTCTACTAGTGCACGTGAAAAGCAGTGTGGGCTGCTGGAGAGGGGGATGTCTTCACGTGTTGGCACCTGTAAGAACTAGGCGGGTTGACTCTTACACAAACGTGCCACAACTCATTTTCCGTCCCCCTAAGGAAAGGTAGTGGACTACGGATTATGGGTATCGCCAACATACTCGTACAATCCACCTGGTTCATGTTCAAATGAGCTCGGGGCCACAACACTAACAAAGCCGGCGGGTACACCTGCTCCCTTTTGATAAACCATAACTCGAACCTATCAACCACAGGACTTAGTTCTTATGCCATTCTTGTTGCCTCTGCAAGTATATATTCAACTCAGAAAAAATCTGTAGTAGCAAAAAGAGTTATTTAAAATATTATCTAACATCACAGTTCAAAAGAACACCTATAAGCTCAATAAAATCATCTGGATAAGGCAATAAAATATTTTACACGTCATCGGATTGAAGTTGTTAATTAAATAAAATTGAGCTGCCTCATAAGGGTATATGAATTCATTATAAGGTACCCTTCATATTCAGTAATAGGTAATATAAGTATATTAATGTGTTCTTCATATGATGATGATGGTGAAGATGGTAATGATGGTTACAGTACTAATAAATACTTTCTTCAAAGCATTATCACACGCTTTTTTTTTTCTTTGCTTAATCTTTTTTGTTTTCATCGAAGAAGTGACTTAACGAAGACGAACTTACAGTTTACTCAGAGCGTTTTCGCTATTTCTCTATAGTTTTAAATATACTTCCTCCACAAACATCTTGATCACGCATGACTCATTTTCTCTCTCATTCTCTGTGTACTCCTTATTGTCACCATCAAACGAGTGATAGCAAAGACCGCCAAAGTATGTAGACAGTATACGTGGGTGTATGTAGACAATGAATGTGGGTGTATGCAGACGATGTATGTGGGTATATGTAGACAGTGTACATGGGCATATGTAGACAGTGTACGTGGGTGTGTGTAGACAATGTGTGTGGGTGTATGTAAACAGCGCACATGGTCGTATGTGACTGTACGTGGGTTTATGTAGATAATGTACGTGGGTTTATGTAGATAATGTACGTGGGTGTATGTAGACATTGTACGTGAGTTTATGTAGACAATGTATGTGGGCGCATGTAGTCAGTGTACGTGACTGTATATAGGCAATGTATGTGGGTGAATGTAGACAGTGTAGGTGGGTGAATGTAGACATTGTAGGTGGGTGAATGTAGACAGTGTAGGTGGGTGAATGTAGACAGTGTAGGTGGGTGTATGTAGACAGTGTAGGTGGGTGTATGTGGACAGTGTACTTGGGTGTATGTAGACAGTGTAGGTGGGTGAATGTAGACAGTGTAGGTGGGTGTATGTAGACAGTGTAGGTGGGTGTATGTAGACAGTGTAGGTGGGTGAATGTAGACAGTGTAGGTGGGTGAATGTAGACAGTGTAGGTGGGTGTATGTAGACAGTGTAGGTGGGTGAATGTAGACAGTGTAGGTGGGTGTATGTAGACAGTGTAGGTGGGTGTATGTGGACAGTGTACTTGGGTGTATGTAGACAGTGTAGGTGGGTGAATGTAGACAGTGTAAGTGGGTGTATGTAGACAGTGTAGGTGGGTGTATGTAGACAGTGTAGGTGGGTGAATGTAGACAGTGTAGGTGGGTGTATGTAGACAGTGTAGGTGGGTGTATGTAGACAGTGTACTTGGGTGTATGTAGACAGTGTACTTGGGTGTAGGCAGGTATGAGAGGGTACAGTCAAATAGAAATTTCCTTATCTTTAAATTAAACTGCGTCAACTTCACTCTTAGGACACGTTCCACTCTTTCCTCCCTGGCGCATCATGTAAAGGATAATCACCTATAGACTGAGAAACATATCAAGTCCTTATCTGCATGTGAATTCTGGCCAGGTGAGGAAACAGACAAAGACAATACGCAAAATATGAGGCAAACTCTTTTCCTTGCCTGTGAATGGGCGATCCGATTTGGGCACGGAAGTGGGTGACAGTGTCCATGGGTGTAGGTGGACGTGAGAGTGTACGTTGGTGCTTGGATGGAACTGGGCGTGGGCGTAGATGACAGTGTACATGGGTGTAGGTGGACGTGAGAGCGTACGTGGGGGCCTGGATGGATGTGGGCTTTGGTGTGGGTGGATCCTTCCATTGTTCGGGGACCGCTCGCGATGGTGGTGGGAAAGGTGATGATTGTAATTTTTTTTTTCTACTCATCCGGTTCAATTCAGGGCGTCTTTTATCAATGCCCTTCTTACTTTAGGTTAGTGGAAATGAAGCACATGTATGGGTGGTATTGCCAGTGGCTTGAATCCGAAAATGTCAAAGATTCGAATAATGAGGGAATGTAAGGCCCATTAACACGGGTCGATTTAGATGATAACTTTTCTTGCTGTGTGTGTAATTCACCGGGTCGGTCAGGATCACTTGATGGTCGTGATGATCAGCTTTTACCCTCCCGGAAGGGAGCTGAGAGCTCATATAGTCCGATCTAAGGGCAAGGCTGTGACCTTCACATAAGCACACACCCGTCCCCTTGCTCAAGGGGGTCAGTAACCACCCACTTCGTCAGTGAAACTTTTCGCAACCTGAGCGAAGAACGAACTCCCGTCCACCAGTTGGCAAGCGAGAACGTTACCACTGCACGAGCGAGCGTTACAGATTTATTGTGTTAAGCATGTATGCGTAAGCTTATGTGTGTGTGTGTGTGTGTGTGTAATTCACCGGGTCGGTCAGGATCACATGATGGTCGTGATCGTCAGCTTTTACCCTCCCGGAAGGGAGCTGAGAGCTCATATAGTGTGTGTGTGTGTGTGTGTGTGTGTGAGTGCGAAAGAGAGAGAGAGAGAGAGAGAGAGAGAGAGTCAGTATACAATAAATACAGTAACATACTATGCCCGTAGTAACAAAAAAAGTTTACTGAAAATTGTAAGTTTCAACCCACTGACTGACAGCAAAGCGCCTGGTATTAGTCTGAATACAATACCTGTGTACAGTAAATAAACGGTTGTGACAAGGCTAGCACACCAATACAGCAAATAAACATATACCGCAGCTAAAGTGACTTAGAACACACACACACACACACACACACACACACACACATCCCTTCCCCGTGTCCACACTGATTGCCACCCGCACGCCATCACAAGCCACGCCTCCTGTAGTTCACACCCACCTCCTCCTCCTTCCCCTCACTGCCCCCTGCCCTCTCCCTGTCACCGCCTGGTACTCCCACTTCTCTTGTCCCCCTCCTCGCCATTATCTCATTCCCGTACCTCGATATCCTTGTTTCTTTTTTTTTATTTTTTCCTGCCACCTTTACGTTTCTTTTGGTTCTTTTCTAATGTTCCGCAAAACTTCCCCTTTTCCTTTGTCTACTACTACTACTACTACTACTGCAAGACGCCATAATCCCATAAGGGGTGGCCATTTGACTTTGAGTTAGTTGTTTTACGGGGAGGGGCACTAACCCTCCACCAACCCACTTGTTGACACGTAGGGAGCACGTATGGTTTGGTTATATGGTTACCACCCAGTGATGTAAATGGTTCTTTGGCTTACAGGAAACCATTAGGCTTGTCACTCAATGTAAAGCCACCTGTAAAGGAAAGAAAAGCAATAAGAAGTGACAGGAAAGATGGGAGAAATAGGAAGAGAGGAGGGCAGGCACAGAAAAAGAATGATAAAGGCTAAGGAAGGAGTAGGCAGATGTCACTTACTTATATTTCCATCTCACTTTCATTGTCCTCCCCACCCCCCTCGCCGAAGCTCTCCTCGCTTATCGTTCTCCCATAGCTCTGCTTCACCCCTGATCATCTACATGCCTTAATGTGTACCCTTGCTTTCCTTCCTCTCCCTTTTGATGATACTCCCCATTACCTCATTCTCCCCTCCCGTCTCCTCTCCATCTGCCGTACTCCCACTTCCCTTACTTCCCCTGCTCTGCTTTCTTTTCTTTCTCTCTACCTCTCCTGTAATCCCCTTTCCCCACCCTTCCACTACTTCACCTGCTTCTCTAAATCACCTTTCATCATTCCCCAAATCTCTAATTTTATTCTGTCTCCCTGCCTGCTCCTTCCATGCTTATTCACTTTTCTCCTTCAGAGCCTTTCCTATCCCACTTTCTCCCATGCGTGCTGTTTACCTCCTCCTGGCCTCCCCCTTCTTCTCTCTTTTCCCTTTTCTCTCCCCTTGCTCTTTTTATTCTCCTTTCTCCCTTTTTACGTTTCCCTTTCCCTCTCCCCTTCCCCACCACTCTCTTCTCCCTCCTTCCTGTTTTCTTTTCTCCCTCAAATGCCTCCTACCTCTCCCCCACGTCTCCTTGATAGCCCTTCCCCGCATCTCTGTTCCCCTCACGGCGGCCCCGTCTTCCCGTGTGGGTCTCACCGTCAGTCGCTCGTCATAGCAGGGATCAGTGTGAGAACAGACCCCTCGGAGGCGGGGTGTTGGACCATCTCCCTCTAGACCTCAGTCAAAGACGCTGACTGATACTCGCTGTTGCTCTGGAACAGTCATGCTTCCAGTCGTTATGATTAGTGTTACGGGCATTCCAAATGTTGTATTCTGTAGTAATCTATGTTGTAAAATATTGCAGTTTTATAAGAGAAATTGAAAACGAAAACAACCACATAACCCGACTCACTTCGATACTTGCACTGCAGCTGTAGGGACTGAAAATAGGTCCCCAGTGAGCTGTGCTTCACGATGCGAAGAGAAAATGAGAGCTGCTATTATATCTGTGATTCCGGCGGCAGTGAGTGCGTGACTGAGAGTGCGTGGGGCTGTCCTTCGAGGAACCATGGATGTATTTGTTTTGTTCGTGTGTCTCAGCCTCGTCGCTGCTCAACCCGGTTGGTATTACCTAATTACAAGTTTATCTGGTAATTATCTAAACAAATGCTGTTCCTGTGAGTTCATTCCTGTTAGGATAGGGTTGGTTAGGGTAGATTTTCTATAATGTCATTTTGTGTTAGGTTCTGTACTCTTTTTCTAAATTGACGAAATCATGCGCGCAGTGTTATTCCAAATAATTACTAAGTTTATTTACCTGTATTTTTGTCAGTTGGTTTCTTCCACGAGTTCATTCAGGTAGACAGACAAAAACGTATGAAACCCTTTGCATCCCGGTAAGTCTTTTGTCAGTTTAATTTTGTTATTTCTGGCAATTTTATTCATCCCGGGAAAGGTCTTTCGCACTGAAGGTATTGGTGAAGGGTTTTAACTAATCTCTCTACTTCGAAAAGTCAGTCTCAGTCAGAATAAAATCGTCCACTGGTTACAAGATTAAAACAAGACGCCATCGCCTGCACTTTAAATTTCCTCTGCCCCACCCTCGCGTGGTCCCCCATTTTCTTCAGTATAATACAGCGTGACTTACAATGAATGACATTTACATACTAACAACAACACGAAAAGAACGCAAGTTTGTGCCAATAAACGGATTTTTTCATCGGGTTGATGTAAGTTACCTTCAGTTAAAAAGTCAGTAAACTTAATTGAAAAAGTAGACTGAAAAGACAATTACCCTTACCTGTAATCGATTACTGGCTGTATAATATTACTTTATACATTTTGCCTGTGGATGGTCGTCTGTGTACCGAAACTAATTATTAATATATTCTAGTGAACATGTTAACACGGATTATCAATTAAACAGATAATGGATTTTTTTTTTTTTTCGATGTTTTCGTTCTTGATATTGTTGTTGTGGCCCCAGACTTCTATGGCACATGAATCCGCTGGACTACAGGGTTAGTTGCAATTCTGCAGTCCACCATCCCCCGTTCTGGCGATAGGAAGTGGAGGAACGTTTTTATAACCGAGCAGCTGCTCCATCCGGCTATATCGATGTCACCACGTGAAGGCGACCCTCTCCCAAACCAGCTTTGATACTGAGTGTGAAAATGTTTTGACGGACGTTATTTACTAAAGTAACACTAGAATGAACTACTGGTCTATATTGCTTTTACTAATTTAGACATTAACATATTCACTACCATGACATAATTATGTATTAGTTTATTATTGCTGTCTCCAGGTAATTCTAATCAGTTTAGGCGAGACATGTCGAATTGTGGGTGTTAAGTGTAGCCTTTATTCATCCTTTCACTTTAATGGCTTTGTTTTCGCCTGACGGAACTGGGCCACTCCCACAACTTGAATACTGTCTTGGTTGAATGAAATTTGATGAGCCTTAGTTACGAGGTAAGACTGAGTCTCGTTGATCAGTAATTAAACTTTTCAATCTGGCAACACCTGGCCATCAACCGAACTGAAAGGGGGTAGGGATTATTATCAGGTTAATTAGGGCAATGATATCGTCTGATGGTGACCTGGACAAAATTGACCACGAAATAAAGTGTTGTAGTGAAATAACGAAAATTATACATTGATCGCTGAAGGGATTATCCACGTTGTGCATTATATATGCAGTCTCTACGTTAGTTAAACTGTTCCATTAATTTAATAAACAATGTTAATAAAGAATTTAACCACACTAATCCGTCTCACTGAATGATTTAGATCTTTTATGCTCTCGTGTTATCAGAGAATTCTGCACCGATTTATTAAACAACGTTAATACACGTTGTAAAGCTTACTCACGATTCATTTACTCACCTGGTTTACTCACCTGGTCGGCTACCCTAGTACAATTAACAGTATGGCTCGGTAGGAATCTGCATTACAAGAAGTAGGGCAGCCCATACCTGCTGGCACGCCAGCCTCGTTTCCTATATACATCATCATCAGAATAGACTATTGATTAGAGGCTGAGTTTTGTGCCATATGCACGGTAGTTGCACTACTTGAAGGACTTCGAATTAAGAGTCGTAGTTATTCTATATAGTCGAACAGGATGTGACCTAGTTGTGAGTGGAGGGACTTTTTAAATGATGCAACTGAGTCAGCACTAACAGCATCATGTGAAAGAGAGTTCCAGAGGTCTATACATCTGATGCTGAAAAACCTGCGTCTACACTCGGCTGAAGTGCGGGACTTGGCCACCTTGAATCTATGGCCCCTGGTGTGAGTTAATGAAGGAAGAGAAAAGAGCTCAGGCGGTGCAATTGGGGACTGGCGATGGAAGATTTTCCAGCATTTAATGAGGTCAGCTCTGATCAGTCTCCCTTTTACAGAATACAGGCCCAGGTTTTTCAGACGGTCAGCATAGCTGAGTTCAGACAGGCCATTGATTTGCTTGGTCCATCTGCGCTGTACAGACTCCAGGAGCCTCTGATCTCCGTGGTAGCCTGTGTTCCATACAGTGGAGCCAAACTCCATGATGGGTCTGATGTGGGATTTGTATAAAGTCAACATAAAATCTCGGTCTCGACAGAGGGTGGACCTAAGTAAATTATTTGACAGGCCTGCTGCCTTTTTTACCGTATTTCTTATGTGCGAATGAAATTTTAGTGAACTGTCAACCAAGATACCTAGGTCTTTGTGTGTAGTTTCTACGGAGAGCCTGGTGTTGTTCATGTGATAGTACTGAAGTGCTCCAATAGAATTCCAGTCTACTGGACCTCTCTGACATCGCAGAACAGTACACTTGTCAAGATTAAAACGTAAACCCCAGGACTCAGCGACATTGTAGACCATATCAATGTCCTTCTGGCATGTACTTATGTCTGCAGCTAATGTGGAACAAGTGTTTTGGCGCAACTTGAGGTAAATCTTCATGTCATCAGCAAAGAATTTACATTTGGAGCGTATGTATGCGGGTAGAAAGTTTATATATACCAGAAATAACAAGGGGCCTAGAACCGATCCCTGGGGAACTCCACTGAGAACATTCCTTGAGGAACTGGCGCAGCCAGACACAGACACTTGCATGGTGCGGCCGGACAGGAAGTCAGAGATCCAGGTTAGCAAGGAACCACTGACCCCAAGTAGCCTCAGCTTGTCAGTGAGTATCGAATGGTTGACGATGTCAAAGGCTTTGCTAAAGTCAAACAAGACAACATTCACAACGTATCCAGCATCCATCCACGACGTAACATTATTATACACGAGTAACAGTTGGTCATCTACCGTTCTACCCTGTCTGAATCCATACTGCTCATTTGACAGCACTCCATTAGTGTCAAGGTAGTTGTATAATGCCTCTGTAATGAATCTTTCCAGGGTTTTGCAGCAGACAGAGGTTAGGCTAATAGGCCTATAGTTAAGAGGTTTGTGTCGAGAGCCTTTCTTGAATATAGGAATGATAATGGATTTTTTCCAATCATGTGGCAGTTTACCAATGGTGACAGACTTTTGAAATATCAAAAACAAGGGTAATGCTAAGGCTTGGCAATATTTCAGAAGACTGGGGTGGAGGCCATCAGGTCCCATACTGGTGTTCGGGTCCAGTGCTGCGAGCCTATTTCTCACTTCTTGCAAGGATAGGGTCACTGTGTCGAGGATACCCTCAAAAGTTTGGTGAGGGAAGGGAGCGTGAGGAGCATGAGTTGAGTAAACTGTACAAAAATGTGTAGCAAAAGTTTCTGCCATCTGAGTACAGTCTGATGTTAACACACCATTGTCCAATCTTATGGGGCCTACTGAGGGTACACCTACTTTCTTATTTCTGATGTACTGGTGAAAAGGTTTTGAGGAGACCTGTAGTTTTCTAATCAGTGACATTTCGTGATTGATTTGCATGTGTGTAAAGTAGTTATGAAAGGCGTCGTTGAGAGAGTCGTAGTGTGACAGAGCTCGGGAAGCCTCAGGAGATAGTCTTCCATAAACATTCCTGGAGTGTTTGTATGTTTCCCAGGCTTTCCTGCGATGGTTTTTTAAGGCCTTGGGAGGTGATCTGGGAGGTGAGGGAGGTGTGCTAGGCATATTCGGCACATACTGGTCAATTAGTGGGCTAAGGATGGACTGCAATCTGTCATACATGGCATCAATTGACAGGCTTTGGAATTCAAAATGCCAGTCTATTTCACGCAGATGATTATTTATTTTGTTGTATTTGGCTTTATGCCAGGAGCGCTTGGTGTGCAAATAGCTATCTGTCACCACAGCAGCCTGGAAATAATATTGTATTAGCACAGGGCAGTGTCCACAGCTGGGCAGGGGACTCGCTACCTCAATTTCTCCTACTCTATCATTCTCGGATGTGAAGACAAGATCTAGAGTGGTGCCTGAGCTTAGATATGTGGGCATAGTTACCCACTGGTGCAGACCCAGACATGCAAAACAGTCCAGGAATGACTGATGGAGAGGAGGATATTTCATAGCCAGTGCTGTGCTTGATTTCCAGTTGATAAGGGGTAAGTTAAAGTCCCCAACAATTAGAACCTCTTTAGATGGACAGAAGTCTAGTAAGAAATTTAGTAGTGCTTGGTTATCAGCATCACTGTTAGAAGGAGGGAGATATATTACTATTACGTACAGGTTAAATGTAATTAAATGGATGGCACAGACATTATCACAGTTGGTGTTTATACCTACATAACTTATTCTACTCCTTATATATATACATACTCCGTGCTTACGGGTATTACCTTTGGTGTTGGTACGTGAGAGGTTAAAGTTATTAATCTGAACAAATGAATCGGGAATTTCAGGCAGCAGCCAGGTTTCAGCAACTCCAAAAATATCTATACCATTGTCTAACAGAAAATCAGAGATGACATGTAATTTATTAATTATACTATTTACATTACAGAACCCTAATTTCAAATTGTGAAAACTCACTGTTGCCTGGGAGGACTGCGAGGTTAATGGTTTAAATTTCTCATGGGTGTATTATCTTGTGCGTGGGTTGCAGCGGCCTGAGTGTCCAAAGGGGTGCGCTGGGTTCGGGAAGTCCTGGGTATAACTGGGGCATCTCCAGCAGCATGGGGGCTAGCTTGGCCGGTATCGGAGGGTCCCTGGCCGCTCCTCCACTGGCAGTGTTACGCTGTGCACGCCTGGCACGCAGTTCTATTCTTTGGTTGTATGTCAGGTCTCTATTGATATAGATATGGCTAAACTGGGTGTTATGTAATTTCCTCGCATTATCTAGCAGTTCTTTCCTCACGTTGTCATCCAGTATCTTAGCACGGTACAACTTTTTATCCCTGTTAATGCATGTTACGTCTGACAGCGTCACCTGGGATCCCAGAATGAGTCTGGTTATGGGATCAAAGGCAGTATTTACAGCGTCAGTAGACTGTACCTCGAGGCCTCTAATTATTATTGATGTCTTCCTTTTATTCCTCTCCTCCATTTCTTTAGCTTCCTCTCTGATAAGGGTTCTCAGGCTATCCCTGTCTGTCATGGATGGGCTGGGCCCTGGCTCAGGCTGTTGGTCGGCCCGACCTGCCTGGCCAATGCTGCTCAGGTCGGGCCTAGCAGAGAGAGTTTGGACAGCCTCACATAATTTTTTGACCGTCTGAAACAATTGCCTAAATGCAGAATCAGACACGGTGCCGCTCTTACCAGTAGTAGAACGGCACTCTGTGCAAATAAAGGCAATGCCCTGACCATCGTACTCTCTTATGCTTTCCACTAGCTGGTCTGGGAGGCCCAGACACATAGCTGTGGGGTGAAACCAGGTTTCACAACGATCACAGCCTACAGCATCTAACCTAGTTAGCATATTGCACGTTCCACACTGATCAGAGTGATGGTTAACTGTAGTTCCAGGCAGAGGAGGAAAGGTGTCTAATGAAGGGACGAGATCATTGTTTACTACTACCTGTCCTACGGGAGCCGCAGCCATGTTTGTTTCGGACCGCGGTGGCAACAATTCAGTGTTAGAGTTTCCCCTACCCCGTCCACGTCTAGTAGTTCTTCCCTGAGCCATAACTGTAAAATTGTAATAAGGGAAACACCAAACCAGGTTAAAGAAGAGCTAGGGTGTGCTGGGGGCCGGCGAAGTGGAGAATTTCTCGATATGCAGGAGCAGCGCCAAGCACGTCCGATCACTACGCGTTTACCTGGGTTATTAATGGTCTTATAATCTTAAGTGACTGTGGAGATTTCGTGGCATCTCTTCCTCAGCAATTTATTGTACACATTACTGTTAATGTCTTACTGTGCGTTGTTAATGTAGTTTATGGCGAGATGAAAATGATATAAACAGCATAACAAGAATGCAATACACAAATCAACCATTAAGGAAAACGTGCTGAGAATTTCCTAGGCCAGTTTAAGGCGACCACTAGTGTACAGATGCCAGTGCTTACGGTAGTTATAATGGGACAAAATTTAAAGAAACACCTGTGCCTAGATTCCTGCTAGGAAACAGAAATTTTAGCCTATAATGTTGAGATCCAGGGATGAAAAAAGTCCAGAAGATATATATATATCTATATATAGATATAGATATATATATATATATATATATATATATATATATCAGCAGCAGCAGCTATATCTAGTCCACTGCCGAACAAAGGGTTCCCCCAACCTCTTCCACGAATTCCTTGACTGAACCAGTCTTTGCCAAGTTTTCCCTGCAAATTTCTCTATCTCATCTCTCCATCTTCTGTCTGGTCTTTTTCTGCTACGCTTACAATCTCTTAGTGTCCAGTCTGTCAGCCTCTTGCTCAATCGGTTATCCCCTATTCTTGCTACATGGCCTGCCCACCTCCATTTCTGTTCTTTTATAACTTCTATAATTTCTTTGACTTTAGTCTGCTCTCCCACCGAAGTTGATCTTTTCCTGTCTCTAATAAAGATATATATATATATATATATATATATATATATATATATATATATATATATATGTGTGTGTGTGTGTGTGTGTGTGTGTGTGTGTGTGTGTGTGTGTACATAAACATATAAACAAGAGGGCATTTGGGATAGGAAGATATTCAAAATTCTATACTCGTCACTACTTTTCATGTTGTACTCACAAAACCTTTGTAGTTCGTACACCATCTTTTTCAGGGGATATGGAGGGAGATGAGAGGCATTTGCGTAACCAGGTTATATCGGTGCCACCAAAGGAAGATGTCCCTCTCTTGCACCAAAATAAATGAATGAGTTAGTAAAAAAAAAAAAAAAACTATTGTAAACGTTCAAGACAAATGATAAAAATAGGTAGAGGAACCGAACCTTATTATTCCGTACCCAGTATCAAGCCCCCTTTGTGAAATTTTATATCAGGCGTAGTATACACTGGTATATTAGTAAATACATCAACTTATAGAAGTATTTGAGAGAGAGAGAGAGAGAGAGAGAGAGAGAGAGAGAGAGAGAGAAAGAAAAAAAATATATACCCTTTCCAAATGAGAGTACTGCAAATGCAACGATTAGTCTATCTGTATATGAGCATCAGGAAATTGTAAGTTCCTTGAAAGCAAACGCACCGACATATTTTTGTATTATGTTTGCATTCGAGGTAACAGTCTTCGTGTTTCTGCAGTGAACATTCTTAATTCATGAGTATGAAAATGGTGGGTTGGCATCATTCTATGTAAGCTCCATTCAATGTGGTAATGTCTTTCTTTCTTTCATTTTTGCTTTATATATTTATTTATTTTTGCCGTAGGCTACCCATGAAGACGGCCAAATCCAGTGTTTCCCAAACTGTGTCACTCACTGAATCATTGTACCTACGTTTAGAAGGGTGAAGTACGGCAAGGTGCAGGCACTGAGTCTTAACGTGCATGTGGGTGTGCGTCTGGGGTTGTCTGGAGTGTATCTGAGGGGTGTGTCCAAAAACAAAGGACACCATTCTGGATGCGATGGGGTGTAGGATACGGATGGATGAGTGCGGCTATCTAAAATGTCCTTTGTCTTGTGAAATTCCTCCTTACATCAGATGATAATTACTGAGTGTAATCCCTTCACTCTGATGGCATATCTAACACAGGTATTGCAATAACAAGTATTTAGTCCTTTAAATGTTATTTTTTCAGTGTCGAGGACAGACAAGTTCATAAATAAGTTGCGTTTAACTACGCTATTTCTATTCTAATCGCAATAGGTCTAGGTGAGACAGTGGACCAGTAAACTGATCTCCACAAATTACCATTGGTGGAGGTCTTTGCATCCATCATTATTTTTTAATATTGTTGTCGATATTATTGTTATCATTGAGCCGGGGAAGGTTTATATCCAGGGGGTGGTTGGGGTTTATTGCTCACGTAATGCCACTCAGGGATGAGTGTGGCTGGTCACTCTCATCTTTAATGTCAGGACCAAACTGCCTAGCCCCGGGCTCCTACACTTCTCATGAGGCGACGTATGATTGGATGATGGATGGCTTATTATTATTATTATTATTATTATTATTATTATTATCATTATCATTATAATTTTATCGTCATTATTATTATTATTATTATTATTATTACTATTGTTAACATCGTTATTATTATTATTATTGTTATTGTTATTATTATTATTATTATTATTATTTATCATTATTATTATTATTATTATTATTATTATTATTATTATTATTATTGTCATTTTTCCGATTTTCATCATACTTATTGAGGATGTACAGCGCCATGATTCCATTACACTAATCCAGTTTCAGTGACCTTGACCTACTAATTAATGTCACAGGACCAAAAATGTAAATAAAGAAATCCTGAATTTTCATCCTCAGTTTATTTCTAAATTGTTAAAGATACATGAACGAGGAAGGAAATCTCTTGATAAAATTATTTTCTAAACACTTTTATGGAAAAAATTTTGAGGTCATACATGCATAAAATTAAGAAGTTTGGGACACTCCATTTTTCAACATTTTTTCATTGCTCTTCCGTACAGGGAAAACCAAAGCATAAATGAGGCACTTCTTGGCCTTAGTTGTGTCTGGTCCAGGACCATGTCTATATAATTTTTGTTGGCAGTTTGATAAGCGGTTTTTGAGTCATTGCAAAAAAACATCATTTTCATAGGTGGAGATCAGTAACTGTCCCTGACAGTTACAGTCTTCTACTGTAGTTATTGATCTCAACCTAAAACCATAAGTGAAGAAATGTGTATCTTACATTATACTACCACTACTACTACTACTACTACTACTACTACTACTAATAATAATAATAACAATAATAATAATAACAACAAAGGTAATCATCATCATCAATATTAATTAAACTTCTGTAATTGCTGAATCAGTATTCAAAGAACTCCAAATTCCAAGTCAAAATACTTTTGTTATCACTGCAGACATAATATTAAGAGACTTTTGGTATGACCCAAAAAAATTTACGGATTTTGACCTGGGACCTTGAGATCAAGGTCAAAGCAATTCATACCAGGCAAATCATGCTCTCTCATAACCCATTACAGTTCCACCGGGTTTGGTAAAAATTTGCTGCGAGAGAGCAAAAATTTGGCGCTAGTGCTAGGGAATGTGCCAAAAGAAGCCTGTAACCAAAGTTTATTACTTCTGAAAATTTCAAGTCTCTATCTCGAATGGTCTTGAAATGCCAGTCTTCTAGTTCTTCCCTCCCCCCCCCCCAAAAAAAAAGAATATCTACAATATCAGTGACTCCACAGAATGTGGTGTTCTTAATAATAATAATAATTATTATTATTATTATTATTATTATTATTATTATTATTATTTTTATTATTTTTATTTTTATTATTGTTATTATTATTATTATTATTATTATTATTATTATTATTATTATAATTTCTCGTTATTATTATTATTACTATTACTACTACTACTACTACTCGGCTACTACTGTAAGTGCGTCACTTTTAGTCTCCGATTCTTCATCATACAAATGGAGGTTGTATAGCCTGGCACCTTGGCCCTATTACAGTACACTGCCCCAGTTTCAGCTACAACATGTTTTTCAAGGTTACAGGTCCAGTAATGTCCAAAACTAATGTATTTTTACCCTCAGATTACTCCAAAACTGTTACAGATACATAAACATGGAAGGAAATCGCATTAAAAGTATTTTCAAACATTTTTATGGATGAAATTTAAAGGTCATTCATGCCTGGTGCCACGAAAACCACTTTCCAACAATTTTCAACTTCCCTTCCATACATGAAAAACCAAAATATAAGTGAGGCACTCCTTGGCGCCTGAAGTTTTGTCTGGTCCCAAAACAGATTTGTATAATTTTTGATGAAAATTTGACCAACGATTTTTAAGTAATTACAAAAAACAGTAGGCCTATTCTCATAGGTGGGGATCAGTAACTGGCTTTGATAGAAACAACCTACTACAATATTTATTATTATTATTGTTATTATAATTATTATTTGTATTGTTATAATACTAATACTAATAATAATAATAATAATAATAATAATTGATCTACCCTGGTTACAATAGATGGAAATTTTTATATCCGTTGTAACTATTATTAATCTGGCCATATAAATGGCGAAATTTATTGTTCTCAGAAGTATTATTATTATTATTATTATTATTCCTTGCACTTTTTTTTTTTTCTCAAATCTTGATATTATGCAAGAAGGTACCCTAGGGTAGCCCAAGTACGGTACTTGTGCTAATATAAATGACCTTGACCTATTTCTGAAGTTCATATACCCATTTTTCGTGCAAAAATTGCTTATTTGTAATTGCAAAATCTCAGACACTAATTGAGATACAGCTATTTGATTGAAAATCCTAGTACTGAAAAGCTTGCTCAGAATTTTGGTTGAATATTTTATCATTTAGCCTAGTGGAAAGTACAGAATTCAAATGTGCTCAGTGTTTACTTTATTGCACATTTTAGGGAAAACCACAAAAACGGTAAAGTTGTAAGTATACAGAAATACAGCTGTGGTCCTTGCTATCTGAAAAATATATAGTTACAGTTAAGCACACAGTTAGTCGATTATTGGGACAAATACAAAATGTAGCCATGCATTCTTTCACATCTCTGCCTTCAGATCTTGTTCATATTACACAAGAAGCTACCTTAGGTTACTCTAAGTACATGTTCCAAATATGAATGACCTTGAACTACTTTTAAAGGTCAGACTTGTTTATGATTCCAAAATTTCAAACCTTATATACCATCATAGTTATGGCAAAGCTTTGTTATTGTGGCTACACAATAAATAGGTAACTAGTTATCATTACTATTCCACCACTTTTCGTCTCCGGTTTTCATCATACTTATTGAGGATATACAGTGCCATGACTCTATGACACTGATACAGTTTCAGTGACCTTGACTTTTTATTGTCACAGGTTCAAAAATGTCCAAAAATTATGAATTTTCAACCTCATTTTACATAAAACTATTACTGATACATGAATATGAATGAAAATCCCGTGATAAAATTGTTTTCCAAATTCTTATAAGGGAAAAATTGGAGGGTCATTCATGCGTGACATTGTATTTCATTCACCTGACTTTTCAATTGCTCTTCCATGCAGGGAAAACCAAAAACATAAATGACTCACTGCTTGACCCTAGAAGTTTTGTTTGGTCCTGGACCTTGTCTGTATACTTTAGGTGGCAGCTTAACCAACGGTTTTTGAGTTTTTACAAAAACCACAAGTTGTGCCCGGTCAACAATATTCTCGTAGGTGATCAGTAACTGTCTCTGACTCCTAGAGTTTTCTAGTTACTACTGATCTCCACCTTCTACCATAGGTGAAGGTCTTTGTTTCCGTCATTATTATTATTATAATCATAATTATAAAAATGATAATAATAATAAACAGTAGTAGTAGTAGTAGTAGTGTCATTGTTATTGTTATTATTATTCCTTTACCTTTCGTCTCCAACTTCCATCATACTTGTTGAGAATGTACAGCACCATGATTTTTTTTTATACTGACCCAGTTTCAGTGACCTTGACCCACTGTTCACGGTAATTGGTCCATAAATGTCCAAAAATCTTGAATTTCAACCTCAGTTTACTTCAACATTATAGATACATGAACTTGGAAGGAAATCCTGTGAAAATATTATTTTGTATGGATAATATATGAAGGATTTTCATCAGTGTCATTACGACATTTCGGACACCCAACTTTTCAACAATTTTCAATTGCTCTTCCATACAGGAAATACTAAAACATAAATGAGGCATTTCTTGGCCCTAGAAGTTTTGTCTGGTCCTGGACGAGGTGTGTATACTTTTTCTTGGCAGTTTGATCAGCGGTTTATAAGTTATTATAAAAGAAAAAAAAAAAAAAAAGCAGTATTCTCATAGGTGGAGATCAGTACCTTCATGGATGCGATCAGGTGTAGGATACGGATGGGTGAGTGCGGCTATCTAAAATGTCCTCTGTCTGGTTTAATTCCTATTTACTTCAGATGATATTACTGAGTTTAATCCTTTCACTCTGGTGGTGTATCTAGCACATGCATTGCAATAACAAATATTTTGGCCTTTATTTTTTTTCTGTGTCGAGGACAAATAAACTAATTAACATGTGTTGTTTACCTTTGTTTATTTCATTTAAAAAATCGCAGTACTTATAACGAGACAGTGGATAGGTAAATAATTATTTTGTTGTTGTTGGCGGTGGTGGCGGTGCTGTCCCATCGGTCATCTGAATGTGAACCCAGTGGACTGCAGAATGACATTACTCTCATCTTGCAGTTCACCGTCTTCCTTTTGAGGGGACATAGAGGGAGTTAAGGGACATTTGTATACGGTATTGAGGCAGTGGTGCCGTCCGATTATGCTGATGCCACAACATGAAGGCATCTTTTCCCAGCAGCTACTAACTATTTAGGTAATGTCCGGTATATCGGTGTATGTGGTACTAATTCCATACGACCATCCTTAATTCCTGCCTAAAAGCTGGGGCGAGGTGAGATCCTGAGACTAAGAGAAATATAAAAAAGATCACCTGGTGAAAAAGGCTCATGCGTCATTCATATACTTTCGTATCATTCACACCTTCCGAATCCTTGCTCCATCTCACAAAGCAACCTATCTTCACAAATTTTATTGCATTTTTCTTTGTGGATGCACTGTACATACGAAATGACCCCATGTTTATAGTGAAGAGTAGAGAGAAAGGGGGAAGAAGATGAAGACTACTTAGGATTAATAGAAGGGTCATTTTGGCAGATAAGGTGTTGTTGAGTGGCAGTCGTAACCTAGAATATGAAACATAGCAATCAAATTTGCATCCAGGTCCCCAGCTGTAGGTTAATGCTTGATGAACGTTGAACAGAGGAAATCAACATAGTCCAATGGATTTGACCGGTCCGAGAAAGAGCAAGGGGAACAGGGAAAGACGAAACTGAAGTGAGGGTGGGGGTGGAGTTTGGCGGATGAGGGAAAGAAAGAAGAGAGGGGTACATAGGTAACTTGGTGTGTGTGTGTGTGTGTGTGTGTGTGTGTGTGTGTGTGTGTGTGTGTGTGTGTGTGTGTGTGTGTGGAGGAGGTGAAGGGGGTTGGGGGTATATATATGAAGTCAAAGAGAGAGGAGTAACAGAAGAGAGTGTTGTGAGATGGCTGGACAAGTTTGAGTGGGTGGGCAACGGGTAAAAGTAACTTACTTTGGTGAGACAGAAGCGAGTCAAAGATAAAGTGAGAGATTCTGGAATAAAGGAGGGTTATGCAAGAGATTATATGGATCGATGGACTAAGTAAAGGGTTCTGTGAAAGATTTTAAATCGAAAGAGGGTTTTTAGAAGGGATAGATAATGTGAAGCACGTGAATATGGATGTTTATACCTGTAGGGTAGAGTCAGGATTCCAAGGGCTTCAATGATAAGTGAATATGAGTGTAGCCCATTTAATTTTGGAATGGAAGAGGGGTAATATAAAGGAATTTAGGGATGTGGATGTAATGAGTATGAGGCAATGGAAGAGATTTTAAGGTGAAAGAGGGCTGTCATAACAAAGATTATAGGAGTGGAAGGACACGATGGAATAAATGAAGACTGACATAAGGAATTTTATGGATTGTTAAACAGAAATAAGTGAAAGCGGGCTGACACGAGTGATTTTAAAGATACGGGAGAGGACGAAGTTAAAGAAATTGAAATGAAGGATTTTGTGGATCAAATGGGTGGATGGTGCGAGGCAGGGATAACAGGAGAGACATTCCCAATGACGAAATTTTACAGACACAGGACAGTGGATGTTTAAGTGAAAACTAGCTCTAAATTGAATGACTTATGAAAATAATCAGTCGAAATCAACGTTATGGTAACCTCTTATACTCGTATGTGCAGTAACCTCGGTAATCTGATGATGCTTTCTTTTTTTTCCCTGCTCATGACCATTTTAGTCCCCTTATGAGAAATGTTTAGAACTGAAGAGGTTAGACACAGCCTTCATTAACCTTTTTAATATGAGATTTACTTCCCAAGTTGAATATAATTGCCCTCGGACTCAAGGTTTTAACACACTGACTGGAAAGGCACCCCGTCTCAACAATGGTATATTCAGGACTGTAGGTTGTGGTGTTCCACTAGTCTGTCTGTCTTCCCTTGACGGAATTGGGCCAATCTCATTGTTTCAGTTGTAACTCAGTGTTGCATAAAATTTGAAGAAAGTTTGTTATAAGGTAGGAATGAGTGTCCTTGGGTACCAGTACTAGACAAACTTACGCTTCAGTCTGACTGGCTGATACGGGATTGACCATTAGATGAGCTGAAAAGAGAGGGATTTTTGCCACCTTTAAAAAAAATTTCTGTGAGAATGCTTTCTCTGTTTTGGTGGATGGAGAAAGCCGTCTTCAATGATGTCCTTGTCATATTCTCAATGGCTAGTGGCTCATATAACAAGTAGGAAGCATGGATTCCAGGCATTCGGCAGTTACCTTATATTCAGAATGTTGGAGCCTTTTTTTTTTCTTCATATCAAGGCTAGTATGGACTATTTGCACTCCCCAGTTCCACTACAAAAGTTAAAAAAACATTAACTGCAGACCTTAAATTGGCAGTGAACACAATGTTTCATTTTATATAGGCCATACACTAGTGTCTAATGGTAGTAAATCAGTTTCCCTAACAATGTCATGCATTCATTTTCCTAAGCCTCCAAGCCAGACCTTACCCCTCCATTGGCAGAAAAAGGAAATGATGATAATGATGGTGATGATGATGATGACATCTTTCGTACAGGTGCACCTCCAGTGATCAAGGAACACCCAAACAACGTGGTGGTGCGACGCAATGATCCTGCCACTCTGAATTGCGCCGCCTCGGGCAGTTCCAGAATCCGATGGTTCCGGGACGGAAAGGAAGTGACCACGTCATCACAGGATCAGCGTTCACACCGGGTGCTTCTGCCCTCAGGTTCATTGTTCTTCCTGCGGGTCACGGCCACCAGGAGGGACAGTGATACGGGAACATATTGGTGTGAGGCCTCAAACAGCTATGGCGCCACACGTTCAAAAAATGCCACACTCACTGTGGCCACACTGGCCTATGATTTCCAGCAGCAGGCTGACTCCTCTATAAAAGTGCTGGTAGGGGAATCCATCACCTTGCCCTGCCGGCCTCCCAAGGGCATTCCACCACCTGAGGTGACCTGGCTCAGGGACGGACACCAGGTCAGCAACTCCAGCCGCATCAGTGTCAACCAGGATGGCGATCTGATAATCACCTGGGCCGTCCAGCAGGACTCGGCCCAATACATATGTCATGCCCACAACGCTGCTGGCACCCGTCAGGCACCGCCATCACACCTCACTGTCATGAGTAAGTTATTTGTTCATGTGTTGATTATCACTTTTCCACCTTAATTATATGGTTATATGCACTAGACTAGGGCAACCAAAAATAGTTACACCATATTTCAAAACCCTTAATAAAATTCTGTATGTTGTGCCCGCAATGTTGGTGGCTCCCATGAGGCTTCTCCAACTCACCCTGCCATCATCAATAAGTAAACAGTTTCAAAAAGAAAACATTTATTATTTTTTTGGTGTCCGGGCGATTTTATTCAGCTTTAGGGAGAGTTTTCAAGCTGGTGGGGTTAGGTATAGCCTACATTAACTTCATCGATAAAAAATATCATTCTGAAGTTGTATAAGATCATTTAGTGGTTGCAAGAACAAAATATACAGTAGACTACATCGTGGGTTTTTATTAGTTGACAGTTGGTTGTGTTTATGATTGCCCATGGATCACATTATTATGACTGCCTAATATATGAGGCCCTGCACGCCACAAGGGGCGAAGCGCCATACCATCTGAAACCTGTTTGTTTCCACCAGCTCCTCCCTCAAACACTACCCTTTGACCGCACAAAGTCGCTTTGCTTCAGACTTTCACCTTTACTGCACTAATTAGAATTAAACAAAGCGACTTTGTGCAGTCGTTGGGTAGTGTTCGAGGAAGCAGCTGGTGGAAAAAAACAGGTTTCAGCTGGCATGGCACTTTGCCCCTTAAGGCGTGCAAGCCCTCATTTCTTTTTTTTTTTCTTCTTTTTTTTTTACTGATTGGTTTGATGTATTATTCCAAAATTTCTATGCTATATAACTATGACAGTAGTAGTAGTAGTAGTAGCAGTAGTAGTTGCAACTCCAGGCGTATCTGTATATGAACCCAGTGAGCTGCACCAATGTTGTCATTGTCTTGCAGTCCACGATCTTCCTTTTAGGAAAAATAGATGGAAATAAGGGACGTTTCTATAACCGGATAGCAGATCTGCTCAGTCATACCAGTGCCACCACGTGAAGGTGTCTCTCCAGCACCCTCCAGCACCATGCTATTATCATGCCTTGTATGTTTAATACCAACGTAGTTACACTATAAAGGTGTTAAATGCAGAAATGATTTGTTAGGTTGCTGTTGTTGTGACTCCAGACTCAGCTGTATGTGAACCCGGTGAACTGCAGGCTGAAGCTGTGGTCATTTTTGGTCCAGCTGATATAAACAGATAACAGAAAACCTAATTTCGCAAGAAAATGTCCCCCTTCTTTGTTTAGTTACTGATTTACCATTATCCATGCTGCATTACCATTGTGGACATGGCAGTATAATCATTGCAATACACAATTATTCTACCATTATACTGTTTATTCTCCCAGCACCCCCGTGGTTTGAGGAGCAGCCATCCAACACGTCAGTGGCGTCAGGTGCTAGCGTGGAGTTGGGTTGCCGGGCAAGGGGCTCTCCCACCCCGACAGTCACTTGGAGGCGGATGGACGGAGGGATGCTGCTGGGAAGAGCCATTATTGAGGACCAGCAATTAGTTCTGCAGGGGGTGACAGTTGCAGACTCTGGTGTGTATGTGTGTGAGGCGGAGAGTGAGGCAGGTGTGGCCACTGCTAGGGCCACACTCACTGTGCTAGGTGCGCCAGTGCTGACCCAGCGACCTCAGCATCTGCAGGTGATTCATGGCAATGAGGCACAACTGCAGTGCCATGTGGAAGGCCAGCCTCAACCCCTCGTGCTCTGGCATCTCCCCACTCTGGACGGGATGGCTGTTCTGCCCCCTGGTCACAGCAGCAGCCACTCCTCAGTGTCTGATGATGGCAGTACTCTCCTGTTGCACCAGCCAGCCACACGGGACATCGGTGCCTACTACTGTTGGGGCATTAACAGTGGTGGTGGGGTGAGTGGGCGAGCAGAAGTGGTGGTGGTAAGAGCACTGCCTCCACCAGTAGTAGGTGTGGGACCCAAGGACATGACAGTGGCCCCTGGAGGAGTGGCCAGGTTCTCATGTGAGGTGGTGAGTGAAGCAGCTCCAACGAATGTCACCTGGTGGTACCAGCCCTCCGCACACCTGCCGTCCCGTCAGCTGAGCCTGCACCCTCACCAGTCTCGGACCTCCCTGCCAAAGAATGGTGCCCTCATTATCAAAGATGTGCAATTTGATGATGCAGGCATATACAGCTGTCATGTAGCGGCAACAACAGGAAGTATACAGCAGGAGGCAGTGCTTAAAGTGGTGGAGGACACAGAGCCAATGGAGTCACCACTACTGCCACCACCACCCAGCAAGCCCCGTATACTGGGCTGGAACCAAACTGCAGTGCAGCTAAGCTGGCTGCCCAACTCCCAGGGCAGCAAGACTGACCACCAGTGGTATGCTGTGGAGTACTGGTGTCAGGGATGGTCCGAGTGGCGGGTGGCTGATACTGTTGTCACACAAGAATCATGTGTTGTCAGTCACCTGTCGCCAGGCCACACCTACACTTTCCTGGTGCGCACTGTCAACAGTCAGGGTGCGTCGTTCCCAAGCCCTTGGTCTGATCCTGTCACCACCAGAGCCAACCCACACCCCACTCTCACTGCAGACCAGGTACTGTATTTATAAACTGATCTACAACGTTGGGTCTGGTTAGTACTTGGATGGGTGACCGCCTGGGAACACCAGATGCTGTTGGCATCCCTACGTGTCAAGTGGGGTTGGTGGAGGATTAGTGCCCCTCCCTGTAAAACAATTAACTCTAAGCCATTGGCCACCCCGTCTGGGATACATGGCGTCTGGCAATGAATGAATGAAAAATGAAAATCTACATTTTGCTCTGTATAAGATTCTTTGAATAAAGGAATGTCTTTGCTTATACAAGCACCAGCCACTTTATTTTAAGTTAATATTAGAGACAGTAATACTACAAAAAGTGTTTTGCCATAATACGTATCTTAAAGAAATTTGTTTAAATGTAAAAACTGTCTAGGACCCTTTATAAATCCAGGGCTCCCAGAAAATTACCCTCTCCAGTCGTCTGTATAGCTGGGACGGCTCAGTCTCCACCTGTAGAGAGCGAAGATAGTTTGGCTGCTACATTAATATACTAATCAACCTTCTTGTCACTGGACAAAAAAGGGGCAGTATAAAGCATGAAAAGGGTTATAGAAGGTAGAAAATTATATGCTGTACACACTGGTCATACTGACTGAGGCATCCCTGCAGTACATATGAATTGGCCTGTGTTATAGGAGAACCACCCTGTGCCTTCCCCAGGTGCGTCAGGTCCAGCGTCGCCTGTCGCGTTCCCTGGTAACTTTAACCAAGGCTACAGCCATAGCAGCAGACAGTGTTATGCTGAGCTGGAGCTTCTTGGAGCCAGTGGAGGATTGGGTTGAGGGGGTGTTTGTGTACTGGATGGCGGAGGGAGGCAGTGTAGAGGTGACTACTGTCCTGGGCACCTCGTCCACCTATCACATCCACAACCTGCACCCCAACACGCCTTACACCTTCTTCATCGTACCCTTCTGGCACAGCATCGAGGGCACGCCGTCGAACTCATACCACCTCACCATGCCTGAGGACGGTAAGTATTCTTGCTAGCACTGAAAAGTTCGTAGCACCTCTACCTTAGAAATCTGTTTTGCATATTGTACCTTTTTATCCTCTTGTACATTTTTAAGGTAAATAGGGTCGATACAAAACTTATGCAAATTATATTTATGAGAATAATTGGTGTAATATGCACGGTAAATTGCTAAGAAAAGGTGTTGACAGCTACAAAGCTTCCAGTGCCAAGTGTATCCTAATATGACCCTAGATTTCTTCCAGTTTCGGTATTATAGGAAAAACAAACATTTTTTCACTATGATGTTCTTTTTCTCTTTGTTGCTACGAGTTTCGTACTTCCCATCTTCTTGTTTCTGGATCCTCCCTGACTCTGTCATTATGAAGGAGAAAAATCACGATGATGGTTATGACTACCATTTGAAGACAGAGTTCAGATTAGGAGAGACTCATCGAATTGGAGGGGTTAGATGTAGCCTTCATAAACTACAACATAAGCCAGCACGTAGTAGTCCTCTATCAGAGACATGTCGGCTGCATTAGCTACTGTATGATAACATTAATTAATTAATGTTGTTTGAGGCTAGTTTTATAAGAAACAGTGTTGAAGTTTCTATGATGACATGGTAGTCAAACTACCATACTGTATTTTACAGTTTACGCCAAGCATCGCAAAGTTGGTGCCTGTGTTGTGTTTCATTGGTCTAAGAGTATACCATGTGTCCCTGGTTCTATGAGTATCATATGTACAGAAACAGTTAATCTGATAGATAAGCAGATATGTACAGGTATGAACTCAGGTAGATAGACTGATAAACGTATAGACAGATATATAAACAGACTGATATGGATAGATAGATAAATTGATAGGGAGAGATAGAAAAAATAGATAACACATCGAGATATATTGTTACAACCAAATCATAATATAAAATGTTCACCCCCGTCTTTTCAGTGCCACGGACTGCGCCAGGTAACGTGCGAGTAACGAGGCAAGAGGAGGGTTCAGTGCTGATCGAGTGGTCGGGCATTAATACTGAGGAGGCGCAGGGGGAGGTGATAGGGTACATGGTCACACTCAGCCACAATGGTAGTCAGGTTACCGAGACAGTTGATGCACCCTACCTGGAAACTCGTGATTTACTGCCTGGACACGTATATATCGTGCGCGTGGCGGCGCTCACAGGTGCTGGAGCGGGACCTTTCAGCGCCCCTGTAGTGGTAGAGGGACATGGGTTGGGCAGGGCGGTGGCAGCAGGGGAGGTGCTGTACGCCCCGACACACTCAGTATGGTTGGCGTACCTACTGATTCCGTTGGTGCTGTTACTGGTGCTTGGTACGGTGTGGTACTTGTGGAGGGTACAGCACAAGGCACCACCAGCCAGCCCACCTCACGCACCTCCACTGTACCAGGACCCTTCCATCAATATGTACAGTGACTTCAAGGTATGGCAGCCGTCTGACAGTGATAAGGATTCCAGCTTATCCTCCTCACGACTCCTCAAGCCGGATCAGATGGTTAATGAGTACACGGAACCAAGGCTACTGCTTCCCAACAACACCGCTGAAGCATACGCCACCACAGACCTGCTGGCCTCATGACCACCACACACGTCCTGCTGCCATCCAAGTGATCAGTCTGCTGAGATGCAGGTCAACTGGGCTGCCATCCTGCCTCCTCCGCCAGCCTCTCCACCGCCTGACCTTGACTTGGGAGAGCCACAGCAGCAAGGGACGCCACCCGGAATGTGCTCCAGGGCCTCCCGGTATGATAATATGGGCGAGGCAGAGCACTACGGGATGCCCTGTGATGCCACCTCGGAACACATGTATGAGTCGTATGCACAGGTCACCTCCTTCGACAGATTCCTCACCTTCAGGAGCCTGCAGCGATGTGGTGATAATAAAGTGCCAGTTGACTGCCACCTTGCTCACCCTGGCCAACCACCACGTAACAACACACCCTAGCAATACCACTGATAAAACATCATATATGCTGTAACGGAAGAACTATACGCCATACTGATATTGGTGTGAATATACAAGTTTTGGCTATACATGAACATTCATAGCAGCGTCAACAGTGCAATGAATTTACAGGAAAAAATATACCCATATGTTGAAACTGATGTGAGTGTGCAACAGTTTCGGCTCAGCGTACTTATTCATATCAAAAGAGGGTCCAGCTCTGGTGGAACTGTTTGTATCTTCACACACACACACACACACACACACACACACACACACACACACACACACAGTTCTTGCGTTTGAATAACAGCACTCTACTGTAAGATCACGATCTATCCACGGTGCTAAGGTACCGTCGTCGAAGGTGATGATAATTTTGCTATTGGCAGTGACAGTTATGTATATGTATGTGTAAAAAAATCTTGTATAATGATCTGTATAATAAACAGTGTGACCTGTTGTGTATAGTGAGCATTCGAGTATGCAGTACTTTGTGTATGGTGGTAGAACTAGTGCACATTGCATATCAATCAAACGGTGAACTCTACGTTTTTTGCTACTTGTTTGTGAGTAGTAGAGTAAAATGTGCGCAATTTGTGTATTTATATCTACCAGGTGCTGAGAGAAGACTCTTTAATAAGTTAACGAAAGGTGTTCGTGGCTGTTCGCTTTATACTCTATATTAATGATTGCAGAGTGATACTTTATTTTTATAATATAAATCCTTAACCATACTCTAGTGATATTAGCAGCCTCACTTGTTAATATGCCCAACCATCCTTAGTAATAACCCCAACCACACCTTATAGCAAAGATTCCAGTTACACTCTAGTGAGATTCTTCTTCGTCTTGAAACCCTTGTAATCCTCTCAGATACACTCTTTAGGAATACTTTTGCGGAATTTGGTAATATTCCCAGACACTTCCTAATATTATTCCCTGACACATCCGAGTATTATTCCCAGTCACAAGTTAATAATACTCCTAACCTCACATTTTAGTAAAACTCCCAGCCACACAAAATAGTATTATCCCCAACCACCCCAACAATATTTTCAGACTAATAGTTCAATCACAACATTGAAATACTATTCTCAGCCACATCCTTGTTGTTAATTTACCTCAGTCCAGTGTCAAAATTCCACTCACACCCTAGGATAGGACTCACAGTGGTATTATGGTTGGCGTAGAAGATTTAATAGCATTTCATTCTTCGTGCTTCGCTTAGCACTTTATACGTTAATATTCGGTTACATTTTAGCTACGTCTTTTTAACATTGCTCAGGTGTCTGTAATAAACGGGGTGAGGTGGTGTAATGTGGATAATACATAACTGAGGAAACAGTTGTTACAAAATCTTCAAAGACACTCAGAATACAAGGCACACACTGCGTTCTTCACTCAGCTTTGTTCCTTATCCTTCAACTTACACGACTCTTTCTCCTCCCTCACTCTGCCCACTAATCTCCCCTCCTTCATTTGCACTATTTGCCCTCCTTCACCCTACATTCCCCCTTCCTTCTCTCCTAACTTACCCTGCCTGTCGGTCATTTTTCCTTCTCTGTACACGTCTCCCTCCCTCCCCTTTCCCTCGCAATAACTTCATTAATGTTCAGCCAATTACAGCCCCTTCATCCTTCAGTACCCCCCCCCCTACCTTACCTTGCAGTAACCCAGTAACTCTTCCATTCCCTCGCGTAGCCTTACTCTCTCCCTGTGTTTACGCGTCCATCAATACTCCCCTCCTACCGTCACCTTATCTCTCATCTTGCACAACTCTTCTTTCTTTTCTCACCCTTTCTTCCCATCTCTCGGCCACACTCCTTATCCCTCTCCCTCCTCCCTCCCTCACTCTCTATCCCTTCTCTTCCTCACCCTCCTCTCTTCTCTCTTCCTCACCTTGATCTTCCCACTTCATTCTTCATTCTTGTCTTCCTCATTATATATCCCTCCTCTCTCCTTCGTTGTATGTCCTCTGCTCCCTCACTTTCTGTCGCTACTCTCCACTAGTATTATAGTACCAAATACCCCCCTCCTACCGCCGCCGTATGTGTTACTAGTCATTTCTACATATTTTATATACGAGTTTATTTTTGTAGTAAAACATGATGAACAATTCTGGATGTTGTTTCCTTCTATGTCCTATTGTTATTAGTATGCATGACTGGACTATTTGAATTTGCTTCTTTGGAGCAAATTCGTGGTTTCTGAAATCTAGTAAATAGTATCTAATTATTTTCATAACACGGAGAAGGTTAACTAAAACACACACACACACACACACACACACACACACACACAGGTGAAAAGGGGGCAAGGGCGAGGCAGGGTGGAAATGGGTTGCGAGACAGGAAAATGTAACAGCGAATTGATATGCATGAAGCAGAGCCATAAGGGTTGCCTGAGCGTGAGGCAGACCAGGACCAATATTTATAGATGAGTATGCTCAAGTTTTAAGTTTTTATAAAAGAACCTTGTATATGCAGGAGCGTACGTTTGTTTTTACTTATGCAGCTAATAAGCACTTTGCAATCAACTCAGAGAAAGCGAAAAAAATACGAAAAGCAAAACTATGTGTAATAACAGGTAGAGAGAGAGAGAGAGAGAGAGAGAGAGAGAGAGAGAGAGAGAGAGAGAGAGAGAGAGAGAGAGAGAGAGAGAGGAAAAGGGAGGGGCTACTGAAAGAGTGGATGACAGAGAATAAAAGAGGGATGAAAGAGGAAGGAAGGGAAGTCGATGAAAGAAGATGGCAGGAATGAGAGAAAGGGAGAGAGAGAGAGAGAGATGTAAGAGATTGAAAGAGGAAGAGGTGAAGTTAAGGAGGAAGGGAAGCGTAAAAGAAGAGTGAGGGGTATGGAGAAAGAGTCGGATGAGAGAGACGGAAATGGATGATGAAGAGAAAGAAATGAGGGAGGGGTGGGGTGAAGGGTAGTAAAAAAAGAAAAAAAAAAAGATCGGGATGAAATAAAAGGAAAGAGAAAAAAAAAAAAGCGAGGGAGAATTGGAGGTGGGGAAGGAAAGGGCAGGCAGGAGAAGGAGGTTGCGATGAGGAGGAAAGGGGAGGTAGTCATAGGTGGGTGGGTCACAGCGTGAGAGAGCAAAACAGGCTCAGCGGGAAGGAAGCATGTATTAGGGAATCAGACGGGACCCCCGCTGTATTATTGCCAGACAGAATAAAATGACATGTAACGGTGGCGGTGATGGTGTTATGTGGAACAGGAAAAGCACATATGAATAGAATTACGATTTCAATATAATTATCCGTGTATTCGTACATACGTATGTGCAGAAAATTGCATACAAATATTGTATATGATATCTATAATACCAATACTCCTTAGAAATATTAAACTACAATTCTTAGAAAATGAGGAGCGGATGGTTTTCCAGTTTCATATTTTCATTGGATAATTGAATAAACATGTGTATGGAAATAGATCTGTGGTGCCGGTGGGGACGCCTTCATGCTGTGCAGCGATACAATCAGGTGGGTCAAATGAGTAGTCATACAAATGTCCCAAATCTACTTCCCTGTCCCCAGAACGGAGGAGGATGAACTACAGGAAAAGGGTAACTTAAATTTGCTTTTCACTGGGTTCACTTTTAAGACAAGTCTGGGGCAACAAATAAAGTAAAAAATGGATTTTACATAGCATAGGATGAATCGATCTTCCCGTATGTCCAATTATGAATATGCATAAACTGTATAGACAATAGCACATCTAACATCATACGTCACAGCACATCATAGCACGTTAACCTTCGGAACACAGCAATCCAGACTTCAATTGTCACATTATTGTTAACAGCACAGCACAACACAGTACAGCATGACACAACACAGGTGAGTAGGAAGCAGAGTGTAGCAAGAGTTATGGTTCAACTATTGCACAGCATAGCACAGCGCAGACAGGGAAGGACAGAAGAAAAGAAGGGAGTGACGCAAGAGTTAAGGTCCCGAGTATTTAGGAAACTCTAACAGCACAGAACAGATCAACATAGCACAGCATAGTATGGCAAGCTACTGCACCAGGCGTGGCGAGAAGAACAGAGTGGGGTAAGAGTTATCGCCTCACATAATATACACATCACTGGGGAAACAGAAACATTGAACACCACATGGCAGAACAGCTAGGGTTAACCTAAAATGATTTTTCACAGCACAATACAACTCATCTGATACAGGTTCCCATTACAACAACCTTCATAACACAGCAGTCCTGAATTTTCTTAATATTTTTGTTACGGAACAGAGAAAGATAATGTACACTTTAAGTGAGAATACTAAAAAAATCAGTACTGTCCCGTAAAGTTCCAGGTTCAAAACAAAGAGTTAGGTAAAATTACAAGTTAAAGTTTAATGCTCAAACTAACAACAAAACATTCAGGACTCATAAGGATAATGTAATGGCAAATAAACAGGTCAAATATATGGTCAACTGCAATAGCCTCCGTTAACACGAAATTAGCGAGAGTAAATTTATCTAAGTCAGCCCTGATAAAATGAAAATACACCAGGTAATGCTCAGTTAATGCAAGATAAATTATTACAGATACAAACTATTATAAAAAATGACTGACACAAAACCCAACACCAATCCAAAAACCTCACTAGGCCTAAGAATTAACCTTATGCTACACAGTACAAGAAAAAATACAACAGTTATACTCAAATTACACACAGCTGCTAGATGTTTGGAGATTTCTTGAGCACTCACAATAATAATAACTGTAGAGGGGAGGACAGAGATGTGAACAAAATGAGGAGCAGATCTAAGTGGCAATGATGCAGAGACTGAGCTCATTATATAGGGGCCAGCAGAGCTTGATACAACTTGTCAGAAGGACGCGCAAATGAAGCCATGGGGACAAAGAGTTGACAATCCCGCACTCAACAACAGAAATGACGACTTACTCTACTATAACGGTAGAAGGGGGGAACTGAGGCAGAACACGCTCGTGATCAAACATGCAGCATACTGTGCATTAAAATTACACAAAGGATGATGAAATCATAGGCTATGTAACACCTCCCCACAAAGAAAAAAGAAATTTACAAAGGAAATTTCTTATTACTCTAAAACAATCTGTATATGGCATTACAGACCATGCAAAGGTCTTTCCTAATGTTACAAAACATGAGATCTCCCTAGCACGTTCAGTCATAGGTACTTGCCAGTATCCCTTCAACAAATCAAACCCACTTATGCACCTAGCCTTTCCGATCCTGTCTATGCAATCTTCCACGCGAGGGAGAGGGTAAGTGTCTGTTTTGGTGATCTGATTAACACGTCTGTAGTCAATGCAAAGCCTCTGTGACCCACCTGGCTTAAGGACTGGAGTGACAGGAGAACTCCACTCGCTCTGACAGGGCTCAATCATCTTGTGGTCCAACAGGTAGCCAAGCTCCTTCTCGATGAGAGGAACTTTCACTGGGTTCACACGGTAAGGAGGCAGTTTAATTGGCTTTGCGTCTCCAACCTCGACATCATGCATCAACACAGTAGTTCTTCCTGGAGTGGCACGGAACACTTGCGGGTACTCCTGCAGTAATGCCGAAAACTCCTGCCTTTCCTCGGGAGCTAGATGAGAAAGCTTAGTCTGGAGATCATTCATGATATCAGGATTCTTCCCCAAACTATCACTCAGGCTCATACTGCATGGGAGAGCTTCACTTGCAGACTCGGGTGGAACAGCTACAGTGCAGACTGGATTATTTTCATCCCGCCTGTGATATAACTTTAGCATGTTGATGTGACATAGTTGCTTGCTCTTTCTACAATCTGGTATGGCGATGTCATAGTTGACATCACTTAGTTTCTTCTCCACGAAATAAGGACCACTAAACTTGGCTTGAAGAGGTTGCCCATGCACCGGTAGCAGAATCAAAGTCTGACTCCTGGCTGAAAGTGGCGTAACCTGGACTTCTTATCATACCAAGTCTTCATCTTCTCCTGAGCAACTCCTAAATTCTCTCTCGCCAGTTGTAAAGCAGTGGACAGCCGTTCTTTGAACTTCATCACATACTCCAGGAGGTTGACGTCATCTTCCTCCGACAGCCAGCATTCCTTGAGTAACTTAAGGGGTCCTCTTACTTCATGGCCAAACAGTAGTTCAAAAGGTGAGAAGCCCAGTGATTCATTTGGAGATTCTCTTGCAGCAAACACAACGAATGGAAGACCTTTATCCCAGTCTTTCTGATGTTCCAAACAGTATTTCTTGAGCATCGATTTGAGTGTTTGATGATATCTCTCCAACGCTTCTTGGGTCTGGGGATGGTAAGCTGAAGACGTGATCTGGGTGATGCCCAACTCTTTCAGAGACTGCTTGAAAACGTTTGACATGAAATTACTTCCCTGGTCTGACTGTACCTCCTTGGGCAGACCAAACTTTGTGAAGAACCCTAGCATTTCCTTAACCACGTTCTTTGCTGAGATGTTTCTAAGTGGAATGGCTTCAGGATAACGAGTAGCCATATCAATCATGGTCCACACATAAGAAAATCCTGAAGAAGTCTTAGGAAGAGGGCCCACAATATCCACCAACACACGGGTGAAAGGCGCCTCAAAAGGAGGAATGGGAACTAGAGGTGCAACCTTTTCGGTCTGATTACACTTCCCCACAACTTGACAGGTGTGACAAGACTTACAATACCAGGAAACATCCCTGAAGATACCTGGCCAGTAGAAGTGTTTCAAAATGCGTGCCACAGTCTTCCTCACTCCAAGGTGTCCTGCCAAACTGGAATCATGAGCCACTCTAATGATATCCTGCATACAAACACGAGGGATGACAACTTGATGTACAACCTCCCATTCACAGTCGGCTGATGCTGTTGGGGGTCTCCACTTCCTCATAAGTACTCCTGACTTTACATAATAACAAGTAGAAGCACCGGCTGACTCTTCTTCACTGTAAGCAGAGTTAGCTAGACCTTTCAACTCAGGGTCAGCAACCTGCAACTCAACCAACTCTTGACGAGACAAATTATCAACACTACGGGGTACTGCCTCATCTGGTGAGTGGTCCAAATTAGCAAGAAAAGTGTCAGCTAGGATAACATCATCATCATCATTATCCTCTAAATCACCAGTAACTTTAGACTTAGCCCCAGTGACAGCACATGCAGGGAACACATCAGGGACATCACAATCCTGGGCCGCAGCCACTGGCTCACTAGACAACTGAGGAGCTGGACACACTTGACTTCCACCAATATCATTTCCAAGTAAGAAAGTTGCACCTGACATTGGGAGTGTCTCAACCAACCCAACCATAACGGAACCATTAACAAAACCAGACTCTAAATTCACTCTGCACAGAGGGACAGAGAAGTAATTATTCCCTACACCTTGTAGGATTACAGTTTCATCAGAGGAATTAGCTTTAGAGCCTAGAACACTGGTCAGCATAAGGGATTGGCAAGCACCTGTATCACGATATATTTTAACTGATTTCCTGTCATTACTGTCCAGAGGACTGACAAAACCATCAGACAGGAAATTAGCACATGAACTCTTGAGAGTGTCACCCACGTTACTGCTCAAAAGAGGAGCTCCATCATGAGAATTTAAGTTACCCCTCAAAGCAGGTTCAGTTAACTCAGTTAAAGAATTCTGGGAACTCTGAAGAGTGGACACTAGACCAATTGACTGAATATTTAAAGACTCCTTTTTGTTCACATCACGCTGTCTCCTGAAACATCTCTCCGTAGTATGACCAAGCTTACAACAATAAGTACATTTACTTTTCTGAAATCTAGAGGTGAAGCTGGTATTTACTTCCTGAGAAACATCATCCTTATTCTCTTTCCTGTTACCTGTACTTTGAGTAGAGGCAATGAACTTACTCTCAGCTTTCCCTTTTTCTTTAGAATATCTCTTGTGAGTGAGAACATACTCATCAGCTAAAACTGCAGCATCAGACAAATTATCTATTCTTTTCTCATCAAGATATAGGCTTACATCTTTATAAATACACCTTTTGAAGTCCTCCAGCAAAATCATCTGCTTAAACTTGTCAAAATCAGAATCCACATTCTAAGAATTTAACCACTGCTCTAACAAATCTTCTTTGATTTTTGCATACTCAACATGGGATTGCTTATCTTGCTTGTAAGTTGTCCTAAATTTTACTCTATAAGCTTCAGGAACAAGCTCATAGGCCTTAAGAATCAAGCTCTTAACTACATCATAATTATCAGACTGATCCTGAGGCAAAGATGCATAAGTTACTTGAGCTTTACCGGTGAGAACAGTTTGAAGGAGTACTGGCCAATACTCCTTAGGCCAATTAAAACCTGTAGCTACCCTCTCAAACAACTGAAAATACTTTGTTAAATCAGATTCATTAAAAGGAGGGACAAGTTTAACATTTTTAGCCACATCAAAATCATCAGAGCTAGATGATCCAGTTCCACCTTGTTTCATGCGATACTCATGGTCTGCCTGAATCCTAGCAATTTCAACTTGTGCCTCAGCCTCCTTAGCTTTTGCCTGAAATTCAGCCTCCTTAGCTTTTGCCTGAAATTCAGCATCCTTAGCCTGTGCTTGAAATTCAGCTTCCTTCACACGAGCCTCCTGCAGGGCTAGCTGTAACTTAGCTAATTCAATCTGCGTTTGCTCATTTGGAGGAGTTACATTGAACAAACTTTCATTAATCATGTCAACAATTTGATCTTTAGAATGATGAGAGCGAACAGCAATTCCCAATTGTTGAGCAACAAGCTTAAGTTCATTCTTTGTTCTGTTTTCTACATCACACACTGTTTGCACATTTGACAAAAAATCTTTGGCTTCATCAAGTGTAGTAATAGTAGACATCATGAATAAGTAACAGTCACAAAATATCAAACAATATCCTTATGATAATATCCTGAATATCCTGATAAGAGGTCGCCAAATTTATGTTACGGAACAGAGAAAGATAATGTACACTTTAAGTGAGAATACTAAAAAAAATCACTACTGTCCCGTAAAGTTCCAGGTTCAAAACAAAGAGTTAGGTAAAATCACAAGTTAAAGTTTAATGCTCAAACTAACAACAAAACATTCAGGACTCATAAGGATAATGTAATGGCAAATAAACAGGTCAAATATATGGTCAACTGCAATAGCCTCCGTTAACACGAAATTAGCGAGAGTAAATTTATCTAAGTCAGCCCTGATAAAATGAAAATACACCGGGTAATGCTCAGTTAATGCAAGATAAATTATTACAGATACAAACTATTATAAAAAATGACTGACACAAAACCCAACACCAATCCAAAAACCTCACTAGGCCTAAGAATTAACCTTATGCTACACAGTACAAGAAAAAATACAACAGTTATACTCAAATTACACACAGCTGCTAGATGTTTGGAGATTTCTTGAGCACTCACAATAATAATAACTGTAGAGGGGAGGACAGAGATGTGAACAAAATGAGGAGCAGATCTAAGTGGCAATGATGCAGAGACTGAGCTCATTATATAGGGGCCAGCAGAGCTTGATACAACTTGTAAGAAGGACGCGCAAATGAAGCCATGGGGACAAAGAGTTGACAATCCCGCACTCAACAACAGAAATGACGACTTACTCTACTATAACGGTAGAAGGGGGGAACTGAGGCAGAACACGCTCGTGATCAAACATGCAGCATACTGTGCGTTAAAATTACACAAAGGATGATGAAATCATAGGCTATGTAACACTTTTCATAGCACAGCACAGCAAAGCACAGGTGGGGAAGGAGGCTTAGAATGACACACAACTTGCTGTATATCTGTTGTTATGTGGCTGAGGCAATAAAAAGAGAAAGATTAAACAACACAGTACAACACAACACCAGTGATGAGGCAAGAAAAGAGTGACGCATATGGTCCCATCGACTTACACATGACTGAGACAACATAAAATGGAAGATAACACCACACCATTCCACACCACATCATAACACTGCACACATGAGGAGTGACGAACGGAGTCAGCTAAGAGGTATGCTCCAAATATTTCCTGGTTACTGAGGTAACATAAAGAGGAAAATGTAACACCGCAAAGCACAGCATAACACAGTACAGAATAACATAGATGAAGAAGTGAGCGAGGCAAAAGTCAGGTTCCCAGCTATATCCACGTGATTGATGCAACATAAAGAGGAAGATGTAACACCACACAGCACAGTGCAACATAGCCCAGCTTAAAACAACACACGAGAGGAATGAAGATCATAGTATGCCAGGATATATAGCCTTGATTTCTTACACGTGACTCTTCCAACGTAAAGAGGAAGATTTACCATGTGGCGTCGCACCATATGGTCGTCATATTTAATGTGTCGGCCTGCTGAACCTGTGATATTAGCGTCAAGATTACTTATTTTTATTATATCTGGTTATATTTTCAGCTCTGTTATTGGTACTATCTTTTGTTGTTGTTCTTGCTGTTGTTGTTTATGCCTGTCCTATCCACCGGATTATTCAAGATGAAAGCATACAAGTTATACAACATAACGACTGCACTTTTTTTTTTTTTTTTTACTGTTAATTATTTTTAATGCATTTTTTTCTATTCCCACTATTTATTGTGTATTTGTCTGTCTGACTATCCAGTTACCTTCTCAAGTTCGTTAGCTGGCTGAGGATATGTTCCCAGAGCCAAGATTACCTTTGTGTGTGTGTGTGTGTGTGTGTGTGTGTGTGTGTGTGTGTGTGTGTGTTTGTGTTCTCTCAGCTGACCTGTTTATCTGTCTGTTTGTCTGTATGTTCCCAGAGTCAAGATTACTACCCCTGCCTTAGAGGTGATTACACCTTGTTTACCTTTTTACCTTTGTTTGTGCATCTATTACTTAATCGAAATGATTAGCATGGAAGGGGCGAAGAAGCCAGTTTTAAAGAACTAAGTTATGCTCAAATGTTTAATAATTAAGCGAAGCTTTCTACCACCAACTGGTAAAAGCGGTAAAGGCGAAAGCTACCATCCATTAAAGTAAATTATTTTATTAAAGTAAAATTACGCTACATTTCAATGATTATATATTTTTTCTTAGGTATCTGTACTTATATATATATATATATATATATATATATATATATATAATAGCCATCTACACACACACACACACACACACACACACACACACACACACACATATATATATATACCGGTATAGAGAGAGAGAGAGAGAGAGAGAGAGAGAGAGGTGTGTGTACTTTATTATATACTCATAAGGAAACCTGCAGGCTGTTTGAAAAATGAGATGACTTGGCAAAAATTTGGATTTTTTTTTTTGAATCAGCATGTGAACTTCTAAAGAAAAATTTTCAAACCCCATATGTTGCAAATTAGCCATTATTATCAAAGTTACAACAAAATTTAAACTCTTTCGACCCATTCGACCCATTTCCTTTCAATTCGTTCCTTTGGTGATTTTGCCCCTTCAGTACTGAACACCTACAGTATTCTGTCTCTCTACCTATAAAACTTGCGAGTTCCTTTAAATTTTTATAACTTAATGATTTACTTTTCTGATTTTTTAATCGCTTTACTTGCCACCGTACTATTCTCTGCCAACGTACGTATTTATGCAGCTATCAATTTACTTACCTAGCTAACTAGTCCCGTTGAAGGCTTGAAGCAGTCACGATTACTGTTTGGAGTTTATTTTTAATTATCTTTTACTGCTCATTATTTTTGTATAACTACAGTATATACCCAACTGTCAGTGTTATTTGTGGTCAGTTTTGTCTGTGGTCCAGGACTCTGAGAGGCTTAATACTTTTACGGTTTCTTTTTGTGAGTGCATAAAGTATTTTTTTTTTTTTTCACAGCATTGTTCTTCTTCTTCTTCTTCTTCTCTCTCTCTCTCTCTCTCTCTCTCTCTCTCTCTCTCTCTCTCTCTCTCTCAACATTCAACGTCGTCTCCCCCTCAAGTACCACTCTCCCTTTCTTTTTGCACTTAAGTTCCTCAACCTCATTTTCTTCTCCGACACTGCATCGATTTCAGTGCTTTCTCCCCCTCTTTTCCTTAACCCTTATCCTCCAGCTCGTAATTCAGGTTAATCTAGGGGATAACGGTGGATTAAGGAGAGCGAGGGAAGGAGGAAGAAATTTCATTGGTGAGATATGGAGACAGAGAGCATGGCGTCAGGATTGTAAGTGGCAATGGAGATTTCGCAAAAGCTCTCCCTTATACATGAATTTTGAACACTGCAGCTCAGTATCTTCGTGTATGTTACTGGTGTAAACTTCAACGTTATTAAGGCAATATATGTAGTATAATACCGAATAAATCGCTAAAGGGAGAGGTGCTTAGAAGCCTATAATGCCACCTAGAATTTCGGCCCTGAGACTGTTTAGGGGCCCCTTCCACAGCCGACTTGTCTGCCTCCCAGCCCAAAGAATCCCCAGCATGGTAAGCTTCACTAGGAGGTACGGAAATTATTAAGGAACCCACCGAAATACTAATGTAAATGATTTGTTGGCTTGACAAAACCTTTTAAAATGTGACTGCGGAAGAAGCAGGAGTGAAGGTTTCGCTGGTTAGTATCTTAATAGAATGCATCGAGTGTGGAGGAGGCCTTGTTAATATGTATGAGAGAATGATTGGAAAAAAGCAGGAGAGGGAAAAGCAAGAACAAGATGAACTGAAGAAGGCCGGAGAGTATGTGGGGGAGAGGTGTCGAGGAAATCTGGGGTTTGATGCTGAGTACGGACAGAAATGCATGAATTTCCTCTTCGGCGAAACCACTAATGGCAGGCTTCAGCCAACAGGAAATTGTAATATGGTAAAGAAAATGAAATAAATAAGAATTAGAACACGGCCTGTCTTCATCAGCTTTCTCTAGCTTAACTAGTGTATAATCTTCCATGTTTACTCTCTTGCCGGCCCCATACTACCATAAAAACGAAAACGAATGTGAAGATAAAAAATATGGTCAAACAGTCCGATTTTCTTTTAATAATTCATGTCTTTTGCGGTAACTTCTGCCATTACATTCTTTTACAATGTTATATGGATATAGATCTGCTAGGGTATGAGAGTAAGATTATGAGAATAGGGTAAAGTAATATCACTACTGAGAATTTTGTTTTTTCCCTAGTGGAAGAATTTCGAGTCTGAGCTGTGGTGCGACTGCGAATTCTACAAGTGGTCTAAAGTTTACCAATGAAATATGACGGCTCCAGGAGCGCAGGGAAGCGTCCAACCCCAAACTGACCTGAACTATGGTAGTCTAGCCTCGGGTTCTGGTTCTCCAGTGCATAAGAGACGTAACATGAAACTGAGATTTTTTTTTTTTTTTATTAGAAAGAAGAAATAGAAGACTGAAACACCTCTGACTTATTAATCAAAAGGACGCCAAAATCAAGATACATTAATTTCAGTATACGTGGCCTCATAAATCATAACATTTCACATTCTGGAGGTCACAGGTGAGAGGAAAGACAGAGGGAAAAGAAAGACATTGGAATACATTACGCCCATTGGCAAGGGGACCGTATTTTTACTCATTCTTGTTGTTTTCACACGTTTTAACTCAGTTTAGGACTTACCCCTTGGGGAGAAGAAATTAATCCAAACTATATCAAACCCCTTCAATTTTAATAGTCTATCCCAAGATGAATAAAATCGTCAGAAAATTACAAGCGGAAAAATATCTGTTGTTTGCTGGAAGGGGTTGGCACTGATGTTTATACGAACTTAATGACAGTAAACTAGGAGCAATGATAACATTTGAGAGGTTCTTCTATCCCTATTTTATCAGCATTATTGTTGTTGCTGTTGTTGTTGTTGTTGTTGTTACTCCAGGCCCACCAAATCGTGAACTCAGAAGAATGCTAGATAAAGGTTCCCTTGTGCAGTCTACAATATTCCATTCGGGGGATAGTGAGGAAATTGCGGGACGATTGTATAACCAGACAGAAAAGCCGACCGGTTATATCAGTGCCACCGTACGAAGGCGTCTGTGTCTAGCACATCAATCAGTGTAATTTACATAAACAAAAACAACTGGCCGTGTTTATAGCAAGAGAGAAGAGAAGACAGATAAATTCTGCCAATCAACTTGGACGGCCATTTTTCTTGGAGTGTGTACGTGTGATTCGTTAGTGCTAATTGGCTTCATTAAGGGTTCAGTTATCAGTTAGATGGGTGTAAGGGTGTGTTTACAAGGCTGGGCCCCGGTGTGATATGGGCGGCGCTACACTGAGTCCACATAATGACTCCACTAATTTGTTTACCTTTACCGCCCCATGCTGACCAGACGCTGACCTGATGCTGACAAGGCAGGAGTAGGATGGCTGGTGCTCTCACGATATTAGTCACTGAGAAGTGAAAAAATGTAGAGTTAATAAACTGTATAGTATTCTCTTTTTTTTCTTGTTGATGGTGCTAGGGAGGGAGGGAGGTCTTCACGTGGTGGCGTCAATATTGCCAGAGTGGGGAGGTTTACGGTTATACAAAAGTCCCTCATCTCCCTTCCCATCCTTCAAAAAAGAGGAACGGGAACTGCAGGAAAAGATCAACCTCAGTTCGAAGTCCATTTGGTTCATGTTCAAACGAGCCAGGGATAAAAACAACAGCAACAACAACAACATTCATAATATTACTAGACAATCTCAGGTTAGGCAGACCCTCCCAGAGCACTAGCCATTGTTATCGAGTTTGTTTACGTAGTCTTTGTCCTGAACTGGATGCATTACTCCTCTATTACTGAACTGTTAGGAAATAAGAGAACCAACCCTAATTAATACGTAACTTGTTTTCTGGTCAAAAATATAAGAAAAACAAAGGCCAGTGTGAAAGGTTTATGCAGCATATTTTCTCCTTTAAGATTCCAGCTTCATATAACGTTTTTTTTCCCTCAGTTATCCAGGCTAATGGTTCCCGCCTACGAAGGGTGACGCGCGGGTCCCTGCTTTTGGCGTCCGGTGTGGAAGAAAATAAATAGCTCGAGGCATCTACGAAAGCACTTCAAGCAGATTCTATGGTTCTTTCCTATTTCAAGAGGAAGGTTTGCTTATCTGAAAAAAAAAAAAAAAAAAAACTCTTATTTGAGGGTCTAGGCAACTGAGCGAGAGAGCCAAAAGAATATTTGTGGACAAGTAGGTCATGTCAGAGTTAGAATAAATATAGTTAGGAATGTACAGTGACTGGAGGTTAAGTCGTAGCCCAGTCTCACACTTACTGGTGTTTCTCCTTACCACCACGCGTACATGAAGCAAGCTGGTGTGTTGTGGGAGGATAAGTCGTTGCTGAACAGGGAGAGGAGAACTTGGAGGTCCTTCTGTATAGCAGTCGAGAGGCAGAGCGCCCCAGTCGGAGTGACGGTCTAGCCCCCCACATAGGATGAAGCCCTCAAAACGCTACTGGAGGTTTGTTAATCATGCCATCAACTGTACTGGCTTAGTCCCTGGTCCCTACACTTCTAAAGGATTTGTAGTTACCTTTCTTACAGTGCCACCATATAAAGTGTAATTAGCGGCAACAGGTTTAATAAATGTTGTTGTTGTTATTGCCCAAGGCTCCATGATTTGTAGAATTCCGGTCATTCAGCCGGTAGGTTCCAGAGATCTTTGGCTGGGGTTTCGCTGAACAATTTTCAGGTGTGTGAGACTGGGATGCCCCAAGGTAATATTGTGTTATTGTATGTAAGAAGGCATTTCAGCATGTGGATTAAATAATGTGTTTGTTGTGAAAAGCAATGTTTTTTCATCACCATCATTCAGTCCCTAATTGCCCCACCAGGAACTTAAGGGCCCGGGGTGTGAGCACTCAGTCCAGATATTTAAGGAGAGTGTAACCAGTCGCTCATTCCTGAGTGGCATCATGTGAGCAATATACCCAAATCATCTCTCGAATTCAATTTTGGACACCTCTGGGTTCACATGCAGTTGGAGAGTCTTAATCCACTAGACCACATCGTTCAGAGAGAATTAAATATAAGATCTCAACCCCCTAGGCCATCTTCACACTAAAAAGTTAAACATAAAACATTAACCCATTAGACCTCCATCGTAGCGAATGAGATAATAAAAGGTCTTTGCCCTCCAAATCACCATCGTACTAAAGGAGTTAAATATACAGATGACTGCGTAGCGCCAGAACAGGAAGTCTGTGTAGATGATGTTAACCTGAAGACTAAGGGAGTAAATGCACTGCGGAGACAAGAGAGTGAAGGAAGAAGTCGAATACAGTCCGAGTACCTCATTAAACGTCATTTTGCTGTTACTCGACGATTTCATTTAGGTAAGGAGAGCACCGTAGAAAAGGAAGGCTAATAGAGATTATTGTTGTTCTGTACTCTCCTCTCCCCTTCACCCCTCCCTACCACACCCTCCTTCTCTTACCAGTTGCCCTGCCATATATAAACACATATATTCCCTTCCTATTCAAATGTGAAAAGAATCCATGTCGGCCCGAAACTGCGATCTATCTACTTATAGCCAAACGCCACAATCTCGTAATGGGTGGCCGTTTGACTTTGGGTTAGTTGTGTTACGAGAGGGGCACTAACCCTCCACAACCCACTTGTTGACATGTAAGGAACACGTATGGGATGTTTATATTTTTACCTCCCAGCATTGTAAATGGTTTCCTGGCTTACACGAAACCATTTGGCTTGTCACTCAATATGAAGCCACCTATATCTTTGTTTTCTCGAAATATGAGTATAATTCGTCCTTTTTTAAACATATTTAGCAACAAAGAGTGAAAATATAAGCATTAAGAGATATGAATGAGGAGGTAGAAGTGGAGGAGCATAAGCAAAGGCAGGAGGAAAGGAGGGGATTAACTAAATTTGTAAAAGAAGGAGCGTGCAAACAAGAAAACTTTCAGAATGTGTGGGATCTAACAAAGAATAAGACACGTGGAGGACGTGGAGGATGAGGAAGACGTGTGAAGGAGGGAGGGGGAGAAGAGGGAGAGGAAAAGGAGGAAGAGCCTGGACGATGAGAAGAAGGCAGAGCTGTTTCCGATGCAGAAAAAAATGTGAGGTACAGGGAAGTGTCCGGAGAAATATTTAGCGATGAGGAGAAAAAATGCAAACAACAACAATAAATGGTGGAGGAAGATTTTTTTTTTTTTTTACATGTCCGACTCTGGGCAAAGGCTTCAGGGCCTATTCCCAAGTCCCAGTAGTCCTCCTTGGGGCCCAGTAGTCCTCCTACATCTCCACATGTCACCACTTCGGCACTAACACCCACCATCCATATTGAATACACGCTAGGGCTGTCTCATACAGGACTGATGTACTGGTATTAGCGGGGGAACTTTTATGACATGCCGGCGGGTTATCTGGTAGATCAGAAAAGTCTGCTTTTTATGAAATTCAAATCCTTAAACTGTTCCCTGCCCCAGCCGGGATTCGAACCTGGGTCCATTAGGACTGTAGGCCGCCTCTCTACCGATTCTGCCACAGCAGGAAGAGGCAAATAGAGGAGAGGGAAAGGAGGAAGAAGAGATTAAGAAGAGGAAGAAGAGGCGAAGGATGAAAAGGAAGACGAGGAAGAGGGTTAGATGAAGGATGAGGATGAGGTTGGGTAGACTGAGGTATTGTTGCAGCATAATGAAGGCGTTCTGGGATGAGTGATGGTAGGTTCAGGCAATATATATTACTCACGTTGTGGTGGTACTCCCTTGCCTCAACCACTCACCCTGCTTCTCCCCTCTAACTCTGCCTTATTCACTCTTTCTTCACTTCCTCACTCACGTACTCTGCCATTCCTATATAATTTTACTTTTCCTTCCCTATCTTTAGCCTGTCTTCTGTCTCACCCACTTACCGTGTCTTTCCTGTCTAACTCTACCTCATTCACCTTCCTTCCCCTGCCCATTCATCCTGTCACTCCAATTTAAATCTGCTTTACTCGCCATACCTTTGCTGTCACATTCACCCCTCTCCTCCTGCCTCACTCACCCTGTCTCTCCTATCTAAATCAGCCTCACTCAACCTTCCTGTCCTGTCGTGTGTATCCTTCCATTCTTGTCTTCACATACGGCGTGACGCAATAGATATATCAGACAGCTATTCCACCACTACCCTTTTGTTTTCTTCTTTCAGCAATAATATCCTTTGCCAGTTGTTCAAGTCTGTTTGGTCTGTCTGTCCTCCGCATGCCTTTACGTCTGTCCGTCTGTGTGTGTGTGTGTGTGTGTGTGTGTGTGTGTGTGTGTGTGTGTGTGTGTGTATGTCAATATGTCTGTTTGTCTGTCCGCTTGTATGTATGTAGGTTCATTTGTGTCTTTCTGTTTGTCAGTCTCTCTCTCTCTCTGTCTCTGTCTCTCTCTCTCTCTCTCTCTCTCTCTCTCTCTCTCTCTCTCTCTCTCTCTCTCTATCTGTCTGTCTGTCTGTCTGTCTGTCTGTCTCTCTCTCTCTCTCTCTCTCTCTCTCTCTCTCTCCCTCTTTTAAAAGTTTTCCTCCCGCTATTCCAACCACCTTTCCCTATCCCACCCTACCCTACCTGTAATTATCTCCTAAACGAGGCGGAGTGGCCAGGTATGTCCACACTAACTTCTCCTATACAGCACCCCCATGATCTCTCTCTCTCTCTCTCTCTCTCTCTCTCTCTCTCACACACACACACACACACACACACACACACACACACACACACACACACACACACACACACACTGCCCATTTACTGTAGTCCCCCCTCCCCTCTCACCTTATCTGCTGAAATTGTCTGCCTGCTCTCTCTCTCTCTCTCTCTCTCTCTCTCTCTCTCTCTCTCTCTCTCTCTTGTCTGCTCGCCTCACTGCTGGCATATTCATTATCTCAGTTAACCTTTTTCTTCATTCATATGTTTTCAGTTTTCTAGATCTATCTTTTGATTATAAAAGTTATTTCTGTGTGAGTATGATAGTTTGTCTCTTGGTCTCCAGTGTTCTGTTGTCCGTTTCTATGTATTTTGGTTTGTTTTATGTTATTATTTTATTTATTTTATTTTTTTCCTGCTTTCGGCCTTTTCAAGGGCATCTTCTGATCTTTGGTGGCGGTTGTGGTGGTGATGGTGATGGTGGTGATGGTGTGTGTGTGTGTGTGTGTGTGTGTGTGTGTGTGTGTGTGTGTGTGTGTGTGTGTGTGTGTTTTACTTTGTGTGCTGGTCACAAAAGTTGCAGTGTGTTTTCCTGTCTTCTCGTAAGCATCGATTTTTTATCTTAACCTCTCGAGCCGCTTGTGGCTGCCTTTCCTACACTCTTAACTTGTTCCATTGCTATATGCTTCTGGGTCTGGGCTGTTATCCATGCAGTAAGAAGGACATGAAAAGACAGACCAAGGATGAAGTGAAATACGCAGGGCGTGGAAGTAAAGAAAAAAGAAGGTATGAGAGTGCACTGGTTGGAAAAAAGAGTGAGGAGGAGAAGGAGGAAGATAATGATGATGATGATGAGGAGGAGGAGGAGGAAGACGGAAGGAGAAGAAAAAGAGAACGAGGAGGAAAGAAGAAGAGGCAAGTGGAGAGACGAGTGAGAAGTGTTATTATGGTAGTAATATTCCTTGTCAGTCGAACAAATACAAAACTCCTCATAATTTTTAGAAAAGGTTGTGGGATTTAAAAAATCGTTGTTGCCTGTCACGTTCTTTATTGTAATGAAATGCATCAATATCAGTGTTCGCAGCTGTGCGAAAGTGGAGGGATTGTTAGAAGAATGGAGAATCTCGGCAGAGAAGAAGATGGGGGGACCAGGAGAAGGAGTGAAGTAGAAAGGGTGAGTGTGAGTGGGATGGGTCGAAGCTGAGCAAGAATTTGTCCAAGAATTGGACCAGGAAATAAAATCAAGAATCTGACAAACATTGAGAAGAGGAATTAGTCCTAGAACTAGACCAAATCTGCATTCACTATAAAGTGCGTAGAGTAAGGGGAGACTTTACTGCGGTGTTAAGTGGATGATGGGAATAAATACGGGAGATGATAACAAGGTACTTAAAGTGAGCAAAGACGACAAAACTAGGAAAAATAGTTTTATACTAGATAAAGTCCGTTTTAATAAGCAGATAGGTGGAAACTGTTTTGCCAATAGAGAAGTGAACGAATGGAAGAAGCTACCTAATGAAGTAGTTCGGAGCATATGATAGAGAATTATATGACAAGCAAGGGTTCGATAAAAAAAAAAAAAAAAAATCCAATAATCGGTACTATGGGGAAGGCGGTGGCTCAATCGGTAGAGAGTTGGCCTGCAGTCCTGACGGACCCAGGTTCAAATCCCGCTGAGGCTGGGAACAGTTTAAGGATTTGAATTTCATAAAATCAGACTTTACTGATCTACCAGAAGACCCGCCGACATGTCGTAAAAATACCCCCGCTAATACCAATACATCAGTCCTATATGAGACAGCCCTAGCATGTATTCAGTATGGACGATGGGTGTTAGCGCCGAAGTGGTGACATGTAGAGGTGTGCGGTACGTAGGAGGACTACTGGGCCTTGAAATCAGGCTGTGAAGCCTATGCCCAAACTCGGTCACATAAAAAAAAAAAAAAAAAATTGCTTTTCATTCCCTGGTTTCATTATGATAGTCTCTTAATTTCACACCTTCCTATTAAATATCCATGCCAGTTTTCCAATACCGTTTCATTTTTTTCCTGCCGATTTTCGCTGGAGGATTTGGTGGGAAGGGGAGAGCCATATTCTTTTTTATTCTTGTCTTGTTCTACCAGTTTGGTTACCCTTGAAGGAGCTGCCTAGCATGGACCAACTGGCTTACCGCAGTTATCCTCTCGTGTTATGCTCTTATGTAGACCATGAATCAGAACTGGAATTAGGCTAAGAAAACGAAGAAGTAGCAAGACACGGTGGAGAACAGGTAGCTAATTGAAGTCTAGCCTGAATCCGCCAGTTCGAAAGTCTCTCCTTAGCAGAATAAAATCGTGTACGGCTCCCCATAAGTGCAAAAATGCTGTCATCACTCTCTTCACTCCTCTGTTTCTGTATTCGGTGCCCAGACTTCTCTGTGTATTTTTTTTATTCCGTGTGTGTGTGTGTGTGTGTGTGTGTGTGTGTGTGTGTGTGTGTGTGTGTGTGTGTGTGTATTGGTAAATATGCTTGCGTGTCTATTGCCCTCTCCATCTGCCTCATTATTGCTCATTCGATTGCTTATCTGTCGTTTGATATGTTTTACTGCTCCGTGTAGGCAGTGTGAAAGAAAAGCATTTAAGTAGAACAGATTATTAGGACATTTTTTTTTTATATCGAGCCCTTGCTTGTCGTATGCTTCTCTAGCATATGCTTCAAACTACTTCATTAGGTAGCTTGTTCCTTTCGTCCACTACTCTACTAGCAAAACAGTTTCTACCTATTCGCTAATGAAAACGAAATTTTTCTAGTTTGTAACCATTATTTCTAGTTCTATCGTCCGTGCTCACTAAGTACCTTGCTAATGTCTCCTTATTTAATCCCTTCATCCACTTAATCACCGCAGTTAAGTCTCCACTTACTCTACGCCTGTATAGTGAGTGCAGATTTACAGTAGTCTAGCTCTAAGTCAAATTCTTTTTCTGATTCTTGGTCATATTCTTGATTTAATTCATGGTCTAATTCTTTATTCAATTCTTGGTCTAACTTTTACTCAGCTTCGAACCATCCCACTCTCACTCACCCTTTCTACTTTACCCATCCTGGTCCCTCATCTTGTTGTCAACCTCTCCATTCTTCTTCCAGTCACTCCTCTCTCGTACAGCTGCGGACATTGATATTGATGATTTCATTATATGAAAGAACTTGACAGGCAACAATGATTTTTGAAGCCCCACAACCTCTTCTGAATTTTATTAGGAGTTTCATACTTGTTTGAGTGACAAGGAATATTACTACCATATTAATAATCCTCACTCGTCTCTCCACTTGACCCCTCTTCTCTTGCCTCTCCTCCTCCTTTTCTTCTTCACCTTTCCTCCTCCTCCTCCTCCTCATCATCATCAACATCATAATCATCATCATCATCATCATCATCATCCTTCTCCTCCTCTTCCTCCTTCTCACCCTCTTTCCACCCAGTGCACTCTCATACCTTCTTTCTTCTTTACTCCCACGCCCTGTACATTTCACTCCATCCTTGGTCTGTCTCTTCATATTCCTCTTACTGCATGTTCAAGGGACATAAAACACAGTAGATTATAGCCAACTCTCACAAGCATACAGCAATGGAACAGGTTAAGGGTGTAGGAAAGGCAGCCACAAGCTGCTCGAGAGATGAAGGAAAAAAAAAAAAAATCAGTGCCTACTTGAAGACAGGAAAACACACTGCAACTTAAAAGACCAGCTGACAAAGTCGCACACACACACACACACACACACACACACACACACACACACACACACACACACACACACACACACACACACACACACACACACACACACACACACACACCACCACCACCACCAAACAAAGATCAGAAGTCCCTAAAAAAGCCATAAGTAAAAAAAAAAAAAAAAAAAAAAGATAAAATAAAACATGCCAACAATTAGAGAAACACAACGGAACACTGGAGACCAAGAGACAAACTAGCTCATACTCACACAGTATTACTTTTTATACTCAAAAGATAGTTCTAGAAAACTGAAAAAGAATGAAAAAAGAAAAAGTTAACCAAGATAATGAATCTGCTAGCAGAGAGGCGAGCAGACAAGGAAGTAGTCAGAGAGCAGGCAAACAATCTCAGCAGATATAGCGAGAGAGAAGGGAGGACTACAGTAAAAGGGCCGTCTGTGTGTGTGTGTGTGTGTGTGTGTGTGTGTGTGTGTGTGTGTGTGTGTGTGTGCGTGTTTTTGTATATGTGTGTGTGTGTGTATGTGCATGTTTTTGTATATGTGTGTGTGCATGTGTGAGTGTTTGTTTGCGTGTGTGTGTGTGTGTGTGTGTGTGTGTGTGTGTGTGATGGAGGCACGCGAGAAAAATGCTATCAGTGATCCCTGGGCGTGATTGCGTTGTTCAGACAGAGAGAGAGAGAACCAAACACGATACCCTCTGCAGCCACACTCACGATTATCTGATGAATACTCTTCTGCAATAACCCCAATTACGGACCATTTCCATAAAGAAGAAAGACATTTGAAAGCAAAATTATACTGTCGGCCGCAGCGGGTCTCTATTGGGAACCCCTGTTTTAGTCAGGTCTTTGATTCATCATTTCTTGGTGTTGTTCCTCTTCATTCGGGTTTATGCTTGTGAGTTTGGACCGTCCATCTGAACAGAGTCGCTATTGACGATATAATGCAAGAAAAATGTTAACGGGTCAAAACATTATGCGGGAAATTCTGTAATTTCCTTCCATTTTGTAAATACTTCGATTCATCCCTTCCTGTTCCTTATGGAACTGAGTACCAGACACTTTCATTCCGGTTTCTTCCTGGGAGTTTTTGCTGTTTATTCGTCAACAGAACCACGTGGATCATATCATTCAACAAACCTGCAATTTCATGTATTCCTCGGTCAATCCTTTCTTGTTGTCTAGCCCTTTCTGGCCATACGTGTATGTTTTCATCCCGGCTTGTGTCGGAGAGTTTTGGTTGTGTTTCCAAACCGGATCTTCGCCAACGATGCCATGCAAAAAAAAAAAAAAAAAAAAAAAAAAATACTGGCGACTTTCTGCATTATCCTTCCATTTCGTTTATTTTTGCATTTGTCTTTTTTTTTTTTTTTTTGTTCTTGAGTCTGATGGCCACACGCTTCTTTCTGATTTATGCGTGAGAGTTTTGATTGTATGTGTGACGTACCCCTCATGGATAGTGTGCTTTATAGCACCTCTTCTTCAGTGATTTATTTTCCATATTAGGCTACACTTTTTTATTCTCGTGTATGTCATTGAAATATACTACCTTGGCACTAGAAGTAACAAAATACCATAGGAAAAAAAATCAAGGTAAAATATGCATTGCAGATCAATAAGAAAATGTGGTACGAACCTCCAGTGTCAACAAGAATACGACATTGAATCCATACCGGACTCCGTGGACGATATTATGCAACAAATACCAAGTTTCTTATATCCTTATTTCATTGTTTCTTGCTGGTTCTCCATTTGAATACCACACTCTGACATTCCCGTTTTTCCTGAGAAATTTCACTGTGTATATCCGAACCGAACTTTTGTTGACGATATCATGCAACAAACACATAAAACAGCCAGGAAATTACACAATAGATTCCGCAATATTTGACCACTAAACTCAGCTAGTCTTTCAGATTCTTGGTCTCCTGGTAATTCCAGTCAACACTTTCACGAGACTGGGCTCAGTAATTGAGGATTTGCATCTTTACCAGAGAGAGAGAGAGAGAGAGAGAGAGAGAGAAAGAGAACGTCTCGTGCGCTCATGATGCTGGCTGGCCTGTGTGCATGTGGGTGTGGGGGTGTGTCGGGGGGTGGAGGGGTGATAATTATAGAGTAATACCAGGAGCTGGGTTGAGGAGTGGTGTCAGAGGTGAAGGAATGAAATAAAGGGTGAAAGAATGTGATGAGATTGAGCGAATGGGTAGGGGAGGAAAGGGGTAGGGGAGGGAAAGGAATGAGGCGAGGGAAGGGAAGGGAGTGGGAATGAGGAGAGAGTGGAGATGAGAGAAGAGGGTAGATGTAAGAGATGTTGGGTGAGGATGGTGATTAAACTATAGTAAGGTTGATGAGAGGGTTGGGGGAGAGTATCATTACTACTGGAAAATGTCAGGCGTAGACAGAGGAGTGTGGGGGATGATTAAAGAGAACTATCAGCGGTGGATGAACGAGCATGAGGTCTATCTCCCGTAGTCTTGAAACTGAGGGCAGGGGTTACCATTCCCGCACCACGCTCAAGGTGGAAGCTAGCACCTTCAACGTATGTGGTAATCTTGAAAGCGGGAGAGCGCACCCCTTCGTGTGGGTAGGCGCGGCAAAGAGTTGGTAACACTGATTAACTTTAACATTCATAATCTTAAAATAATAACAATACATATGACAGTTTCTAAGATTCACACACAATACAATCTATTACTGTTTGCAATTCTTACCTTTTCTGTTCTTAAAGACTGGCATTTGTTCTTAAATACTCTGTATAGGAGTATGCATACAGAATTTGGAGAACCTGTACCGCAGGAAAAATTCGGTGTCAGACATAGCTTCAAAGGGGTTCATGCGGTCAGTAATAACCCTACGAATACTCCTTGGCTGGTCATATCGATTTTGACTATATTTCTGCCCCAAATGCTTGTTTTTGCCATTCTTCCCACCCAGAACCTCGAAATCCAACCCCCCCAAGACATGGGGGTTAATTTGAAAATAAATCACGAACACCGAAAATAAAAGCCAAATTCTTTCAGATCATACCAAAATACACCAGAAAAATATATTGCCAAGCCAAAACAAAATAGTGCGGACTTGCAAAAGCTCACCGAACGCAAACATGAGACTTCGTAATTCATACTAACTGGCTGTGCACTAGTCGTCGGCCATTCTTTGCTGTAGAAATTATTTCACGTACTAATCATACTAATTATAAAAGTATCATGCACCATATCTGATAAACAGCTTGGTAGAAATATTGAGAAATAAAATGAAAGTGGATACAGTATCTCGTCTTTGTTTTCGTCTCGTCGTAAATTAACCATCTCCAGAGAAGCGGTGAAGTCTTTTTAAATTATAAGAATATTAAACACTTATTTTTCTCTTTACACGATGGTTTTATCGTTAAATTAAAATTCCCATCACACACACCATAAGGTCCTTCAAATTCTACATCGATTTCTTTGCATAAGGCTGCTATAGTATGACGAAGGGGCATGCGAAGGGGTTGTAATAGACTCCCCGCGGATTCCAGTACTACGCTGTGGTAATCCTCTCCCGTTCACCGGGGAACGCTCTCCTTTTCGTGCGTTAAGACTACCAAAAGATGCGTATAGGGCAAGGTGAACGCCTTCCCAGTTTAAGACTACGGCCGTATAAGTTTACAGTAATATTAAGAGAATGCAGAAATAGGCGACTGACGTTGAATATTAAGGAATGATTATAATATGTAAAAGGGTATGGAATGATGATCGTGCACATACAAAAATAGAAGAATGCCACTTATGGGTGAAAGGGTTGAGGGCAAGGGTTATGGATATATACCTCTTCAGCACGACGATGTAGTTTTGAATGTGTTGTTGCCATGTTTAAATTCAGAGAAGGCAGACTTCCGACTGGAGTGGTTTAGTATGGTCTTCATTAACCTTCAGTAATAGAAGTCCTTCATAACGTCAGTAAAATCGTGCTTTGATAACAAAAATTATATAAAGAAATACGTCATCATACTGAACGGATAAAAAACATCATCTTAATCTGAAAGTGACAGAAACTATGGGTTCAATATAAAAAAATTAACAGAGACCTCCAGATCTCAGGATGAAAATCATTTATCATCTGCTACCTAGGATAAAAAAAAAAATAAAAATAAAAATAAAGGGGAGGGGAGGTTACGAAAATTATTACGGTCAGCTAAAGATGAATATTGCCGATGATCAGGTGTAGATATGGATGAAAACTAAAGGCGCAATAACGCTACCCTTTTCCTTATATATATATATATATATATATATATATATATATATATATATATATATATATATATATATATATATATATATATATATATATATATGAGAATGTCATGACTTGGCTAACAAACTTGTGACACAGCAGATGGACTGTGTAACGAATGTAACGTTATCATGACATAGCTCCATCTTTCTCCAGTCCTTGACAGGAAATGTCCATTAACTGATTGTCAGTCACTAGACCTTTCCTTCCCTCACTCTAGACTTTCTATGCTTATTACTCCATTGGGAAGTCCCTGAGGGTCGGGGGCATGGAAGAGACAGAAGCGAGGCTAATCTAGTCCAGATCATTTAAATAAAAATATGAGGCTATCCTATCCCCCAGGCAGCAATTCAAAGATGGAATAACCTCTAGCTACATCTTGGGTTTGAGCTGTGGTGCTTTAATTCATGGCTTCATCTGAACAGAGGAAGTAGGAAAAATGTAAGGGTAGCAAAAGCTCAAAATACCAGGAAGATTTCTAATTAACAGATATATGAAAATACCAGAAAGAGTTTATAGGACACAGTTATAGAAAATTCCATGGAGTGAATACCTGTGTGTGGAAGGGTAGGGGAAGTAAAAGTTATTGGCGGAAACCACATAACCTTTAACCCTTACTAGCGATGGAGGTACAGTCAGAGACAAAAGTTTGTCTACTATTTCACTGCAACTACTTCGCACTTATGGCACGTCCGTCACACTCCTTAACAGATCATCTTATCAAAGAAAATTAACCCCCGGTTGACTAAAATATCATTTCTCCAACCTTCTCTAAGCTTGGGAATATAAACCAACAGAGGAAAATTACAAGTAGAAGAGGTGAAGCATTAAACGAACTTTTGACCCTGACTGTTCATGGTCCTGGTGTATGCACGATATTTGCTCCCTAATTGGTATATTTCTGGAAAATGTACTGTGATTGTGGGTTGGCGCGGGTGCAGGGTTGGGACGCATGTGTGTTCTTGCGTGTCTCTCATGGTCTGGCGGGAATTACTTCATCGTCTCTGGGAGATTTAGTGAGAGGAAGTGTTCGACTTTTGTGACGGAGGGTAATTGTGTTCCAACGTTAATGGATTTGTACCCGTGTTTATGGGACGATATTCCTGTTTCTTGGTGGGACTTCCTCGTTTTTCATGCAACACTGGTGGATTAGATCAATTTTTGAATTATCTTTTAGAGGTCAGGAACTTTTATGCCATTTCAAAGCCGTTTTCCTCTCCGTGTGAAGTACTGCTATCCTAAGTGCAAATGGGGAGGGAGGGAATGGAAGCTCAAAACATGCATCACATCTAAGGCAGGGTGGAGTTAAAAGCCTTTTAGTCTTATCTATTCGCCATAGACTCCATCTTCGTCCTAGTGTTGCATGTGTGTCTTTCTTCCATCACTGTTACATTGGTCATTGCTCTTTGGAAGTCTCTGCTTGCAACCCTCGAATATTATGGCAGACATATACAACACCGCTACAAATTGTTACCTCTTTTCTGTCCAACTCTAATGCAAATGTTCACTCGTACTCCCACGGCAGTAGTCTTAAACTGTGGGCAGGCGTTCACCTTGCCTTATCCATATCATTTGGTAAACTTAACACACGAAAGGGAGAGCTTTCTCCGGTGAACGGGAGAGTATTACCCCAGCGTAGTAGGTTACTGTAATTTGCGGGGAGTCTCGTAGCACCCCTTCGCACGCCCCTTCGTCATATTATACTAGCCTTGTGTAAAGAAAACTGTGTAGAATTTGAAGGACCCTATGGTGTGTGTGATGGGAATTTTACTTTAATGATAAAAACATTGAGTAAAGAAAAAAAATAAGCGTTTAATATTTTTTTCGTTTTAAAAGACTTCACCACTTCTCCGGAGATGGTTAATTTACGACATGACGAAAACAAAGATGAGATACTGTATCCACTTCCATTACATTTTTTCAGTATTTCTACCAAGCTGTTTATTATTTATGGTGCATGATACTTCTATAAATAGTTTGATTAGTTCATGAAATGATTCCTACAGTATAGAATGGCGGAGTACTACCTAAACAGACGAAACGTGCACAGCCAGTTAGTGTGAATTACAAAGTCTCATCTTTTCGTTGGTCAAACTTTGACAAGTCCGCACTACTTTGTTTTGGCCTGGAAATATATTTTTCTGGTGTATTTTGGTGTGATTTGAACGAATTTGACCTTTATTTTCGGTGCTCGTGATCGGTTTTCACATTCTCCCAAGTGTCTTGGGGGACTGGTGGGTTTTCGGGGTTCTGGGTGGGAAAAATAACAAAAACAAGCATTTGAAGCAGAAGTATAATCAAAATCGGTGTGACCAGCCAAGGCGTATTCGTAGGGTTATAACTGACCACTAGAACCACTTTGAAGCTACGTCTGTCACCGAATTTTCCCCATGGTACAAGTATGGTACACATACTCATGCAGAGTATTCAAGAACAAATGCCAGTCTTTAATAATGAAATAGGTAAGAATTGCTAACATTAAAAGATTATATTGTATATGAACCTTAGAAACTGTCATTTTCTTTCCAATAGATTAAATTTAAAACTAATCGGTGTTACCAACTCTTTGCCGCGCCTACCCACACGAAGGGGTGCGCTCTCCCGCTTTCAAGATTACCACTTACATTGAAGGTGTGTGCTCCCACTTCGAGCGGGGTGCGGGAAGGGTAACCCTTGCCCTCAGTTTCAAGACTACGGGCGCCAGTCTTTCATGGACACAACTCGTCAGCTCTGGAAGTGTCTTCCACTGTCTATTTTTCTGTCTCTCTATATACAGTATATATATATATATATATATATATATATATATATATATATATATATATATTTTTCTGTGTTAAATATCACTCCCTCTCTCTCTAACACACACACACACACACACACACTTCCTAATTCAATTCGTTTACCTATTGCACATGCAGTGAAACAGATTGCCCTGTAGATCATACGAGTTAACAGAATATTGAAACTGTGCCGTCTGCATCTTACTCTCGCAGACAAGTGTAATTTATTATTTTGTGAACATCGCTTGTCTGCTCCCTTCTCATGCCGGGCTGGTTAACTATGAGCACCAGATCTCTCGCTCTCTCTCTCTCTCTCTCTCTCTCTCTCTCACACACACAAACTTACCTAACCCTACCTTTCACACATATACCTTCCCACCTTTACTGTCTTACCTAGCATTGCTCTTTCACCTCTCACACTCACCCTCGTCTCTTGAATACTAACTTCGCACACAGATTCACTCATTTCTCATATCAATCTCTCACACTCTCCCTCACTTCTCACCGTCACATATCTCATACGCATAATATTATCTTTCACAAAATCACCTCTCTCCCGCTCCCTCAGTCACCCTCACCCCACCTCCAACACTCACTCCTATTTGTCTCCCTCCCTCACTCCCTTCCCCCACACACCCACCTCACTTCTCTTCCTGTTAACCTCCCTCACCCTCTCTCACTACTTCCTCTCTCAGGACTAATCTCCAGTTGCTATTACTCATCAATACATGAAATTTCCCATACTAAAATTTTGCCTCTAACACTTTTATCTTTTAATGTTCATTCGGTATCCATAACTACTTAACTCTCAGATCTCAGGAGGTTTCTTATTGGTTTGAAAAGTTGTCTGTCATTAGACAAAATAAACCGTTCGGCGTTTGACGGAGTTAAACAGATGTATCATTGACCGAGGACTAAGGGTTAAATCTAATTCATTTAATTCAGCTGAAGAAATATGTTTCTGTTATAAGGCTAAAAGGCTACATCACTCACGAGTATCCTGAATGACATATCTTAGTGTATCTTTACTCTATATATATATATATATATATATATATATATATATATATATATATATATATATATATATATATATATATATATATATATATATATATATATATATATATATATATATAATATGTGTGTGTGTATGTGTGTGTGTGTGTGTGTGTGTGTGTGTTAAACCGGTACAATATTCCACAGTCCTGGTGACGTCTTGTCTAATTAAAACATCAATCCCTCACCCACACTGTTTATTTTTGGACCGCAAATCTGATGCCTCATATATAAAGCAGGTAAAACAAACATGGTGACGGACTGACGGGAGAGGATGTGATGAATGGAGAGAGGGTGAAAAGAGAAGAGAGGAAAGAGGCAGAGGAAGAAAGAAGGTAGCAAGAGCTGGGCAGAGCGGCAGAGGAGAGAGGAGCGAACAGAGAGACAAAGTAACAGTAAGGAGGAAAGAGATGAAGGGAGATTGAAGTGGGGGACAGTAAAAAGGATTAAAAGGAACCCAGAGAAGAGCAAGGGGGAGCCATAAGGAGGACGTTAGCGAGCGAGGAGAGAAGAGGAAGATAAGAAGGGGAGGGGGTCCTGAAGGAGAGAGAGAGAGAGAGAGAGAGAGAAGGGGAAGCGGTGATAATAGGAAAGGAAATAACATGGGAGGGAAGAGGAATAAAAGAGTGAAAGGTGGAAGGGCATGGGGTAGTAGAAATAAAAGAAAAACAGAGAGAAGAGTAGCAGAAATATAGGAGGGTGAGTGAGGGGAAGAACTGAAAGAGAGAAGACAATGGCGATGAACAGTGAACTGAGGAAAGGAGGGGGAAATGAATGGGAAAGGAGGAAATAAGGAATGGAACTGTGTAAAGAGGCAAACAGAAAGGAATGTAAAGGGAGGGAAGAGATGGTCAAGAGGGGTGGGGGGCAGAGAAGAGACTATGGAGAATGGAACAAGGAAAGAAGCAGAGAGAAAGGGACAGTGGAGGAAAGGCGGAAACAAAGAATGAAGAAAATGTAAAAAAATGGATGAAAGAAACGACGGTGAAAGACAGGGAAGGGACTGTGAAGAGAGGGAAAAATTGAGTAGTGAGATGGCATGTGACCAGAAGAAATGAAGGATTGGGGAAATATAAGAAAGGAGGAAGAATAAAATAAAAAAGATGAATAAGCAAAGTAGAAAAGAAAGAAAAGCATGTGAAAGGTGAAAATGAAGGAAGAGGAACAGAAAATCAAAAGAAATCTGGAGGGAAAAAAAGGAATCATTATCGGGAGGAAAATCTGAAGAGAAAGAATGAAGACAAAGAAAGGAAAACGGAAAAGGGAAAGAAACGATGAACGAAGAGAGGAGAGAAGGAAGGAGAAGAGGAATAGGAAATCAAACGAAACTCAAGGTAAAGAAGAGTAAGGAGTCCATTAGTGAAGGGACAGGTAAACGACAGCGATATGGCCACCTGACGCCCTACTCACCACAATTATAAACAAACAAGAAGACAGCTGTGCGCCAGGGAGGGATGAACGAAGATATAAGGGAAGGGGGTAGATGAGAGGAGGAGGAACAGGAGGGGAGGGGGGGGGAAGAGAGGGAAGGGGTGAGAGAAGGGAGAAGATTTTTGGTGCAGCGTGAAAGGAGCCATCTTTAAATGCTCTGATATGGTAAAAAGTTCGACTCTATATTCGTAATTTGGCATAGGAAGTTTTTGTTCTGCTTCCCCTTTCTACAGTTCAGCTTTGGGGGTGTCTGGAATTAGATAGATAATTAAATAGATAGATAGATAGACAGGCTGAGTGATTGATACACTAATAGATAGACTGGAAAATTTATACCTCTTCGGCAGAATACTATGGTAGTCTCGGTAAATATGTTTGTGCTAATTATCTTTGTCCTTCGACCATGTCTGGCGCAAGTATTATATATCCAATGTCCTCTCGTTGTTTCTATCCATTTTTCTATGCCTTCATCTCAAGCACTCTAAAGGGGCCTTAATTCATTGTATCCACGTGTATCGTCCTTATTAATTTACTGCAGCGACCTCCAGATGATTTTCTTAAAACTGGAAAGAGCCTCTCGTACCGAATGGAATATCAGGGCTGTATCTAACCCTTCCAGTTCAAAAAGTCTATCCTAAACTGAATAAAATTAGAAAGAAATCCCATGGGTCAATGGGTTCGACCGTGTGTTCTCATGTGTGGGGGAACTCACGACATACAGCACATCTAAACAGGGTGGAGTCAAAGACAAATCGTCTCTTCAGCTGTACTCCTACTGACTCCCTTCAGTCTCTTCTCTTTGATACAATGTTATATCGTACTAATATATATCTGTTTCAAAGATCACTGCTTGTTGATTGAAGTCCTGTATGCAATGGGGGGCAATCACAGGGTTGAAGGATAGGTAATCTTCCTGCTGTAGAATCTTTATTTCCCTAGGAGATAGATAAAGAAGTGGAGAGGGAGGTGAGGCGTACACGTGCCTCGAAGTGGAAGAAGCTCTCTCTCTGCTCGCGCAGGCGCATAGAGTGCCCAGCTGGCCAAGTTACATATCACGATGGCGACTGCGCGGCACATTTGAATAGGCACATTGGCATGGGTAAATGTTACATTGACATGGGTACATTTTCTACATCCACACCTCCCCTTCCCTTTGCGTTCGAAGAAGTCGAACGGCTGAAAAGTAACATACATAGAAAATATATATGTGAAACATCCCCGTAATTCATAAAATAAAATATGCAACTCAGCAATATACAAGTGACTGCAACATGTTAAAGTAGATACAATCCCACAGGTAATCAATACATGGTAACAAGCAATGTATGAAAATCCTACAAGTGTCTACAAAGTGTGTACATTGTAAGCAAACATACAGGGACTTCTTATGGGCAGTGTACACTGTGTTAGGACTTATTTAGCCTTGGAGATCTACGTGGGGTCTTGGGAGGAGAAACTGAATTGGACTTTTCGATGTCTGTCTGTAAATTAGACTTTTCCATGTCATGACAAGGGACCACAGGGATGTTAGGTGTAGTGTCAGAGTGTGGGTCGGGCACTGGATATAAGAATCTGCGGTTTCGACGTAGCACTCGGCCACTTGGAAGCCTAACCTCGTATTCCCTGGAGCGAGCACCACCCATAACGATGGCGTCCTTATTCCACCGGCGTGAAGTGGGGTCCTGAACGCAAACATGTTGACCCATAGCCAACCTGGGGAGATCACGGGCGTGTTGATTGTAGTGCTTCTTGACCTGGGCGGCTCTGGAGGCGACCCGTCTGTCCCAGTCGTCTGCCAAGTCCTTCCAGTCACTCTTGAAGGACTGCGGATGAGCAGGTACACAGCTGCGGAGGTTATGACCAAATAGAACTTGAGCAGAATGAGTAGCCGGTGTGGTTGGGGACATTCCTCAGTTCCATGAGTCCCCGGTCGAAGGCTTCACAATTTATGTTACCAGACGGTGCTGTTGCCATGATAAGCCTCTTGACGGCCTTAACAGCAGCCTCGGCGTGGCCATTCAACTGCGGGTAATGAGGCGATGACATGAAGTGCTGGGTCCCCCATCGACGAGTGAAATCAGCAAACTCACTGCTCGAAAAAGGTGGTCCTCCATCTGTGCGTAACCGAAGAGGTACCCCCACCTCTCGAAAGTAGCTGCAGAAGTATCGGATTGTGGAGGAGGCGGTGGTGTCACTCTTGCAAGGGATGACAGCTGGCCAGTTCGACAGTCGGTCGACAATCACTAGGAAATGTTTCCCAGCAACTTGAAAGAAATCAGCGGAGACTGACTCGAAGGGCCTGGTGGGCTTATCATCGTTGAGAAGCGGTTCCTGCTGCTGTGAAGGGCGTAGAAGCTGGCACGACTCACAGGCGGCGACAGTATTGGTGATATCAGACTCAATGCCAAGCCAGAATACCGTCTGGCGTGACCGTCGCTTGGTAGCCTCGACTCCTCGATGACTGTCATGTAGCCGTGCGAGAGTCTTGCGACGAAGAGCAGCAGGAATGACGATCCGAGCGCCTAGTAGTATGAGTGATCCGTCAACAGAGAGGGAGTCTCGGAGTTTCCAATAAGGCAGCAAGGATGTATGTAGAGAATACCTGTTAGCAGGAAATCCAGCCAATATGCAGTCATGTAAGCGAATGTAGTCAGGGTCCTGTTGGGCTGCATTTGCTAACTCCTGTAGGTGACGGTCAGCTTCGATCCGCGGGGCGTCGTCCTCTTGATATGCCGCAGAAGTTATGACGGACCGTAGATGTGCCGTAGTAGAAGCGGAGTCCGATGTATCCTCAGGTGTAGGTCGGCTGACAGGTGCGCGTGAGAAGGCATCTGGGATGCGGAGTGTCTTACCAGCACGCCATACGGCTCTGAAGGTGAAGTGGGACATGCGCTCTCGTAATCTCTGTAATCGAGGGTTCTCAATCATGTCCAAGGTGTACGAGTTCAGAATCGGTACTAGTGGACGATGGTCAGTGTGAACTGTGAAAGACTGGAGCCCTGTAAGATAGAGGCGGCACTTCTGAAGAGCCCAGCTGACTGCCAACATTTCCAACTCTATGGTGGCGTATCTTGTCTCGGCGTCTGCCAAAAAGTGGGAGCCACACTGGACGAGGCGAAGTTGACTGGAACCATGATCCTGCAGTAGGGCGTAACCTATACCATACAGGCGAGATGCGTTGGTCTGGAGATATGTAGGTAGTCCTGGGTCGAATGCTGCGAGGATGGGTGGACTGGACAAGGCTTTCTTGACTTGCTTGAATGCCAAGTCGTGATCTGGAGTCCACGTAAATGAGCGAGATGGGCTCAAGAGAGGTCTAAGTGGCTTGGCAGTTTTGGCGATTTCGGGTGTAAACTCAGATAACTGATTCACCAACCCCATAAATGAGCGTAAATCGGTGAGGTTAGCAGGTGTAGGGAAGTCCCGAAGAGCTGCAACACGTTCTAGGTCGGCGGCGATTCCTTTGTCCGAAAGAATGTATCCACAGAAGTTGACCTTAGTGGCTGCCACGATAAATTTATCCCTGTTAAGAGTGATACCGTGTGAGCGGCAGCGTGTGAGTAGCTCCTGAATCCTCTTGTAATGTGACAGAAGATCATCGTCAAACAGCAATATGTCATCCACCACTTTGACGCATTTCGTTAGACCTTGGAGGGCAAGATCACCACGGTAGCAGTATGCATCTCCGGTAGCGGCGAAGCCCATCGGTCCACGACAGTAGTAATAGCGGCCGTAAGGTGTAATGAAAGTAGTAAGATGCCTGTCCTCCTCTGCCAGTTCGATTTGCCAATAACCATGGAGAGCGTCCGCAGTTGTGAAGTACCTCGCTGTAGAATCAACCATACGAACAGCTGCAATAGGCGTCATCGAAGAGTGGACAGGGCGGGCAACTTGACTTTAAGTTTAGTCAAATCAGTGGTAATCCTGACTCCTTTAGGTTTGGGTACAACTACCATAGGATGACACCAATCGGAAGGCTCATCCCCACATTTCTTGATGATTCCTTGAGCCACCATACTCTGCAGTTCGTCCTAGACTGCATCTCGGAAGGCGTAGGGGATCTGACGTGGAGTGGTAAGAGCGAATGGTGTGGCGTCGGGTTTAATGTGTATCTTCATAGGGTCTCCTTTCATTGGTTGTAGTGGAGCAGTCTTGAGATCATCTTTCGACGCAAGTACATCCGGAAAGTTCCTGACAAAGTAGTCCCTGGCCTCGGCAGGTGGGGTAGCTTCGGTGAGTGGGAACTCAGTGCATCGATGTACGTGGGTAACTTGCAGAATGGGCTTAGGAAACTTGGGCGAAATAATAGCCAACTCCTTGCAATGGCTGAAGGACAGTAGCAGAGTGGTGACACCATCATGCACCTGTAACCGGGCTTGGCATGACCTCTTGGCAAGGGTCAAGGTAACTTCTAAGGATCCAAGCGGTGGCGACATCTCCGACCCATCTGCGGTGAAAGTCTTGGAAACTGTGGGAGGTAGGAGGTCACTTCTGTCAATCTGAAGATGTGCAAGGTGTTGTGGTCCCAAAACACTGACCTCCGCACCTGTGTCAGGTATGAAACTGATCTGGGAAGATACATCCCGATAAGACACAGTAACTGGTATGGGTGAAGGTGAAGGAGTTGCACGGGCCTGAATCTTGCGAACGTTAGTAGTCGTGCTTGAAGGCGGAGTAACATGCTTATCAGCCTTGGCATCACCAGTCTTCTTCCGGCAATATCTGTCGTAGTGGCCTGTCTTGGTACAGTATTTGCATTTCACCTTGAGTGCAGGGCAGGTTGGGGTTCTGGCCCAATGTCCCTTCCGTCCACAGTTATTGCAAGTGCTCGAAGCCGCTGGGCACTTGTCTGAGTTGTGAGACTTGTTGCAATACTGGCAGGTATTAGATTTGGTCGACGGCGTAGAAGTTGGCTGATGGTTACGACCTTTATCCTTGCGGTATCTTGAAATCTTGGCGACAGAAGCAGTAGGGGCCCGAATCGCAGATGTGGCTTTCCTGGTGGCTTCATGGGCTCTGCAAACGTTCACCACGTCCTGAAGTGTGGTATTAGAGTCCCGGGCAATATCTTCTGTGTGAGCTCTTCATCATGAACTCCCATAAGAAGTACCATCTTTATCTGCGTCTCCTTGCAGACATTAGAATTTCCAGGGCATATGTCAACTTCCTCTGCATTCGACTGCAGGCGTACATAGTAGTCGTCAAAAGATTCACCATCCTTTTGCTTGCATGTAAGAAGATCCCGGCGGCGAAGAGCTTCATTTCGTTGATTCCTGAAGTGGTTCTGTAGAACGTCAAGGACTTCTTCCACTGTTTTCGCGGTATCTGGAGGTACACCAAGTGTGTGTTCTAACAATCGCTGGGTCTCGAGAGGCAAACACATCCGTAACTGTATCTGCTGTTTCGGTAATGACAGAGCAGACAAGTCCACCATGACAGCATAGTCGTCCCAGCGCCTTCTCCAGGCCCTGAAGTTCTGAAATGTAACGTCTGACTTCAGCGGTTGGGGTGCCTGAGTGCTAGCCTTTTGTGGGGTAGCGTTGACGTGGGTGGGTGGGTGTGACGAAGTCTCGGTAGCAGACCGCTGGTGAACCTGACTTGGACCTTGTGTAACAGGTGTGAGTAGCTGGAGAAATTGTTGAAATCTTCGGTGTTCCTCTTCTCGACGAATTTCTTCCCTTCTTGCCTCATCTTCCTGACGAATTTTTTCCCTTCTTGCCTCTTCTTGACGTCTCTCCGCTTCCTCACGCCTATGCTGAGCTTCCGTAGCTAATCTGCTTTCCTCCAAATATCTTATTAGTACCCGTAAGTCTCCATCATGTGTCCTGGATGGCGGCGGTAGGGTTAAATTTGGAGAGAGTAACGGCAACTCAGGCTGACAGCGCTCGTCCTCAGCACTTGTGGGCGTGTGGGTGTGTGGGAGTGTGGGCGGATGTTCATGTCTTGCAGGTGGTAAGTCATGTGGGGTATCATCTGAGAGCTCTACAAGTGGGAATTCTTCCATCCTGACTTATTTCACGAGATACAACACCACTGCAGAAAACTGAAGAGAAGAACAAATCTTCTCCCTTAGAAATTATAGTAAACTCGTGCAGAGAAGCAGAGGTGGAGTTGCGGGCGAGCGTTGGCAACTCACTGGGAGCTTTCTCGGGACAAATTATCCTGTCTGGCGACGTCTGGTGTCGCCGGGGCGAGGGTCGTGAATGGCCGTCCAGCCGTGACGTGATATCTGACGTAAGGCTCTGACGTAAGGCTCGCTGATTGGCTGCCCAGAGAGACGTTGGGGTAAAGACGCTCAGTGCAATGATGAAGTATGAGGAGGGAGGGTGTGAGAGAGCAAGTAGTCAGTGTAGGCGATTATGGCGTCCATTTAAGATGTCCAGCGGGTGCGACAAGAACACCCGAAAACCTCACACAGAATAAGCACTGCACTGCACTTGCACATAACCACTCCACTGTAACACTGCACTGACACTGCCCAGTAAATCCACTGAAGGCGATCTAGAAGTTGTCTCGCTGGTCCAAAACAAACATAAACAGATAATGGCGGCGTCCATGCGAGTCCCGTTGGCGGGGTATAAGCTTGAAATCTTCTCCTTGGGCCTTAATCACTGCGCCATGTTGATTGAAGTCCTGTATGCAATGGGGGGCAATCACAGGGTTGAAGGATAGGTAATCTTCCTGCTGTAGAATCTTTATTTCCCTAGGAGATAGATAAAGAAGTGGAGAGGGAGGTGAGGCGTACACGTGCCTCGAAGTGGAAGAAGCTCTCTCTCTGCTCGCGCAGGCGCATAGAGTGCCCAGCTGGCCAAGTTACATATCACGATGGCGACTGCGCGGCACATTTGAATAGGCACATTGGCATGGGTAAATGTTACATTGACATGGGTACATTTTATACATCCACACTGCTATCGTGATATGCCCGGTTGAATCCAGTGCTCGTTACGCTGAGCACGCAACTCTCGTTTAACCATCAACTCTCATCCCTTTCTCTCCAACTATTTAATGACCAGTTCTTTACCCAGCTCTGAAACTGTCATCATTGATCTGATTTTCTCACTGTCAGTCACCTCCAGTCTTTTTAAATGCAATGTGTCCAGGCATCTCGAAATGAAAGGTTTGCTTACCTTCATTCAACATGCACTGCAAAAGACCCTCTGCTGTCCCAGCACAAATGATGGCTGTCTCTGTGGCTCTGTGTAGGAGCCATTGTAGGTCGATTCCCACTGGTTAGGATGGTAACACTGACAGACAAGTAATCTTTACCACACTGATGAAGATGTTTCAACCTGTGAAATAAGCAAAAGCAGCAGTGCATTATATATATATTATATAATATATAATATATATAATAAATAATATAACCGCAAGCTAATCATTTTTCATGATTTTCAGCCAGTTTTACACACACGTTTTCATAAGATGTGTTTCATAAGGCAAGTTTAAAATTGCCCGAAATTCCAGAAAAACTTAAAAATAATAACTGTTTTTAGTTTTTTACGAAGCAAAACTAAATTATATATATATATATATATATATATATATATATATATATATATATAATTCCCAAGTCATGCAGCAACTTTTTAGCAACCATCGTATTTGGAATCTGAAAATTCAAAAATTTGACACATGCTATTGATGTACATTCATATGCTTTGTGGAACTGGCAGAATAAACCACCTTGTAAATGAAAATAATGACATGCGTTAACCACAATATGGCGTCACGGTGGGACGTCTCTCATTCTTTGTTTCTGCTTGCGTCTAGAGTTTCAAACCCAAGCCATCACGGGCATGAAAATTGGGTGGTGGGTCAGTAGTATGTCCTCCCAAACGTTTACCTATGTTTTCATGATGTCACTTCATTCTCACGGCACCCAGGAATATATTGTTGCTGTTCCAGCAATTCTGCTTTGACATGCATCACCCTAACTTCAGACACCATTGCCCCATACGAGTATATCACCTGGAAATGGGTTAAGTCTACAGTAGGTACCACTCTCTTTTTCAAGGAAATGATCTGCTAGTACAAGAGTCCTCATATGGATTTTTACGGTAGTACAAGAGTCCTCATATGGATTTTTACAGTGGTACAAGACTCCTCATACGGATTATTGCAGTAGTACAAGAGTCCTCATATGGATTATTACATTAGTGCCACAGACCTCATATGGAATACTACAGTTTTACAAGAGACCTCATATGGATTATTACAGTAGTATGAGAGACCTCATATGGAATATTACTTTAGTACAAGAGACCTCATATGGATTATTACAGTAGTATGAGAGACATCATATGGAATATTACTTTAGTACAAGAGACCTCATATCGATTATTACAGTAGTATGAGAGACATCATATGGAATATTACTTTAGTACAAGAGACCTCATATGGATTATTACAGTAGTATGAGAGACATCATATGGAATATTACAGTAGTACAAGAGACCTCATATCGATTATTACAGTAGTATGAGAGACATCATATGGAATATTACTTTAGTACAAGAGACCTCATATGGATTATTACAGTAGTATGAGAGACCGCATATCGATTATTACAGTAGTGTAACACACCTCACATGGATTATTACAGAAGTACAGTAACTCTCGTATGGATTATTACAGTGGTACAACAGACCTCATATGGATTATTACAGTCACAGGACACGGCTAGACATCTCCAGTGTAACTGAACCACCAGCAGGATCCATCATCATACTGCTTTTGCCGCCCACTTAGTGTTTTCAATTATTGTATTCAACGTCTATAACTGACATGGGCAGAATGAACTACCCTCGAAATAGGAATAAAATAGTAATGATGTTGATGATGATGATGATGATAATAATAATAATAATAATAATAATAATAATAATAATGATAATAATAATAATAATAATAATAATAATAATAATAACAATAATAATAATAAGAATAATAAAATAATAATAATAAAAAATAATAATAAAAATAATAATAATAATAATAATAATAATAATGAAAAAAATAGTATTAGTAATAAGGGTAATATAATAAAAAAAGAATACTACTACTACTACTACTATTAATATAACCAGAACACCGTCAAACTGTCCATGGACAAATTTGATAAAGAAAAACTTCCCACAGCCACTGCCTACTAAAAGCCGAGCTATAAAGGGACCTTGAGATCAAGGTTACTGATCTTGTGCATGTCACCTTAGGTCATCACAGTCTACGTCTACGAAGTTTAATGGCTGTAATTTTATTTTTTCATGGAAACTCAGGTGACTTGTCTGTTTTCCGGAGCAAAAAATTTTGGACCATACGCGATCCCTGAGAACAATAATTCGATCAGGAGTATATTCAGCACTGCATTCTGGCCATGTCCCAAATATTCGAATATGCTAAAAAAAAAAAAAAAAAATCTAAGCCCTTTAATTTTAGTCGTTCTTGAGCTTTAGGATCATTTGTGTGTGTGTGTGTGTGTGTGTGTTGCGGATGCTATCCAGGTTCCGGTAGTCGGATCACGAGCATAATGAAGTGGCGAGTCAGTACTATAACATGGCAAAGAATGAAGGCTGTAACTCAAACGGTATGCGAATGGCAAAGAGTTAGATCTTTTCAAGACTAATGATAATGATACTGACAAAAGCAAGAAAAATTCCCACAGGGATGTGGGGTTTTAACAACAAAAACAACAACAACAATAACAACAACAACAACAATGATAATAATAATAATGATGATAATAATAATAATAAAATAATATAAAAATAGTAATAAAGTATTAGGCACTCCAGACTCAGCCCTCACCTAAGCATCCATCTCTAACAGTGGGTCAATTATTATCTGTCCGACAGTATGTCTATATGGGATCCAGGGAACCGGGACAAACAATTATCAGGCAGGGATCCTTACTGGGGCAGTGCACGTCATGGTGAAAGTGGTACACCGGTGACCAGTGCTGGGGTGGGGTAGGGGGTAAGGTGTGATTGGGATGTGTTGAGGCTGGGAAGAATGAGAGACAGGAATGGAGAGGGTGAAGGATAGGCAGAAGAGAACGTTGAAGATAGAAGGGAGAGTAGAAGGATGGAGCTGAGTTAGAAGGCAGGAGGAAGGGAAGGAAGGAATATGAGAAAGGGAGCAGGAAGCAGTGGAGGACGATTGAAGGACTGTGCAGAAGTTGGAAAAAGAGACTGGGTGAATGTGGTAGGTAGTAAGCTTCAGAGAGAGATGCTAAATTTTGGAGGATGTAGGAGAAAAGCAGAAAGAGTGAATGTGAGCAAGAGCACGAGAAAAAGAGTGATGCTGGAAGGAGGGGATGCGTACTAGAGGAAGGGACCTTCAAGGAGAAGGGAACGAAGGACACAGTAACAGAAAGGGAATGTGAGTGAATGTGGGAGAGATTAAGAGAAAAGGATTGGGTGACAGTGGGAGGGAGGAATGTTAGTCAGAAAGAAGGAACAGAAGACAGAGGAAGTAGGAAACAGGAAGCGAGAGCAAGGGGTGTAGGAAAGGAATATAAGAATGAGGGCAATTGAAGAAGGGGAGTGAGTGAGAGGAAGGCGTATAATGTCAATTGGGAAGCAGGAAGAATAGAAGGTATAGAAAGTAAGAGACAGATGGGTGAGGGAAGAGTGAAATAAAACCCTGAGAAGGTGGAGAAGAGAGTAAGTAAAAATCGGGAGGGGAAAAGGTGTGAATGATGACAAAGGAAGAAGAAGGAACGAGAGTCAGAGAGAGAATAGGAAGATCTGGAAGAGAAAGGGAGCGCGAAAAGAAAAAAACAGCCGAGAAGGTAAAATAAAGAGGTGGAAAAGGGAGGAGTGAGAAACAAACAAGTAAAGAAGTAAGTGGTGAAGGTATGAGGTTTGTGTAGGGGTCAGTGTTAAGCTGAAGTACAGGGAACCCAAGGGTACTGAGATGCCGAATAACTTAGCCGCTGCCAGCAGGCTTAAGAAAATATAAAAGAATAATTTGCTTCACCCAGCAATATGATTTGGTGTCATGCCAGACGAATATGGAATCCATAGCCTAAGTCAACAGGAGTAATATAAAATACTTCAGGGATTATTTTAATCCCCGCAGTATGATGACACTTTTTTTTTAATTCTTGCTTTTGTCGCACCATTTTTTCAACTTTAAGGAGATCAAAATCTTGTTTTTTCTAGAAAATATGGAGCATGAGAGAGCCAGAGTCAAGATCCATTCATCTCTAGGCATGTCAACACATAGCATTTAAAAGACTGGAAGACATCGACAGAGGGAAAGACAGATTCTTTATATGAACAGATCCTGCTTGCTGGTATTTTTAAAATATCCCCTGGAGATTACAACATGCACACTTTCATCCTAAGGTTCTTTCTTTTGTTATTATTAAGAACACAAAAGAAATGTCACCCAAGTTAATATGTTAACTTGAAAATTATGGATATCCTACTATAACAAGCCTTACTCTTTTAACAATCCTATTTCCGTACAAAGTTTATAACAGTATGTAAGCAGATAAGTTAGATAGTTGACTCGCTTCACGATCAAGTCATTCATTGCACGACAGAGAGGAGGGCGATTAAGGAGGAGCGTAGAATTTAAGTCAAGGCGCAGGGTAGAGTCGTACCAACCCCTAGCTGCTCCTTGTATATTTGTGAATGTCTTTTTTGTAAGACAGTTAACCAATTTTTACAAAATATTCCAATAAGTTTGTTCAGTCTGAAAGTCACATCCCTGGGTTGTGAAAGTCATAGCTTACTGTCTTCGTGTTTGTCGCTATGAAGTGGATCAGTATTTTTGTCTAGCTGTATATGAGAGATGAAAGTGATGGTCATAACGAAGCTACGAAGAAGGTAAAGAATGGAAACCCTTCCCCCAACATGACCGTGTTTTCCCACCACTGAGTACCCAGAGTTGATCTCCTGATACCGCCAGGGTCAAGGGTCACGCTGGAGTCAAGAGACGCCTTATAGAGAGATTGTGTTGACTCACCTGTATGTATGAACAGAGAGAGAGAGAGAGAGAGAGAGAAAGAGAGAGAGAGAGAGAGAGAGATTCATAGTTACAAAGATTAATACACTTTTCATCCCAGCGAGGTCAACGGAGCGACTTTGGACCGTGCTGATAGAAAATATACTCTTACAAACACAGTGGATGCATATATATATATATATATATATATATATATATATATATACTCGTATGTCTTTAGAATTAGCACAAGTTAAATGGTACAGCTGGAACATTGCAGTGTCGGATTTAAGGATACGATACTAAGAGAAGATAATACACAACAAGACTGACAAGGCTAAGGACAGAAAAACGTAAACGTGAAGCAAACAGAAGAAAGTGGACAAGAGAAACAAAGGACCAAAATTTAAGGCACAAGAATGAGAAGAGAAAATGGAAGAGGAAACAGAGAGGCAGAGGGACAGGAGAATGTATAGCCGAGGAGATAGATAAGGCGGAAAAAAAAAAAAAAAAAAAGGAAAAATGAGGGGGACATATCTGGACTTTCATACACGCAACTCCTGTTTGAAACTTGAACAGTGATAGTCTTTTTATTATTATTATTATTATTATTATTATTATTATTATTAAGCCATTCAGTACTGCAACATTTCATTTTTCTCTTTCCGGGCTCTTATTTCTCTTAGGAGCGCCTTCTTAAACTGGAGGGGTTACAGCCCTCATAAACCTCTTCTCTACAAAGGCAGTCCTCCAAGTTCAGTAAAAGGGTCTAGTGCTAGAGAACATAAAACAATATAGCACGTTATGGGACTGAAGGGACTGATGCATCTTATTCTGCCAAAGTCTTTGATAATCCATTCCCGGAGGCCCAACAGTCTCATATCCCACACATCACCTTCATCTGTCACTGCTTCGATGGTAACATCCACATCAACATCAAATACATAGCAGAACGATCTCATTCAGGACTCGTTTGATGGTATAAGCGACAGTGTTGCTATGATATGTCAGTGGACTTCTGGAAGAACAGTGAAGTTTGTCATAACGATTTTTAAACCGCCAAAATTTTCCTTTCTCCAACATGAGGTCAAACTGGTGTTAGTTATGGGTCATTTTTGGTTTGAAAATTTGACGACCGTCTCAAAATTTTTGCGACTCTTTACGGCCTGCCATGGATATCCCTGAAATTCCGGCCGTGGACCCCGGGAATTTATGATGTTTTATGAGAACCACTGCACTGCTGAGAGAGAGAGAGAGAGCTCTGTAAGTGAAGAAAAAGGCGCGCGCGTGTGTGTGTGTGTGTGTGTGTGTGTGTGTGTGTGTGTGTGTGTGTGTGTGTGGTGATGGATGGAAGGCGGCAAGGAAGCGTATTTCTGGAATTAACATTATATTTTTTTCTCACTAACGCGGAGACGAGAGAAATACTGTGTCGTAATTCACGCCAGCGGGGAAAATAATGAGAAAAGGAGTATAAAAAGCCATGGAGAGGCCTGGGGGAGGAGGAAGGTGTAATCACAGGTATAGACATATTAGCATGGCAGTTTGGGAAGGGGCCTGCTATGGAATTCCTTCAAAACCAGAACGTCATTTATTCTTGGTAATATTTGACGATTTTATTCAAGAAAAGGGAGATTTTTCGAACTGGAGGGGTTAGAAAGGGAAAAGAGATAACCATAGAGAACAAACTGGCTGGGGGTGGTCATTACGGGTATAGATATATTAGCACTGCAATTTTGAAGAAGGGCTTAATCAGTTTCCTTCATAAGGCTTTAAGGGAGGACTTTTAACTTTATTTTCGTTACAAGCTGACGATTTTATTCGCTTCAGAGATATTCCGATGTGATTGGCTAAGAATGAAAGGGTGGAAGCGTCTTTCATGTTTAAATACTTCCATCAGGCGATTTGACTTTGTTCAAGTGAGACTTTCGTTAACCTCATTGCTATTAGCACTCCCGTTCCAGCTGAATACAGTCACTTAATGACACCCTGATTAAAAATGCAGACATCGTCGGACTGAATGATTTGATCAAGGCCAAGCCATCCGTATGCCATAACATAAGCTCATATTTTTTGAGCCTTTCAGCACCTGCACACTAAATGGTAATCACATGGAGGTTTATGGAGGTGAAAAAAATCAATAGATTTTCGTTAAAAAAGTCTTGTACCACATATCTCATAGGCTATCTCCACTAATTTGATTAGTTCACGAGGGACTTTTCTAACGAGAGGGGCTGCATTTAACCCTCATAAACCCATTCGCTATCAAGGTGCTCCCCTAAACTTCATAAGATCACCTGGCAGCAACAATAAGATATAAATTAGGTTCATGGGCTGCAGTGACAAACGTCAATGAGCTGTAGATTAAGTGAGATTAGGAAAGCACTAGAATGTCACACACACACACACACAAACACACACACACACACACACACACACACATACAGTACTAGAGTTCTCTTTTAGCTACCTGTCATTTGATTCCCCTCTTTTTTTTTTTTTCCCCTGTCCTATCAGAAGCATAGGCAGCCGAGGTTAGACTTCACAGTTCAGACATTTAAGGCAAGGATGATCACTTCACTTGCCCCTGAGTGGCATTATTTAAACATTAAAGCCCAACCCATCCTCGTCTGTACGAGTAAACCCTTACCAGCCCCATCAGACTGGATTGCCTTAACCCACTACATCACCAGACAGCATTTTGTTTATATGGTTATCCCCCAGAGTTGTGAATGACTCCCTGGGTTATAGAAAATAGTTTGTCGTATCGCCACAGTGTAGTCACTTGAAAGCAGCACTACACATCGAGTGAGTGGATGTGGGCCCCACCTCAACAAAATGGTTTTGCAAGAATAAGCAAGAGATGGCATACTGTGGCTGAATGTATTACTGCCAGTCATATGTAGGTTAACTGCTGCGAGAAAAGTACCAGGTGTCCGTAATAAAGACTCCTGACATAAAAGTACCATGTATCTGTGATAAAGGCTCGTGACAAAAGTACCAGGTATCCGTAATAAAGACTCGTGACGATAGTACCAGATATCCGTAATAAAGACTCATGACAAAAGTACCAGGTATCCGTAATAAAGACTCGTGACGATAGTACCAGATATCCGTAATAAAGACTCATGACAAAAGTACCAGGTATCCAAAAGAAAGCCTCCTGACATGAAAGTACCAGGTATCCATAATAATGACTAGTGACAAAAGTACCAGGTACCCATAATAGAGGCTCGTGGCATAAAAGTCCCAGGTATCCGTAATAAAGACTCGTGAAAATAGTATCAGGTATCCGGAATAAAGTCTCGTGACAAAAGTACCAGGGATCCGTACTAAACACTCATGAAATAAGTCTCCCAGGCAGGATTCAAAATGCACATGGAAACACTTGGGTGAAATATGATCAGGAGTCGTATTTATAAGGATTCTTAGCTTAAGTTGCCATTATGACTGAATTTATATACCCATGTCCTCACTCATAACATGGACAAGTACCAATCACTTCACATTTAAATTTTAATGAATAATAGATGACAAAATGCAAGAAAACCAAAACGATGTGGAATAGTAGGTAAGTGTAATGGTGAAGTGTTTATGGGAATGTTAGTTACGATCTTTAACAAAAATAACTCATTAAAAAAAAACATCCGTTAAGCCTAGGCATTATATTCTACCAAAACTACCCAAACCGCTACCCCTTCTCAGTCAGATTTTGCTAAACACTCATAAACCCTCTTCAGCTTAAGATCAATCAATATTTTTTTTTTAATTCCTTTTCTTATTCTAACCCATACAGTTACAAACCATTCTACAACTAGACTAGACTGAATGTTATAGGAAAAAAGGACAACAAAAAGTAAAGAAAAGAAAGAAAAACAGGAAGAAACTACAACCTTACATAATAATTCCTCACAATAATCAATTGCTAAGGAGACGTGTTTGTTGTAAGACCTGGTTAAGGTCATTTATGAATCCCTGGCCAAGGTGGCTGATGTAGTTACGTTTGTTTAACGTAAATATCTACGGCATGGGTCTAACTGTGGATATAATGCACCCCTGTCACTTGATCACCCCGATATCCATCATATGCAAACACCAAGGTAAGTTACTGTACAATCCTATAGTGAGACCAGGGAGACGAAAGTGTTGAGAATCGTGAGCCCAGTATTAACAGCCGTATTCTAAGTGGCATAGTAGACTTCATAACTCCTTTTCCATGGCGATTTATTTTGCATATTACATATTAACATAATATCGTATGTTAATTATGTCGTTCTGATATCGATAAATTTGCACCAATAGCCTACAAGAAGATACTGAGGTTTAATCTGCAGAAGAAATGACCAAGGAAGAAGTCTAACGAAATCTCAAAAGCTATTTTAAAAAGACTCCTATTATCAGCGGGAAATCAGGCAGTCGGGGCCATACTGGTTGTCACTGTGTGGTGGCTGGTGCTGCTCATGCGCTGGTATGTGTGTGTGTGTGTGTGTGTGTGTGTGTGTGTGTGTGTGTGTGTGCAAAACAAAACAAGGTCTGAGTTGCACTGTGGCCTAGGATATATTACACGTGTGATACGAAGACATATATTAATGGCTATGAACGATCCTGTTTGCCTGGACAACGTCAGCATTTCAGAGTTAGGAGTTGACTTGATCAGCTATTTTGGGTTTCCATGAAGGAAGGCTGAAGTGGCAAAGTGGAGGAGAACAGTCAACGGCAAATATTCTTATCCTCACTGAGTTTACTCTACACATAAGCCATGACACCTTCCACTTTGATTCAACATATCAGAGCATCAGGTATGAACAAACAAGTATTCCAAGTCATTC
>NC_136966.1:149975-249975 GCF_032717465.1 Coenobita brevimanus | reverse complement strand
ACAACCCAGATGAGGTGTTAGTAACAGTGATTACACATGCGCATAAATCATGATGGATCAGGGACCCTATATATGAATGATATGAACTTATATACATGATATTCATGTCACAAATTTTCGTCTTTTATCACATATCGTCTTGTTTTTATTTGCTTTTTTAGTTAGTTCTTTTTACGGGGTGGGGCACTAACCCACCACCAACCCTTTTAGTCGCCTCGTACGACAAGCAGGGATACTGGGGGAGTATTCTTGAAACTTGTCTGCGGCCACCCTTTGCGGGATTAGGGCGTCGGGCTATAGATAGATAGATAGATAGTCTTGTTTTTAGCATTTTATCAAACTAGTATTCACTCCAGTTTGTTTGTGAAGTGTGTGGTGGCTGTATGAGTGAAAACAAACATGTACACAAGCAATCCCATAAACAGCTGAAGCTCAGGGGAGTTTAAAAATACATGTCCAGTTCGTTAGCTGTGTGACTGTAGGAGTGGATGGCTGGGTCATGCTCCAGATTTCATTATCGAGACGACAGTACGACAGTGCCAGGCGTCGGAATGAAATGTGAAAGGGAGAAAGTGAGAGAAGAGGTGCTTAAGAGACAGTGGCGAGATGAAATAAGAGGTGTTTGTGTGAGAAGAGGAAGGAAAGATAGAAGAGAGAAGAGCTGTTGGTGAGAGGAGAAAAGAGCTATGGACGAGTGGAGTGTTGGTGAAAGGAGAAAAGAGCGACAGAAGAGAGAAGAAGTGTTAGTCAAAAGAGAAAAGTGCGATAGGAGAGGGGAAAGATGTCGGTGAGAGGAGGAAAGAGCGACAGAAGGGAGCGGAGATGGTTGAGAGATGGAAAGAGTGGTGAGAACGGTAGCCAGGGTAGAGGAAGCCGTGTTCCCGGTTTATTTCCACTAACAGACTTCTGCTAGACTCCTCAGTGGCATTGTTTGTAGAGGTCTTTGGTCGTAGTTGAACGAGCTAACTCACCATAATTCTAATCCCAGAAGTGGCCGGAGGATTTTCTGTCCTCTAAAATGCTGCCAGGGAAGTTTCCTACAACCCGCCTTGGAGTCTCCTACACCCAACAAAAGGGTAATTTAAGATTTGCTATTACCAGTTCTTTTTGGTTCTGCATTTTAGTCATATAAAATATGTCAGCAACAAAGAGGCATAAATAGCTCACTACTGAACATGAAGATGTCATATCGAAATTATATAAGTGAAGATGAGTTGCCAGGAAGATGTCAGTATTTATTTTGATTTAACTTTGACTTTTGGCCAACGACCATACCACGTTGAGTACACCGCTTCCCGTCCGATCAGCGAAGTTAAGCAACGTTGGGTCTGGTTAGTACTTGGATGGGTGACCGCCTGGGAACACCAGATGCTGTTGGCATAACGTTCTCCCTACGTGTCAAGTGAGGTTGGTGGAGGATTAGTGCCCATCCCTGTAAAACAATTAACTCTAAGTCCTTGACCACCGCGTTTGGGATACATGGCGTCTGGCAATGAATGAATGAAAAAAACTTTGACTTTTGACCTCAATCAACAATTTCCAGACACAGATTGCATCTTCATACTGTAATTTGTATACAGCTGCTAACCCTTCAGACAGGTTTGGATTAATACCGACGACGAACTAATTGTGGTTAAATATCTCAACGAGGTGTCAGATTACTTGCCTTATTGACTGTAAATTCGACCGGTTTTGCTGCTCGTAACATGCAGTGAAGTATGATCCACAAACCCGTTTTCTCCCATTGCATCAACACCCTTCTCTTCCCTCACCTGATTCACTTCCTCCCACAACATTTTCGTCTTTCTGGTGCGTCTCTTGCAATATGAAATGCATATACTTTCTTCCCATTGCATCCATGCCCTTCACTTCCCCTCACCTGATTCATTTCCTTCCACAACATCTTTTCTGGTGACTTCCTTCCAAAGCTTTTAATCATTTCTGATGCAGCTCATTGACCATGAAATACAGTGTTTCTGATAAATATCCCTTCGCTGCGATGACGTAATATTTGCTTTATTTATGGAAACTTCAGATCAATATATTCATTTATGGAAAGACTTCAAACTTGAGGGATCAAACGAAGCCTTCATTAGCCTCTTGACTACTGTGAATCCCTCCTAACTTGAATTAAAAAATGTGGTGGTAACTTACAGGAAGGAAATTAAAAGCACGTCGTTGTATTTAACGTAAATTACAACCTATTACATAATTCTATTAATATGAGAACTGTTACAATATACGATTATCCAGGAACTTTTTCATTTTAATAAATTGTGGTGTCACGCGATGGTCAGATATCATTTCAAAATAAATGGCCAATTCTTTTTCAGGCCCGAATTTTAAGACGGCCCGATATCAGATTCCTCTGATTAGCTAATGGATCTTCCCTTTGTCTTTCCAAGGCTGTGGGTGGGTTGCGTCTGGGAGTGGCTTGTGGAGGGTTTGTGGTCGAATCTTAAACAAAAAACTTATCTAGTATTTATATATGGCCGTTCATCAGTAAACCTGTCTCTCTGTATATGGTTAGTAGTCTCTCTGCCCATCCATATGTGATTATTTATCCATCTGTCTGTCTATCTGGGGTTATCTATCCATCTGCTTCCTGTCTCTATGGTTATTTTACTATCTACCTCTCGGCCTAGCTATGTGTCTATCTTCCTGTTTATCTATTGCAGCCTGTCTGTCTACCTCTCTACTCATGCTTAACTATCTGGACGTGCACTGGGGAGGGTTGAGAGATCGAATCTGGATCAAGAAGGTTATCTGTAAATATTTATCTGTCCCAGGTTACCTAGCTGTGTACCGTACCTGTTTACATCTCTCTACCCACACATTTGTGGGTATGTCTCCCTATCTCTCTATATCTTTATCTATTTATCTATCTATTTATATCTTTGAATCTCTATCTATCTATCTATGTGTGTGTGTGTGTGTGTGTGTGTGTGAGTGTGTCCAGGAGTACATCTGTAGTCTTGTTTATTTCCTGTCGCCGTTCTTTTGTTCTCTAAGAGGACTTAATAATTTCTGTCCCTGTGTGGTAATGATCCCTACTCCCACCACACACTACCCTGCCTCATATACTCCTCCATCTTACCCCCAAGCATTTGTATGTCATTCTATTTCAAGGACGACCGCGAGACCCTTGGGCAGGGTCTCTTTACCCCAGTCTGCACCTGGAACTGGAGCAGGGACCTGGATTTGCAAAACGATGGTTGTCTGATCATGTAATACAGGGAAAGTTCGTTGGTTGTTTTCCTTGTCACGTCCACTGTGTGCCCATTGAGCAGTGATCAGTGTTGCCATGACACACCCAGATCTAATATTACACCTTGGATCCTGCTGCCTACAGATGGCTTGATTTAAGTTTGGGAAAACCTCTGGCAGTGAAGGGTTGACAATATTCTCCATAAAACACCAATATGGAGAGTCTGGCCAGAGCTAAATAAAAGCGTCAGGTGGTAGCAGGAAAAACACGAAAAACACATCCTCGACCTGAAGGGGTTAATGACTCTACTAACAGCACATCTAATTTATTTTTATTCGTGTTGATACCAGAACACTTTATGCAGCTTTGGAGAGCGTCCTAGTAGTGAAGAGGTTAGTGAAGGCCTTATCAGCGTCCTAGTAGTGAAGAGATTAGTCAAGGCCTTATCAGCGTCCCAGTAGTGAAGAGGTTAGTCAAGGCCTTATCTAACCCCTCTAATTCAAAACGTTTATTTATCCTAATCTGAATAAAATCGTCAGGAGGAGCAAAAACCTACCCAAACAGACGTCATGGTCTGAAGGAATAACCCCTTCAGTTCGATGACGTGTTGTATATCTTATTCTTGCTATCTCCAGACGGGTATATGCAGGTCAGCAGAGGTTTTTATTACTACATGGGTTAAATGTATTCTTCATTGACCCTTAAAATTAAGATGAGGGACTAAATAGGTAAGCTGCAAGAGATCGAGCAGCATGGAGGGCCACCATTAGGTGACCAAGGCCGACGCATGCAAGCATGTTGGAACCTTCAAAAACGAAAACGAAACGAAAACGATTGACCCATTGACAACAATAAATACCCCTAAGGCGAATAAAATCGACTTGAAGTGTGAAGAATAAATGGAAAAATACCTAATCAGGTTCAGGTGTTAAATGTGACTGATTACCCAACACTGGTTTAGTACAGACACAAGGTTCTGCATTTATACACTCAACTACTCTTGAATCTTGAACTGTGTTTAGGATTGCTTGTTTATACGTTTGATTCACTTGCACAGCCGCCAAACACTTCACAGTCAAATTATGTGACAAAATACAAGAAACAACGCTATCTGTGGAAATAGTTATCTGTTATGGACACCAGTTTATCGTAAACATTGGTTGGCATCTTTTATAACTACGACCCAAGGTACCTTTTGACCCGGTGGACTGGACACGACCTCCAGGTGAAGCCACTTTTTACACTTCCAATCATTCCACTAGAGTCAGCCACAAAAGTTCGTGTTGCTCATCCTGGCAGGCACCTCCAACCCTCAACACCTAACCCCTTTAGTCCCATGGAGTATTAGTTTGGTTTATACTTGCTATTTCCTGACGATTGTATTAACCTTAAGAAAGTTTTGTCGAACTTGAGGGCTACAGTGTAGGCTTCATTAAAATCGTCGCTACTAGAGGTCATTCCTAAATTGATATTAATCGTCTATTAGTTTGTTGGTGTTGTTGTTGTTGTTATTGTTGATCAACCCTGGTCTATCTTGCCAAGCAGATCCATCAACCGCAGGCAAACATCCGTCCCAGCAGGGCCGTCCCATGCAATGAACTGATGTGCGCTTGCGGCTGACAGCGCCTCGCTGCAGTGAGGTGCTGTCAAGTTTAATTTCTGGATGGACTCCGCATTTGCGTGTCTCCACCCAGTTAACAGGGGAACCATAGCAGGCTCCTCATCACCCAGTAATTTGGTCATATGGTTACCACCCAGTGTTGTAAATGGTTTCCAGGGTGTCAGGAAACCATTTGGCTTGTCACTTAGTGAAGAGTCACCTAAACTGAAGAGAATAATAATTAAGTGAGAGGAAGGGAAGGGCGAAGTAAGAAGAAAGGAGGGCAAACACAAGGATAGTATAATTAATGTAAGGGAGAAAATAAACAGCATTACATCAAGTGAGTGGATGATAGTCGCCAAGACAGCAAGAATAAAATAAAAACCGGTACATCAAATTGATATCTTCAAATTCGAAAAAATCTCATGTACTGAGAAGATTACTGAATGATGCATCATAAGTTTCCATTTCGAAATAGCTTCATAGGCTGAAGGCAACAGTAAGAAAGTAAAACATAGGTCACCGGAGTAAAGGAGCTAATAATCTGTTTTTTCACTCCATCATCCAGTATCTTCGCACCAAGTTTCATTCTCTCTCACAGTCTCATCAGTTTTATCATTGTTCCTTTTAATCATCTCGATTTCCCTTCAAAAACATTATTCCCTGTTCACAAATATACATGTTTCTCTACGACAATCTCATTTTTATTTCTTAATTCTATTTGTTTTTATTATTATTATTCTTACCCCAACTCTCGGTGCACGTAAGTTAGGGATGAAAATGACGATATTAATGATGAATTATTTGTTAAATTTATTTTTTTATTTTTTTATTTTTATGTGCTCTACTCTGGGCATAGGTTTCATAGCCTGCTCCCAAGGCCCAGTACTCCTCCTGCAAATCATACACCTCTCCATGTCACCACTTCGGTGCTAACACCCACCGTCCATATCGAATACATGCTAGGGTTATCTCATACAGGACTGGTGTATTGATATTAGCGGGGGTCTTTTTACATGTCGGCGGGTCCTCTATTAGATCAGTAAAGTCTGATTTAATGAAATTCAAATCCTTAAACTGTTCCCTGGCCCAGCCGGGATTTGAACCCGGGTCCGGTAGGACTGCAGGCCACCACTCTACCGATTGAGCCACCGCCTCCCCCATATGATGATGGTGATGATAAAGACGATGATGATATTGTTGAAGCTTCTCTTATCCCTCCCCATTGCTTTTCGCAACACTGTCTTCCCACCTTTATTTCTTAAGACAAAGATGATGATGACTCACCACTCACATTATGGTGTTTGGTACACTTTCTTCCTCGTCTCGATTTCCCTTTTCTCTGTACTCTCGTGACCCACCAACCAAGCGTGCCAGCCTGCCTCTCCATCGCTCCGTGACTGTATGACCTCTCCCCTTCCCCCTTACATTTCTTCCCCCTCTACCCTCCCCTTCTCTCCTCTGTCCTCCCTTTCTTACCCTCTCCCAGTTCACGCTCCATCCCTTTCACTTTCCCATACTTTATCCTCTACTTCCTTCCCCTTTTCTTTCTACACCCATTCCTCTACCTCTCCTTTTTTCAAAACCTCTGCTCTTCTCTTTTTCCTGCCCCTTCTTCTCTCCTTCCCCTTCTTTCTCTCTTCTGATCCCGTCTCCCTTTCTCCCCTTTACACATTCTTTTCTCCAACTCTCCCTCTTTCTCCTTCACATCCTCTGCCTTTCCCTCACCTTTTCTGCCTCTCCATCTTCCCTTCCTCCCTCTTCCTTCTCCTCTCTCTATTCTGATCATGTCCTTATCTCTTCTTCCTTCTCCCATTCCCTTTCTTCTTTCTTCCTTTCTACTGCCTTTCCATCTCCCTGCATCTCTATCCCCCTTTTCTTTGTCTGTTCCATTTCTCTCTCTCCCTGCCTCTTTCCTCCTTCCTCGGATCCTGTCTCTCTCTCTCTCTCTCTCTCTCTCTCTCTCTCTCTCTATCTATCTCTATCTCTCTCTATCTCTTTCTCTCTCTCTTTCTCTCTCTTGCTTACTCTTCCTTCACCACCATTTATTTACCGTGTCCCTCGCTCTCCTTTTTACCTCCTCTTCCGTCTCTCACCCTCTCCCTAATCCTGAAAGGGTTAAGCTATATGGGGGTTAGGATAAGGGCAGGGCAGAGCCATGGCACAGGCAGTAAAACAGGATGGCTGAAGTAGACAGGGATATGGTGTAGACTTGGTTATTTGACTGGTGCGGGCAGGCGTTAGTTTGAGAGCGTCCACCCAACAAACTCAACGACAGTAAGTGGGACTCAAACCCTACCACTCTGTAGCGTCCTCTGAGCCTGAGTCCAGCACGAAACCGAGCAAGACACCGAATCACTTCCATACCTCTGATTGTTTCTCTCACTCTTTCCTTCTTTTCCCTCGTCCTCTCTGCCTTTCCCTTTATGCATCGCTTTTTGATATGATACTCGTAGTGTATAATATTTCTTTCTTTCATCCGTTCCTACAAAGTTTTCGTGACAGCTTTTTTGTTGCTTGGTGGGCCTTCTCACTTTTCCTTGCCGGCTTCCGCGGGAGGTTGGATCTGTGGGAAGAGCCTTTTTACTTTGTTATCCTTGTCTTTGACTTACAGGATGGTTACATGAGTTATAACCTACCCTGTACCAAACAGCCACTAAAGCGCCAGTAGGTATGTCCCCTTTTGCATTTCATTGTACTTTGTACTCGTTATTTCCGTTTCCTATGTCCCTCTCTCACTCTCTATCCCTTCAGCTCTCTCTCCCCTCTCCACCCCTCCCTTTTTCTCTCCCTGTCCTTTTATCTTTCCTCTCTCTCCACCCCCCACTCTCTCCCTCCCCCACCTCCCTCCCGCTTGTTTATGATCCTTTATGACCCTCGACCAATCTCCTCCCCACAGCTACATAACCTCCTTGCCCCATTCCACCTTTCTCCCTCACGTTCTCTTCCTTCCTAAGTTTCCTCTTCCTCGGGGCAGCGGGTGGTGCATTGGTTAGTACTTCCAGTCCACAGTCTCTTTCTTTACAGATAATAATTTTCTGGACCGTAGTTGGCTCCCGGTGGTCCAGAGATTATAGTGGTTAAGTTGGAGTGACGGTATATATAAGTGTGTAGGTTCGATCTCCAAGAAACGATCATATAATGTCATTAAGGAAGGTAAGTTGGTCATATACCATTAATATACTGCATTACGGTAGCCCATCATTCCCTTCCACCTTGAAAAAGTAAAATGGAACTTTTTTTTTTTCTAGTTTTACATTTCATTCACTCCTCCCTTTCCTTGTTCCGCATTTACTTCTGCCGCAACTTCAGTTTTCTTGTGTTTCTTAATATCCCTTTTTACTTATCTACATCTATTTATAGATTCTAGAAGCAGAGAGAGAGAGAGAGAGAGAGAGAGAGAGAGAGATAAAACACCGAATGGGTCAGCTGAGTTTCTGGTTTGCTAATCACTTCTTGATATTCTGTAATGAAAGGGTAGAAATATTCTTACTAGAAATCAGTGTATATTTGTAATTCTCTCTCTCTCTCTCTCTCTCTCTCTCTCTCTCTCTCTCTTTTATTTATCCTCTCATTCATTACCTTTCTTTTCTTTCCGTCTTGCTTCCTTCTTAGTCTCTCTTTTTACTTTTCAATCTCTACCTGACTATCTCTCCCTTTACTGTATATGGCATTCTCCCTCCCTTTTCATTTGCTCCTTCCGTCTCTCCCTCCATCTGTCTCTTTCATCCTCCTCGTCGCTTGACCTTTCCTTTCGTACCTATTCTCCCTTGTTTGTCTACCACCCTTCCTCCCCCTCTTCACGTTTCTTTCTCGCTCTCTGCCGTTTCCGATTTGTCTATTAGCTATTATCCCTTTCTTCCTGTCCCTTTCCCTCTCTCTGTTAGTCTGTCATCTTGCTCTCGCATATTCTCTCCTATGATATTTACAGTACTTCTCTTTCTCCTTTCCTGCTGCCTTCTCCTTTCACGTCTGTTGCCATGCCCCACTATCCCTTCCCCCCCCCCTCTTTCCTTGCCTATCTGTTTTCCTCCTTCCTTCTCCTCTTTCATTGTTTCTCTCCCCCTCTACCTGCCTATTTGTCATTCTTCCTCCCCATCTATCCTTCCCTTTTTCCTATCCTCCACGTGCCCATTCCGTTCAGTCCCGTATATTTCTTATTCCCTCTCTCTCCACGTCCGTTACCTTTTCTCCCGTTTTCCTTGCCTGTTTCTGATTATCTCTCACTGTCTCTTTCTTTTCCCCTATTCGTTCCCTTCCCTACTGTCTGTAGTTCTTTCTGTTTAGTTTTCTACTCTCCTCCTTCGTTCCATCTCTCCATGTTTCTCTCCCTTTCTTTCTATTAGTTATTCTTCCTTTCTCTCCCATCCCTCTCCCCCCTTTTTCTCTCCACTTCATTCCCTCTCCTACCATGTTGGTCTCCTTTTTTTTCTTTTTTTTATAAATTAGTCGTTCTCCGTCTCTCCTCCTTTCCCCCCTTTCTCTCCCTGTTTGTTTTCCTTCTCCATGTCCTCCCTCCCTCCTTCCATGTTCCTCTTTTTTTCCTCCTTGTCTACTAGTTATTCTCTCTCTCTCCATTCCTCCCCTATCCCTCCTGATCTATTTCCTCCCTCCTTCCCTCCCATGCTTCTCTCCCTTCCGCTGTTTATAAGTCATTCTTCTTCTCTCCCTTTATCCCTCTTCCTTCGCTTCTTTTGCGTTTCTTATGTATCTCTCCTTTCTTGTTTGTTTCTCAGTCATTACTCTTCTCTCAACTTCATCCCTTTCTCGCTTCCTCTCTGTCAATTTTCCTCCCTCTCTGTTAGTCATTCTCCCTCTCTCTGCTCCCCGCCCTCCCTCCATGTCTTTCTCCTTCAACAACAAGAAACCCTCACATCCCCCATACCTCACCACTACACGCCCCATGCTCACCTGCCCTTTGCTCTCTCGACCATGTTTAAAGTGACTCAGGAGGCTTCTTAACGCCTCATCCTCAAGGAATATTTTTTTTTCTTACTACCTCCCTTTCCTTGGGGGAAGCAGCCTAGGTATATAGATAGATAGACTTATTTTTTGACTTGTACAGTTAATATTGTTACCGGTGCTATGTTGTTTATCGCCCTCTGCTTCTTGTATTAGGTGACACAAGAGATTTCATAATGCTTCGTCCTTAATTTCTTTTCTACTATTATTAAAGTTCATTCAGATGTTATTTACATCGCGTTAACATCGTCATAGTTTGAGTCAGTGACATGCCAGACGACACTCAGGTGCAACAGACATAATATAAAGCGGGATAGAGGTACTGCGAAATATCAAACGTCACTTAGAATAAAACTCCTTATCTTATACACAGAGGTCTACATGCGGTCTGATGGTCTAGTGGTTTGAGATGCATGTTGGAATAAGGTAATGTGTAGTTCGTGCACTGCTATACTGTTCCCAAAGCCCTGTCATGAGAGAGTATGTAATCTTGTTCACATTAAGACCGAATCATCTTGTAAAGATCGCGGGGTGTATGCGGTCTTTGTATGTCATCATCATCATCATCCTAACAACCAGTGCAAAGAGTGGGGGAGTGTATCATAGACAGGATCAGAAAGTATAAAACGATAAACAGAATGCTCAGTGAAGAGAGTTATACATTCATTTACTCATCACTAAAAGCTTGAAAATTCTTAGATCCGCCTTACAGGTAAAACCATCCACTCCTAAGAATCGTTTATAATTCCGTGAGATGGAGACCATTCTGTTCTCTGCCATATGTTATCCGCTTTATATGTGTCCAAACTACGACAATACATTCCTCTTAACCACACACACACACACACACACACACACACACACACACACACACACACACACACACACACACACACACACACACACACAAACAAACAAACAAACGTATACACATTATACAGTTATGCAAATCAACATAAACATTCCTCCACACACGAAGCTGTATAGAAGGGGCACACATGCAACATACTCAGACTGACACATGACATTAATCCTAACAACCGTGACAGTATCATTTTCCTCTGAAGTGTCCGTCACGCTCTTTGAGGAGTTCCCCTTAAAGTAAAAGAGGGATGGTAGTTTCGGAGGCTGGGGGAAGGGGAAAGGGAGCAGGGAAGGTGATGTGGGGTTAATGAGACGAAAGGGATAAGGTTGAGGGACTTAACGGGAGGAAAAAGGAAAGAGAGAAGGCGAGGGAAAGGTTGGCGTGTGAAGGGAAGAGGGAGAGGGGAAGGAAAGGGAAGAGTGGGAAAGGGAAGGGTTAAGGACAGAGAGGGTGTGCGGGGAGGGAGAGAAGCGGGTGGGAGAATTGGAAAGGAAAAAGAAAAAGTGAAGGTATAAGCAAGAATGGGGAACGGTGAAGAGATAAAACGAGATGTGAGAATGAGGCAGGTGAGCTGAGGGGACGGGTAATGTGAAGGGGAGGGAAGGAATGGGAAGGGGATAGGATGCGGTGGTAAGGGGATGTGTGGGGAATGAAGAACGGGAGGAGATGAGTGGGAAGGGGTCAGCAAGAGGAGAGGAAGATTAGGGATAGGTGGTAAGTAAGAGGCTGAAGGGACGTGGAGGGAGAGGGGAAGGGGAAGATGAGGGGATGGGAAAGGAGGTTCCTGTATTACTCGCATATGTGAGTAGATGGTCGTGTGCGGGGTGTGGGAACAGTGAGTTCAAATGGGGGAAGAGGAAAGGTGTGTTAATGGAAGGGAGGGGAGAAATAAATGAGTTGATTTCCGGTTAGTTTTATGTTTACTGCTACCGACCGCTTGTATTCAGTGTTTTCAAATAATCCAGTTTAGGGCATGCGCGCGATATATTGTTTCCAATACCTAAACATTCCTCCAACACGCAACAGATGGTGCCACACACCTTGTCATATCACTATTCAGGCTCTAATACCCACCGTCTGGAATGGATACATGTCAGGATTGTTTCATTTAGGACTGATGTGAATTGTTAGGTAGGAGGAAGAGGGTATGCACGTGTTAGCCAAAGCGTATTATGGCGGATCTGTTAAGTTTTTTCAAAGAATTCAAATCCGCTAAGTGCTTAGTCCTTTAACCAGTCTGAGACTGATCTCGTGTTCTTCCGGGCAGCAGCCCTCTTTCTCTCTTCTCCACCGTATGACCACCACTTACTCCTTCAAGTACATTTGGGCTTACGCCTATCTTATTTCCACAAACACATGGATATTGAGAGTCTTCATTAAACCCTTCATTACGATAACGTGTTGTATTTTGATCTGACTATTGGTAGGCGATTTAAGTCAGTTCCGGGAAGACCACTCGTACTGAAGAGGTGAAAAGTGAGCGATAATAGAGAGGAAGGAGTGAACGGATAATATGAGTAGAAAAACAGGTGTGAGGATGAAGGTAGTTATTATACTGGGTTGGGATTGATCACACAAACCTTAGTAAGTTAGATTGGAGAAAGTTGGGGAGGCATTTATTGAAAAGTGGATTAATACAGGTTTATGATGGTGGTGGTGGTGGTGGTAGTGGTGATGATGACTTTAGAGATTCAGGAGTAACTTCATATGCGAGAAATATTGTTTTTGTTACCGTTAGTGGGAAGCAGGGCAATGATGATGATGATGATCCTGTGAGAGATATGAGTCAACAAATATAAGAGAAATGTGCTTTTAACAATAAAGTTTTTGGAGTCTACACTTCAAAGAATGGAAAGTGTTAAAAAGACTCAAGCTTAAAATTGTGATTTTAACTTTCTAACGATGTGCTTAGCCGTAACACTTTCCGAGATATCCAGTGCTAGTCCTCAGTTTGGGGCTTTCTGGCTTTTTATCTTGGTATGGTAGCCAATTTTGATTAAAGGCACTAATGTAACACCTATTACTTTTCCATAAGCCAAACAATGTTTTTAGATTCGCTGTAGTTTTCATAGTTTCCGAGAGAGCCGAGTTTTGGTCTTGTGCTTTATCACGCACCACATGTCTGACAGTGATCTTGCTCGGTTCGCTCGCTCGAAATTATCAGCAAGTTCTGCCGTCTTCTGCCTAGTTAGTAGGATGACACGTAAATAATATGTAAAAATAGTAATATATCTATTGGATAAATGCCCTCGTATTAATTAGAAGAGGGGGGCTGAACGACAGATAACTCTCCCTCTTAATATTAAGTGGCCTAGCCCCGGGCTCCTACCCTCCCAATCGGACAAGGGGCTAGATAATGGCTGGACTATTTTCATAGCTTTTGTTGACTGGTAGGTGATACGCACACCATCCCCTCACTCAACGGAGCACTGCCTTCGGATGACTGCACTGAATGTCAGCTCGATTCCAGTAATCCATGAAACCATTTAATACGTTGAGTGGTAATTACTTAACCAAATGACGCCTGGTGATGCTGTGCGTTAGGTGCTACAGCCAGATGAGAACCGGGCCTTATTGCTTACATAATAGCCTACCATTCAGGGGCCAGCAAGGTTGGTCACGCTCGCCTTAAATGGCAAGACTGAGAAGCCTAGCCTCAAGTTCCTACGATCCTGATAAGGTAAAAAAAAAAAAAAGGGGGAGGGGGGTTGGATGATAGGACAGGCGTTGCTGTTGTTGTAGCTGCCATTAGCTAGTGGGAGTACCATCCGAGGCCAACAGTGGTGTCAGGGGTAGTGCCACTGCTTCATCTATTATGACGCTGACAGATGGTGACTCGGGACGAGGACAGTGTTGACGCATCTACACCGTCACCCGTCACCACCTGCCAGTTTAAGTGTTTGTGCACAGAGTATCCCCCACAGTGACTAACAGTAATTATAGGACACCTGTCTGGGTTTTGTTGCAGTGTTCCTCTTACATTATTGTTCATAAGAAACAAATTGTCGAGAATGGTTTCCTTAAGACTATTATATATAGCCATAGAAAGACATTTCTTTGTGGATTGGTTAAACAAGTCTCTTCTAAGTGTCGCAACTTCTTATCCTGGCATGAGTGTGGTTGGACGCCACTTCACTCTGCCATAACCCGATTGTATCCTCTTCTACACTATCCTGAGTGTCCTTCTCTTCCCTGTTCCGTCTTACCCAGATGCATAAGGGGTAACATCCACTGCCCTTGTTTACGTTTGGCATGTGTAATGATGATGGATTCCTGCTGATATCACTACACTTAACTCGCCATCCCACACCACTTGTGGTTATATGGCAACCACCACACACGGTAATGTATGCAGTCACCAAATGTACATCAAACACACAAGCACACAGGCACATAAACACATAATTATATACACATGAACATAAGGGTACACACATATACATGCATATGAAGACACATTTAAGCATAAATGTATGCATGTGCAGGACAGTCAGGCAGTGCAGCAACTAACCGGCTTTAAAGAATATTTAAAAGTAGTGAATCATACTAAAGCTTTAACTGGGCTAATGCTGGCATCGGATGCTTCGACTTGCCCACGATGTATTCAGCAAAATATAGGGAGATACTTCATTCCCTGACTGAATCAAACATCCTTTTTTATCAGACACAGTACTGAATAACACAGAGGTAAAAATAGCATTCACATAGGTAGCAAGCAAGGTAAAAATTTTGAATCAAATTAATTGATCCACCCCAGAAGTAACACATAATACGCCATCTGGGTACACGTGTGCATGCTTCACTGTGAAGCATGCACACGTGCATTTATATATTTATAAATATTTATATTTATAGACGAGTGTGATGACGGAGATTGTAAAGGGTACAGGCGGAGACAAGTTCGACCTTCTTTACTTCTTACTTTCTCCCGCTAGCCAATATTCTCCGGCTGAGAGAGGCTTAGTATGCTTCTGTGCCCATGCTGTAGGTGATTTTCTCCGTTATGATACGTCATATAGGAAAGTAACGGATAACACCTAACTGTGGAGTATACACAGGGGCGCAGTAAGAGGAATTTTGACCCGGACTTTGCCAAAACTCGTCACAGGCGTAAAGTTTATCCCCCATGACCTCTATGCACCTCTCCCTCCCGATAACTCCTGGGTAGATGTGTCACTTGTTACGCGCTAAATCATCCCGGAAAGATCCGATTTCTACGTATAGCTTCAGATCTGGTGAAGAGCAAAGGAGAGGGAGGTTTATGACACTATTTTAAACTTTACTTCGTCTAGTTCTGATTACTCATTGTATAAACTAAATTGTCAAAATATTACCAAATATATTTGTGTAGTCTATCGCTCCCCCAATGCTTCTTTGGAACCCAGTGTATTTAATTCCATATCCACACAGTTGAGTAACCTTAACCTTGCCCTTAGCACCGAAATTACCATTTTGGGTGATTTTAATATACATAATGTTGAATGGTTATTGCACTCTGCCAGGACTGACGACGCTGGTCTAGAGTGCGAGCTGTTCACAGAACCGTTTAATCTCACGCAATTGGTAAAGCATCCAACCAAAATACCTGATAATCCCGACCATAAGGCGCATCTCTTGGATTTATTCTTGATAAATAATCCAGATCAATACAGGATAGAGGTACTGTCACCACTCTCCTCCGACCATAATCTCATCAAAGCCTCATTAGTTAACCCTCCACACCTCCCCGTTCTGACCCTGTCAGGGTGACCCGATGGCACTTTGATAGGGCAAACTGGGATGGATTTAGAAATTATCTTGCTGACATTCCATGGCAGTCTTTCTTCTCTAGTGATCCCGTTCTACCCAGTCCCACATTTGCGACTTAATACTAGCTGGTATGGATTTATTCATACCAAGTCAACAGTTCGCTAGAAGATCGAACTCTCCAAAATTGTCTGATGGCAATTGTGCCAGAGCAACAGCCCAAAAGTCATTAGCATATAACTCTTACTTCAAATCAAAAACATCTGAATCACTGTCAGTTTAAAATTGCTAGAAACCATGCAAAAGCTGTAATAAATCTAGCTAAATAAAACTTTCTTCAAAAGCATCAGAACTACTTAACGCTAATGACAATAGAATATTCTGGTCAATTGTTAATTCTTTAATAATAACTTTAACAAGTCATCTTCCATTCCTCCACTAAAATCTTCAGATGGCAACATAACAAATGACCCGCACGGGAAAGCAGATATTTTTCCCAGTACATTTGCCAGAAGCACTACCATAGACGATACCAGCCAGAATGTCCCAGTACTAGAACTTGACTCTCCCGAAACTGCCCTACTTAAAACAGACAAGATACGAAAAATCCATCCTAGACAATTTACCTACCAACAAAGCTCCAGGCCCAGATGGAATTCCGCCTGTTGTTTTGAAAAAGTGTTCCCCTGAACTTGCCTCTGTTCTAGCTAAAATATTGAGACTAAGCATACGTACTTATTTATTCCCAAATTCATGAAAAGAAGCCAATATCCACCCAATTTCCTCTGACCCCTCTAATTTCAGACCAATAGCTCTCACATCTTCTTTTGGTAAGGTATTTGAAACTTTAATTAATAAGCACATTGTTAAACATCTTGAATCCAATAACTTAATTAGTGATAGACAATATGGTTTTTGCCCCAAAAGATCCATCATTGACATACTTAATCTCCTAACTCATACCATCCATCACCAATTGACCTACGTGGAGAAACTCACGCAGTAGCCCTTGATAATTCTAAAGCTTTTGATAGAGTATCGCACCGTTCCCTGCTGTCCAAAGTCCCTTGCTATGGACTAACGTCTTTTGTTCCATTGATTTCTTCATATCTTAGTACAGGAAAATAAGAGTAAAAGTAGATGATGTATATTCCAATTTCCAATCAATTAATGCTGGCGTGCTGCAAGGATCAGTTCTGGCGCCAACCCTATTCTTGGTTCATATTAATGATCTCTTATCTGTCACCCACAATCCCATCCACTCATATGCAGATGACTCAACACTATATAGTTCATTCACACTCAGACACCCATTTACAAAGCCTAACATCTCAACCTCTCAACTCAGTACAGCCATCTCCATAAATCAAGACCTATCTAAGATCAGTGAATGGGGACAAAACAACCTTGTCTCATATAATGCTAGTAAAACCAAATATATACAATTTACTAATAGACATATATTGCCAGATTCGTATACTACCTTCAGTGCTACAGATACTCCCATCTTCAAAAGTATTGATATTCTTGGTGTCTCACTTAACAATGCCCTCAGCTGGACCTCTCATGTTAGATCACTTGCTAAAACCGCCTCAAAGAAACTTGGATTATTGTACAGAGTCTGTAGATTATTCACTGACGAGCAGTAAGCTATAATTTATAAGAGTCATGTGCACTCTCAGCTTGAATATGCTCACCCTTGTGGAATGGATGTGGAGAGGTTCCATTAAAACAACCAGACAAAATTCAGAACAAAGCTGTTAGAATTATTAACAACCCTGCCATTACATATAAACTACCTCCCCTGCAAGTAAGAAGGAATGTTGCCTCCCTTGCATTATTTTACAGATATTTTTATGGCAAATGCTCAGACGAAGTTGTGTCCATGGTGCCACCTCTCCCTGCCTTCCCTCGTGCTACACGGGCATCTGGTAGTTTACATGACTGGAATGTCACTCAGCCATATTGCAGAACTTCTGCCTATCAGAATTCTTTCATTCCCCGAACTGAATCTCTCTGGAATTCGCATCCCCCGAGTTGTTTCCCTCCAAACTTCAACCTACAGCTGTTCAAGTCTAACTGTTACAGATATTTTATGACCAGAGGAAACCAGTAATCTGGTTTATGGATTAGTTTTTTTATTCAATTGCTTTTCCTTCCCATGTTCTGTTATTTGAAAAAAAAAAAAAATGTTAATGAAGAGGGGGAAAGCGGCTTCCTTGGCTTGACTGAGTAGTATAGTAGGTGGCTTAGGGACTGTCTGAAAACATTCAATGAACTGCTGATGTTTACCAACGTCTCATTGTGTATGAATAATGTTTATATAAACATAACATTTACTATATGTCTGCAAGAGGATATTGCTAGTTGACGGTATATGACACCTCCCGACATCAGGGCTATCAACGTGTGGTAGGTCGGACACTAATATTTCAGTGACCTTCGTCGGGGGGGTTGAGAGGAAGGAAAGACAGACAAGGCACACACGATGAAACAGAAATGGTACTCGTAGTGTGTGTGTGTGTGTGTGTGTGTGTGTGTGTGTGTGTGTGTGTGTGTGTGTGTGTGTGTCGGGTTCGGCTGACGTGGTGGGAGGAGAGAGAACAATGTCAATAGGAAGGCAAATAGAAACTACATTATAGAATTACGTACACAGACCTCCCCTTATAACTTTTCAACGCAACTTTTAAGTTTTATTTTCATTAAACTGAAAATTCTCCTCCACATTGAAGTGCACTATTGTAGTGAAGGTGTTAAGCTTAAATTAAATAATCTGATGGTAGTGAGAATGCAGCATAAATGGCATGTACAGTACTTGTTGTCATCGGAATAATATTTCACTGGTTCTTGTTATTGGTAGCATAAGTGGATTTGCACGTATCTTTTGCGATATCTCGTTTGTCATTCTCCTGTATGATATTTTTAACCCTTACATTTACATAGTTTGTATCGGTAACATACAAGAGTATACTGATACTTAATGTGCAGGATGATTTGGAGAGGAAGACTAATACGAAATCTTCAAAGTCACTTAGAGTCAGTGAGAGGATAAATCACACTGGGAGGACGGAGGATAAGTGCTTGGGTGACGAGGGGTGAGGGCAGTATCGATTGACCTCTTAATTTTTCTACCCAAACCTTGTCACGTGGCAGGAGTGGGGCTGGACGGGGTCAGGCAGGGCGAGGAAAGGTCAACAATGTGGAGCACTGGGAGGAGAAGTGATGCAGGGTGGGGTGGAACACTCGTAAGGCAAGGGAGTGGGATTAGATAAGGAAGGGTGAGGCATGGTGGGATGGGGATGGGTGACGTGGAGTGAGGCTGGGTGGGGTAGGGTCATTTGTTTGTTTTTGTTTGTTGATATTCGCCCACACCTGGTGGGATGCGGGCAAACTAAGAGCCCGTCAGGGGAAATAAGCAGGAACAAGCTCTCCAATTAGAGTGTAGCGGTGACAGCAAACTGGCGAACGAGGGAAAGGTAGCAGAGGCAGGGGAATGTGCGATGGTTGGTGGTGAGATCGGCTGCCCGATGATCGACGAGGCAGGGCGGGGCTTGACGGTTGATGGTGAGGCCGGCAGCACGATAGTCTAAACGAGGGCAGGGCGGGACGAGAGCCGGGTAGACAGCGCGGCGCCGATGGAGGAGGCGCCGACGAGCTCAGGTGGAAACCGTCCCGACGCTGCCCTCGACCCCCACGCTCCTGATGGATAGGGCGAAAAAGACTCGCCCAGCTCTCCAGCAGCAGATGGAAGCACAGAGGGGAGGCCCGGCCCTGGTCGTCACAGATGGCACAGCCCCGGTCCAGGTCGTGGCGGAGGGAGGGTCGTCGGCCGGGTACACACAGGATTACACACAGGAAAGCAAACAGCAACAGACCTTATGGTCCTTTCGAGGCTGCTTGTTAGAGAAAACTATGACTACAAGATCTAACTCTACATGTTGAAGGATAAGGATAGGAAAGCAAGAAGGCTACCCCCACCACCAAACCCTCCAGGAAAAAGTGAGAAAAACCACCATGCAGCATGGAAAAACTGACATGGAAATTTTATAGGAAACACTGGAAAGGAAAAGTCACATTCTATAATACTTTATCTATAAGCTACCCGATAGAGTAACCTGAAAGAGAAAGTAAACTAATAAAATAATAGTTACGGCATGACATTATAAACCAGTTACATTGAGTTAATGGGAAGTCTGTGGACATAACGTGGAAGCTACACACTGCACAGTGTGGATGTTTAGGGGTGGTGCAGCAGCCTTGCCTGGCGCTTTTAAGGTAGGCAGCAGTCAATCAGGCCCTAGCTCCGTTTGCTCCACTGAGACAAGAAACTCTCCCATGTGGGACAAGTACACAAGTTTCATCCTGAAGCAGTGACCCCTGGTACATTTAAAAAATCCCGATGGTGGTCACTTGACTAACAGGGACCCTCAGTGATCCACAGCCCATCACAGGTCGAAAGTAAGAGTAGTGACCGTTAACTCAGGGTTATCTGTGCAGCTCCTAATCTGTGCTTATATTGCTTTCTTTGCGCTGGGGAGACTGAAAAGTATATAGGACGGGTGTCTTAGATAAAAGGGGACTGCATAGTGCACAGTGTGGATGTGCAACGCACAGAGTGGATGTTTAGGGGTGGTGCGGCAACCTTCCCTGGCGCTTTTTAGGTAGGCAGCAGTCAATCAGGCAATAGCTCCGTTCACTCCACTGAGACAAGGAACTCTCCCATGTGGGACAGTACACAAGTTTCATCCTGAAGCAGTGACCCCTGGTACATTAAAAAAATCCCGATGGTGGTCACTTGACTAACAGGGACCCTCAGTGATCCACAGCCCATCACAGGTCAAAAGTAAGAGTAGTGACCGTTAACTCAGGGTTATCTGTGCAGATCCTAATCTGTGCTTATATTGCTTTGTTTGCACCGAATAAATTGAAAATGTATAATATCGTGACGCAACACTATGTACGGGTACATTGTTTACGGGGTGTCTTGTAGACTAAGGGGCATGAACTTACATGTACCGTAGCTATAAAAGCAAGTTATTCGGACAGAAAAAGAGTCAGCTGAGGATTTTCGTGCAAATACTTGTCTAATTTGTTTTTGAATGTCTCAATTGAGATACTGTTCACGGTATCTGAGGGTAATCTGTTCCAGATATTTACAACTCTGTTAAAGAAGAAGTATTTTGCTTCGTGGGATTGGAATCGTTTTCCCATGATTTTGCAGCCATTACTTCTGGTTTGACTCGACCGGTCTATATCAAAATATTTATTCATGTCTAAGTTGTCATATCCCTTCATGATTTTGAAAACTTCAATAAGGTCCCCTCTTAACCTGCGCTTCGTTAGGCTAAATAATTTAAGTTCTTCAAGGCGTTCCTCATATGGTTTGTTTCTAAGTCGTGGTACCATTTTTGTGATTCTTCGCTGAATTTTCTCTAGGGAGGAGGAGCCTCGACCTCCTGGTGGGCAGACCAGGGCACTCCCTCAGATAGAAACGACGGGCCCGTCCCTCGGCTGATACGGCTGCTGTGGAGAGATGGTCCCGCCGGGAGGTCTTGCCGCGACGAGAGATGGGCTGCGAGTGCGATGGGGTCAGGCAGAGTGAGGTGAGCTGAGGATCTGGGACAGGGTGTGAGGTGTGGGGTGAGGTTGGGTGATTCAGGGTGGGGTGTCCTGGGGTCAAGTAGTGTGGGGTACGCTGTAAGGAAGAGATAGTGGATGGGGTGGTCATGTCTACCCGGGTGAAACAAGGTGAGGACCTGGGAAAAAGCGGAGTGGGAGAGTGGTTAGGAGTAAAGAGATGAAGGAGCAAGTGTAGAGGAGGGTTGGGAATTTGAAACAGGGCAATGGGAAGGAGTGATTGAGGTGGCTAAGAAGGAGGAGAAACTGAGGGGGAAAGGGAGGTGAGACAAGGGTGAAAGATTGAAGGGGTTAGAAGAGCGAACGAGATTTAGAGGGAAGGAAAGAAGTGGGAAGAGAAGAAGGAGAAGGAAGAGCCCCTCTCAGTCTAGAGAGGTTAATCAGGAGAGGGAAGTGAGAAGCAAAACTTAAAAATATTAGACAAGCTTTTGTACACGACTGTACACTGCGATCGTTTTCTTATGCTTACCCTATTTTAGAATAAATGTTTTCGTTATATAAAAGGTGGACCATCTCACCCAAAGTGTAAGATGCATATGGATTATGTTAGCTATACAACACACTGAAAGTCTGGTGGGAGCTGTACAAACATACACGCACGCTCATTAACACACACAAAAACGCAAAAAGACAAACAGTTATTGCCAGTGATCCTATCACAAAAATGTTATATATACAGTATGCATAATTTAATAATTCACAGTCACACAATTACACAAAATAACACACATTATCAGTGGCTTCTTTCACAGAAAATACACACACACACACACACACACACACACTCTCTGCATACCCCAAGCATCGGCCACATCCACAAACTTCAATCTTCACCACGGCAAATGTCATGTTCTTTGACGCAGGAGTTCTTGGCGTGCTTCCACATTTACTTGAGCTACAGCTGGATGGAATAGCATTTGATGTTTATCTCCTCCTCGTACTGGTGTATGATTATGAGAATGATGCCACATGTTTATTGTACGAAAGGGGATAAATCATAAGTCCAAGATATGCCCGAATGATTGGCACTATCAGATCACATCAATTAGGTCATTCTACTTAGTCACACGAGCCAGAGGTGAGGGCTGCTTGAAATAGTGGCGGGAAACTCGGCTACACCTTACTGCAAGACCGTCAGTGAACGAATAATAAACCCAGAGTGATAAATGAGCACCAAGCGTAACCTCTGTGATTCTAAGTCCAAAACAGTTAAACCATATGAGATCGTATGTTTCTCTCACAGCAAGGTGAATGCATTGGCAGACCCTCGATCCTCTCCAAAAAGTGCCAGCTCCCTCGCCAGCCCGTCCTAGTTTAAGTGGTTGAGTATAAATTATCCCATCTGAGCGAAAAGTTCTGTTTCTGTGGAGACCCACTTACGGACTAAGTCAAGCAAAGTCAAAATAAACTCCTGATAGAGAAAACAACCGATATATTCATGCAAATATTCAGTCTTACCTGATACCTGAAAATGCTTCATGACGTGGTTTCTTCATTAAAAATTAATAATTAGGTAAGTTTTGAGTGAGTCGGTATGGCTTCTTTACTTCAGAGACTTTATTTCCTCCCCTAAACAATATATTCAAGAAGCCACTTCCTAAATCAATAAATTTCACAACTCGACTCCTCAATCACAACATCCTTCCCGCCCCAGCCATCTGTCATGTTCGCAGGGCTGCCAACGCAACCGTAGTGTCGTTAATCACACACCAAACTCTGCCTAACCTTCTGCTTGCTTAAATTAAAGGAAAGGGGGCTACTTGCAAGCAACGTGAGGTGTAGAAGAGAGAGAGAGAGTTGTGGACAGCCATGACCACATTACATGAAGCAAATTGCAAATAAATGGGTTCCCTGGTGATTTACTGGTGGAAGCAGTTAGCGCTGGTGACGAATTAGGAACTAGGCCTATACGAGGGAATGAGGGTTTAATGGGAGTGGAGCACAGTAGTCACAAGTCTCATATATATATTTACAGTAGATTCCTAATGGTATCTCAGATTTGTTTTTTGCAAGAAGGACAAGGACAAGGAAGAATCTTTGCTTGTCTTTTGTTCTATTGGCAAAAACAAATCTTGGGTAAAAAATGCAAGAATGGGAAGGAAAGGAATATAGAAAGTTTCCGTGTTTCTTGTTTTTCCTACAAATCAAAATCTGAGTTAATGGAGTGAGTTCATCGGCATTTTGTCTGTGAATCCGGGTCCAGAGTCGGGAGAAGTTTACGAAGAGATCTTTTTACTACGACGATCTGCCCTATAAAGACGGGATATGGTTGTAGGGGAAAGGTGTAAATAGCTCTTCTACCTTATCCTGGGGCAGATTTTTGTTTTTCTTTTGATGCTGTTTCACGTAAAGCAGACATTAACACAATGCTACGTTATAACATCCTTTCCTCCGTGCTACCTGACTATCTTCGAATCCTGGTGCTAATTTCTTGTTACAAGGCAGCTTGCAAGGTTGAGAGATGGCAATTTTAGACCAAGTTAAAGTCAGAAGATTATAGAAAAGACAGGATGCCTTACTCTTTCCACTGGTATTGTGTTTGCTGTCCACTGAACTATTTCGCTCAGATGACGTACTCTTTACTTTATTCTTTTCTATTCAAAGACATTTTCATTCAGCATAGGAGAGACCCTTCGAACTGCAGGGGTTAGATGTATACTTCGTTCCCTTCTCAGCATGATGTCTCCCATCAGTTGAATAAAATCGTCTAGATATAGGAAGAATAAAGTGTAAAAACACATCTTAAGAAATGGATAAAGTGTTTTGATGGACGGTTTTCTGGTCGAGTAATTGATGTGTACAGAAAAAAAACAGGCTCCAGAAGGGGAAAAAATAGAGGATACGAGGGGTGGGTATCCTGGAGGTTCTGACTCCCTCTTTTCGGCTTAAATATATGTTCAAAGGTATCTGGAGAGGGAAAAAACATTGCCCTTTGTTAAAGCAGACAATAAAAACATATGGCTTCTTCTGCAATTAGAACGGATTATAAGGATCGGAGTGTGTAGCATTCGTTTTTTTTTTTTTTTCTTACTTGATGGTTCTGATAAATCTTTGTCAGCAATGGACTAAGAAATACTGGAACCCTCCTTTTCATGACCGCTGGTGCACTGGGTCAATAATTACACACACACACACACACACACACACACACACACACATATATATATAGATAGACAGATAGATATACTTACATACATATGTGTGTGAGAGAGAGAGAGAGAGAGAGAGAGAGAGAGAGAGAGAGAGAGAGAGTTACATAGTTACATAGATACACAGACCACACAGACCTTACGGTCCCTACGAGGTGGTCCGGCCTTAATCCTAATATAGTGCATAGGAGCAGGAGAAAAGGATAGCACAGCAGAAGGCTCTCTCCCCCACCCTCCAGACCCTCCGGCATTTGCCGTACAGGAAACAAGAGAGGAAGTAATACCTTGCAGGAATGAAAAACCTGAAGGAATTTTATAGGATCGGCAGAAAGTAGAATAATATGGAAAAGGAAAATTTGGGCATACAGCCACATACTTACTCAATGCATGCAATTTTTTTTTTTTTTTTTAATCAAAAGATGAATAGAATGTTTATCTATTATTTATATTCTATAATATTGTCTGTGTCTAATAGACACATGAATGCAGACGCGAATATGCAATAATTGCTCCATCCTAACTAAACGATACCAATTGCGTCGAGATACATGTCCAGTCTCTTTTTAAATATATTTATGGTACCACTTTCAATCACATTCCCAGGGAGTTTATTCCATTCGCTTACAACAGAGTAAGTGAAGAAGTTTTTGGTTGTATCAAGATTAGCCCTCCTTGCTTGCAACTTCATACCATTTCCTCGAGTTACAGTCTCGGCAATTACTGTGAATAGCTTGTTTGAATCAGTATTACTGAAGCCTTTTAGCATCTTAAAACATTCAATCAGTTGTCCCCTGAGTCTCCGTTTTCTAAGAGAGAATAGGTTTAATTCCTTGAGTCTCTCGAGGTATGGTTTATTCCTCAGGGACGGGATTAACTTGGTAGCCCTACGCTGGACCGCTTCCAGTATTTCTATATCTTTAATTAGGTGAGGCGCCCAAAACTGCACTGCAAACTCTAAGTGTGGCCTGACTATGCTTTTGTATAGGGGGATTACAATATCTTCGCTTTTATATGTAAAATGTCTTTTGATGAAGCCTAGGGTCCTGTTGGCTTTATTGGCGGCAGAGATACATTGATTCGAACATTTCAGATCGTCTGAAATTAGTACGCCTAGATCCTTAACTAGTGAGGACTTGCTAATGATTTGGCCCTTCATTTCGTAATCATACCTTTTGTTTTTCTTCCCACATTGCAGTACCTGACATTTGCTTACATTGAAGGGCATTTGCCATTTTTCTGACCAGCTGATAATTTTATTAAGGTCATTTTGAAGGCTAATTCTGTCTTCTTCAGTTAATATAGTGTTGCCGATTTTTGTGTCGTCTGCAAATTTAGAAATGAAGTTGTTTAGGCCAACATCGATATCGTTAATATACATAATAAATAGGACTGGTCCCAACACTGATCCCTGAGGAACACCACTGGTCACTGGTGCCCAGTCTGACTCTACTCCATTTATAACGACTCGTTGCTTTCTCTCACTTAACCAGCAACAGACAGACAGACAGAGACAGACAGACAGACAGACAGACAGACAGAGACAGAGAACTTTGCAACAACTGGATTTACTTATTGCATGTATAAAGTTTTTAAAAACATTTTTGTATAAATACTTAGGAATTTCTTATGAAACTGGAGAAAGAAGAATGATCGTAGATAAAAAAAAAAAACTAGTAACATGAAATATGAAACATGAAATGATTGTCTTGTACTATAAACAAAATGTTTCTACATCTCATACATACAGTAGAAGGGGTCACCATAAAGAAAACAATAGGGCTAAAGGAGTGAGCAGACTGATGGCTCAAACTACTTTATAATTATGGCTGACGTCATATTCGTCTCATCTTGTATGGCAAAGTACCTCTAAACAGTGTTTCTGTTTGTGTTCTTTTTTTCTGCTTCTTTTGACTTCTGACTGATGGTCAGAAATCGTCTGGCGTTACCCACAGTAAATAACATGTCAGCCGTGGTTTGGGAGTTGCCCAATATATTTGTAGAATCGGACATAATGGTGAATTTCTGGACTCAGTCTGTTCAATAATACATGGTTTAAGAAATAACAGTCTAGCTAAACAGCAGACACCATTATTTGAAGTGATGAAAATCGTCAACAATTGCTTTCATTTGTGGCAGGGCTGACGTGAGGCGTGAGATATACTGCCGACACGAAAAGTGGCCACGAGGATGGAATTAGTTCGTCCAGAGATAACAGTAAGCCACGGCGTTAGCAGTTCAGTCCATCACCCAAGACAAAGAGACCCGCAGTTACAAGGAGATAAGAAAGATGAGATCAGCAGTCATATTTATAAAACATTTTGAGCCTAGGGTGTGTTTAGCACTGCATTTTTTCTTTTTTTATGTAGCCTTAATGAAAAAGGGTACCCAATACTTCAAGGCCAAGCTAGAGAAAAAAACAGTTTGACAAAAAAAAAAAAAAAAAAGTGGCTTCTTACAATAAACCACTGATCTGGTGAAATGTTAAGTGGAAGAATTAGTAAAGACCTTTTATAAATATGCTTAGTAGTAAGGTGGAATACTCCGGTTGGAGAGCGGAGCGGTGGGATCTGGTAAGGCACGAGCGCACAGTTTACGACCTTGTTTCCTGACCCGGCCTCGTCTTTACATGAAATTTCGGAGGATATGATAGTAATAAAAATAAAAGGGTGTATAAGAGAAGGAACACGGAAGGAGAGGAAAAGAGTGAAGAAATGGAAAGAGCAAAATGGAAGAGAGAAGCAGAAACAGAAAGAAATAAGCACACATGACAAACATGTTTACTAGCCTCTTCTCAGACCTGGACTTTCCCCTCCATGACAATAAATATAACAGAACAATTAAATGACAGGAACAATGAAAGAGAGTAGCGCAGGGAAGAAGTAGAAACAGAGGAAGAAATAAATACCGGTAGTGAAAATAATTGCAGGTTTATCTCGTTGGATGACAATAAAAAGAACATGATGTAAGGAAATATGAAACTGGGAAAGGGTAAATTAGGAGAGAAGCGAAAGAAATTAAGAGCCAGTGAAGGGCGTGTTTATTTTCCAGATTCTTATTGCCCTCAATTTTTCCATGGATGACTAAAAATATGACAAAAGAAGAGAGAGAGAGAGAGAGAGAGAGAGAGAGAAACAGGTAAGAATGAAAGAATGCAGGATCAATGAAAAGCATATTCCCAAAATTACATTCCCATTGAACCTCCCCATGCATTTCTTCGTTTCAAATATTCTTAATGCATAAGACTGAAAATACGGGACATAAATAGGAGTAACCACAAAGGATTGTATTAGGAGAAAATAGGCAGAAAAACACTAAGAACCAATGATGCAGGTGTTTATTTTTTGTTCCTCTGCCTTCCCCATTCGTACATTCTATTATGGTACACATTACATGACGTAATAAAGTGAAACAGAAATTGTGAGAGAGGATGAAAAGTAGGGAAGATTAAAGAATCATATAAAGACTGCTGAGCTTGTTTGCAAAATACACCCGTGATGTACCTCCACCTGTCTGTTGTTTGTTTCAAAAGTTTTCATTGCATAACACTGAAAAAAAGACGAATAAAAAACAAAATGAAGAGAAACAGATCAGGATTGGTTCAGACTGTGAGAAAAGAGGGAAAAAGCTAAGACCCAGTGATGGATGCATTTATTTGCTGCCTCCCCTACCTTCCTACGTTCTTATTTTCCACAGTTTTCGACTAATTATGGTGACACCGAAGGTAATCGGAGAAAAAGGGAGAAGTGAAGAAAGATGCGAAAAATGAAACAGCATGAAAAAAATTTCATGCATGCTTGCAAAATTACGTGCTGGACCCCGACTGTTTATTACTCCAGAAATCTTTAGAAAAAGTTTGCGAAAATGACTTGACAGAAAGGAGAAAAATGGAGACTGAAAGGAGAACAGAGTAAGAAGAGTGAAATGATAAATCAGTGATCAGTATGTTGAAAAATTACTCCCTGACCATACCTGCTTCTCGCTGCAACATTTTTTCCGTGCAACGTGGTGAAAATGACGGTTCAGAGAAAGAAGTGGAGAGACGCAACATTTCTATCTGTACTCAGTACCGACCCCTTTTCCCATGACACACTGCCTTCTCTTACGATACATACCCTCGCACCTTTTTCTTTCCACCTCCTTCTCTGGCCCCTTCTTCCCATACCTACCAGGTTACTCATACACATCCTAAGTCAATCTCATATTCATTTCTCTAGGCCTGATCTGTTTCTCGATCCAGTAGTTTCCGTGGATGATAACTATGTATTTGATGGTGTATAAAGGAAAAGGAAGAATTAAGAGACAACAGAATGAACAAAGGAACAAAATACAGTGTATGAAAGAAACTATGGGAAGAGGCAGGGTAAGTAATAGAGGAGAGGAAAAGAAGAGAGGAGAGAAAGAGGAGAATGAAAAGACAAAGAACGGGGTTGGAGAGGAATTTCTGAGAACTAAGAAATGGTAAGCTCTCTTATGAACGTTTCCTTTATTAGTTTTTTCTAAGGATGGTGAAGATAAGAAGACATGCAGAGAGAGAGAGAGAGGTAACATGAAAAAGCTTTCAGGCTGAATCTTACGAGTGAACATTGAGATAATGATGTAAGTGAAACACAAAATAAGGAAAAACACATCATAATGCACAAAATGATTCTGGCAACGCAGACAGTGAAACTGCAAAAGCACACACACAGAACAGAAAACAACAAAAGAATAAAAAAAAAAAAAAATCGGAATAGAAACACAGACACAACAAAAGCAGAAAAGGCACTGCAAAAGAACAACAAAGACAGAAAAATACAGAAAAAAAAAAGACAAACATCAAAGCACCACAAACTAAAGTAAAGAACACTCCAGTATAAGCCACTAGTCTAACACACTCCTAAAGGGATGCAAAAATATTTAACTTTAGAATTCATTGATTATATGACGTCTAAATGGCATTGTGTTGGGGACGTGAGTGCTTATGGTGGGGGAGATTATCTGGACATATCCTTCTTAGATTTAAAAAAAAAAAAAAATAGATTTGTGGAATTCAACGTTATAATAATTTATCATCATCATTATTTTTATCATCTCTGTTTTCCACCAAAAATTAGGGTGAGATAGGGTCCAGAGCGCAATGAAAAAACCTGATGTACAGAGAACTAACAATCTCCTCGACTGAATAATAATTGTAGTAGTAGTAGTAGTAGTAGTAGTAGGTGTTACTGAGTTGTGATGAGTGTAGAGGGAGACAGGCAGACAGATACTGAAAAAGCGGCAGTGAATGATTTATGGTCTTGCGTTATAAGGAAAGCATAACTGAAAAAAATAGGAAAAAAAAATTACTAAAATATGCTAGAAAATTTGTGCCCTTCTTGTGTGTGTGTGTGTGTGTGTGTGTGTGTGTGAGAGAGAGAGAGAGAGAGAGAGAGAGAGAGAGAGAGAGAGAGAGAGAAAATCGAACTGCAGGGACGACGAGGGTGATTATGATGATAGGATAAAACTAAATTTGACGATAAAGCTGACATACAAGAGAAAAGCATGCTCATCTACATACCTACTAGCCAATATGGTCGTATTCTTCAGGAGTCCTGAGAGACAAATCTGAAGACCTTAATCGCATTGTTTATTCGGTTATTCGAGATGATGTACAATCGGCTTAGGAAGTTTGTTATACTTTTCGTACTTACCATTCGTAGAAACAGGAAGAATAGTTTTGTAATACGGTAGGCTACTTTATTTCTTGTATATATATTTTGTGATGTGATTCGGGAATCCATGGGTGTGAATTATGGGTGCATTATTATTTTGTTTTTCCATTTCACTGGACGTGTTACTGATAATTCTCTAGTGTCCATGCTCTTTCATTCCTTGTTGTCTGGATCATATCTCATCCTATCCTTGGGTGGGAGAGAGGGGTTAGGATGGCTCTTTACTATTATTTTGATCTCTTCCCAGAATTAGTTAGTATAGTTTCTCCCTAACAAACATTACCGAAGAACCATTAGGTCTGTTGGTGATTTTTTACACACCTTTGAAATAAAATTTTCGGTTCTATCTCTTATAAATCAAAGTCATATATCACCCCAGATTTGTCGCTTATTAAACCAACTATACATTGTTAATAGCTTAGTGAAAAAAAAAAAAAAAACTGCTCCAAGGTCGCATTTATAAACCATTCCCTCAAATTTCCAGTGTGGCTTAGTCTCCATAACATTTTTTGGTTGCGATAGATCGTTTGTTTTCCGTGATTTCCACTTTAATATTCAAAATAGTTTGGAAATGAAGTATGTATAAATTAGGTGTGTGACTGAAGATAAAACTATAAAGAAGTAATCTTTTTCAACTCTTAGTCTCAGAAAAGTTATAAATACCGTCCTCAGGCCCAAATCATCGACATTATTGTAAGCTGAGCTCCACTTTCACGGGACCAAAGCATAACGATTGTGGTGATCCATGTAACCCAGCAAACCAGTACCTGCATGCAAGGTTCTCACGATCTCATAATACCAGCGTGGTGAGGTTGGAAACGTCCGAGTCTCTTATCTGATGGATTTGGGAGAAATCCTTTGGAGGTAAGGCTTAAAATCTTGGAGATCAGAAAGGTCAGGTCACACGGCCAGCGAGATAAGAGACTATTTTTGAGGTGGAAGGAGTGTGCCTTTAAACATTTCATTCGCGAGTCTCTCGTCAAGTGGCATTTTCTCACATGTGAGATGCACGACCCTGCCCGGCCCGGCCCGATCGTTACGCCTTTCAGAAGCTTGTATCTCAGCAACCACAGGGACGATCACTGCGTCATTTGCATTACATGGTAGCCCAAATCTTTAATATTTGATTTTAGCAGGTTTCATCACACCCAGGAGGTGCACATGGCACGTGACGAGCCACGTGCAGCATGTCGAAAATCTTCAAACGAGGGCCACAGGTCAGACAGTTTGTAGTAAAGGCATGAAACTTGGTAGGTAGATAGCCAGTAATATACTCTAGGCATCCTAGTGGGTGTAAGGCGACATTTCAGTGTTTTCGAATTTAAATGGTCTCGCTCGTACCTCGCCGACAAAGGCGTTTTACTGGTTATACTCACTATTAACTTTTAAAGGAATTCACTAGTATTTAGCGAAAAAGGCATATTCGAATGGTATTGCAATATTAGTTCGTGTGGTGTCAAAAATTTTATAATACAAGAAGAAAATAGGTAGGTAGATAGATAGACAGATAGATAGATAGATGCGTCAAAGTTTTCACCAATCAAAAATGATTATTGTGTTCTAAAGATTCTACAAGAGGGCAAAAGTCTTGATACATTTTCATATTTAAATTTTAGGTTTGTTGGTGCGGATGTACAGTTTCGGACATTAACATCAATCTACTTGTCGATAAAACGCAAAATAATGAGGAGTTAATTTTAAACCTCAGATAAGCGATGTTTAGAGGTCAACATTCCTTTACGACTGATATGGAAGAATCTGATTATGGTTCGATTTAAATTCGGATCAATATTGTCCTCAACTTTAAGTTCAGCAGGAAAAATATCAGGTTGCACATTGAAAGACATCAGCACTTTGTTCAGCACCCCCTTTGTGTGTGTGTGTGTGTGTGTGTGTGTGTGTGTTTTACAAATAGGCTGACTAGGATTAAGAAATAGGAATAAATTAAGCGCAAAAGTATGAGGCCTACCGTTAGAGAGCCCAGTGAAAATAGGTTGTAACTACATTCTTACCATGTACAAGGTCCTGCAGAAATCATCTTATTTATGATTTGTTATGGATCAAAGCATACATTTTACACACTTATTCTACTCATTAAGACCGAATTTTACTATTTAAATTTTAAAGTATAGCCTTCACTAACACATTCGCTCTTAATTCAACAACGTCTTCCGGAAGCATCAAGAATTTAATACAAAAAACTTCATGGCAGTTTATTGGTTCATAAACAGTCTTGCGCGTTTCGGAAATTCTTTAAAAAATCTTTTGAGAAAGTTTTCGTATTGCAATGGTAGTATATTGCCTTCATTATCCTCTTCACTGTCAAAGGTCCTTCCTTAGTTGAACAAAATCGTCTGGAAACAGCAAGACAATAACACAAAAGGTGTCATGGTAGTGAAGGGGTTTATAGTCTGCCTCACTCTTCCAGCTTCCCTCCCCCCCCCTTTTACCCTCGTATTCCTCAGGATCATTTTCTTTAACGCCTGTGTAACACGGAGAGCTGAGGGTCGCTAACGGATAAATGTGGATATGGCAGATGTGGCTGTGTTAAGGTCAGAAGTGTGGGAGCTGGGGGGCAAGAGTGTGACTGCGACTGGCTGTGGGTGTGAATGGTGTGCGTGACAGATGCAGCTATGATAAGGTCATGTGCGGAGATGTGTAAGTGGTGTGGGTACAACTGGTGTGCGTGTCACTGGCGTGGGTGTAACTGGTATAGGTGAATCTGGTGTGCGTCTAAATGGCGTGGATGTAATTGGTGTGCGTGTAAATGGTGTGAGTGTAACTGGTGTGGGTGTACCTAGTGTAACACTTGCTAGTAAAGCTGTAATAAGTGTCATGCAGACGTGGAGCGAGCATGGATGTGGTAGATATATCGACAGTCATGTCAGATGCGATGTGTAAGATTGCTCCGTGTGTGGATGTGTGTACGTTGGATATGAGTGTTAAAAGGCGTGGATGCAGCGAGTTTAGATGGCACTGCATAGGGAGCAGTGGATATGGATGAGTTAATTGCCGTAAGTTTGGGAGGTTTGGGTTTCAATGTTGTCAATTTCCTGGACATTTATGTAGTGTTGGATGCAATGTGTGGATACAGTGGATGTGGATGTAAAATGTGTAAAGTAACGAGTGTGGATGTGCAGTAGATATGGAGGTATGATTAGTATTACTTCGTTGGATGTGGCTTTAGGTCATTTGGAAGTATGTGTAGGTGTGGATATAATTAATGGTGATGTAGCGTGGGGGAGAAACAGTGTGGATGTCTAATGATGTGGATTTGGGAAATATGGGTGTCTGTTGTAGGTATCCGTAGTATCGATACAGATGCGGCTTTTGTTTGTGAGGTGGAAAGGATTTCAGAGTCTTAGATAATTGTGAATTATTGTGTGGTCCACTCACTAAAAATGTTCTTGGAAAGTTCTCCTTTTATGCTTCTTTCTTTGCTTCTGAACTCTAGCTCACTCCACCTCTTGGTCGGGATTTAGGGCTGTGGTGGTGAGGGGGAGGGGGAGGCAGCGTCTACATTGACGGAGGCTGTGCGAACATGACAGGCAAAGTGTGGTAAACTTGTGAAAAGTGTGGTGTATTGAGTGTGGGTGTGAGTAGATGTGTCCCCCTCCCCCCCAAAAAAAAATGGTGAAATATAATGGATATTATTGCAATGGGTATGAGTGTAGGTGGGGGTACAGAGTGGATATACTGGATGTGGATGAGGTAGGGTGTGGGTGTAGGTTCCTGGCCTGGATGAAGAAATGAGCGTGGAATATTAGATGTGGCTGTGACGAGGTGGATTTGGGGTAGATGAGGATATGTAGGGATGTGATGGGTAAAACTGGATGTGTGTGTGTGTGTGTGTGTGTGTGTGTGTGTGTGTGTGTGTGTGTGTGTGTGTGTGTGTGTGTGTGTGTGTGTGTGTGTGCGTGTGTGTGTGTGTGTATGGATGTGTGGGTGTATTTGGAGAAACAATACGCACTCGTATGTGTGGAATAGTGGTGGATGTGGACATGTAAGTTAGGTGTGAATGAGGAGAATGCAGATGTGAATTCAGTGTGGGTGTTGAATGTAGAGGTGTGACTGTGATAGCTGTATGCCTGGCGAATATACAATATAGCAATCTCTCTCTCTCTTTCTCTCTCTCTCTCTCTCTCTCTCTCTCTCTCTGCACCTCGCTAGTGATAGAAATGGCTATAATCAGCCTGCGAAAGAAGTCTATAAATATGCGTGAGACAGGTGTAGATCAGGTGAGTACGTAGAGTCTAAGTACTGAGGATGTAAATGTGAAGGGTACATTTGTGCTATGTACGGACGCTCAAGGTGTAAGAGGCAGATAAGCTATGGGTGTGGGTGTGCAAAATGAAGGGTATGGGTGTAAATATTTAAAAGGAGGGTGAAGTTTATTGTTGTGTGTGGTGTAGGTGCAGCTGTGGAGGGTAAGATCTGAGTAAGGTAGAGAGTGTGGATGTGAGGTATAGGTTAGGAAGATTGTGTTGCTGTGGATGTGAAATGTTGACATGAGCGGGGCAGACTGTGTGGGTATGGTAGTAGGGGTTGTAGAGGCGAGTGTACCATATGAAGTGTGGTAATAAGTGTAAGTGTAATCGTCTCATTCAATGTGGCTTTAGACATTTCGTAACGCATCTTCCTTAGCGATTCAGTCTACAATTACACCTCCAAAACCTCTAGTAGGATACTGGTGCAAACTATGTCTTTATGAAAAATATATAATAACACAAGAAAGTGCTCCAGTGTGTGTGTGTGTGTGTGTGTGTGTGTGTGTGTGTGTGTGTGTGTGTGTGTGTGTGTGTGTGTGTGTGTGTGTGTGTGGACGTGGATGTAGGTGTGAGTATGAAAGAAATAGATGTAGGTTTGAGTATGGGTGTGGTGTAGGAAGTGAATGTGAATGTGGGAGGCAGGAGGAAGTGAACGGACAGGTGTGTATTAATTCTCCCTAGGTCGGTGTATGTGTGTGGTCGCTGTGAGCCATGCAGCACAGCACGTACTCAGGAGGATGAAGAGGAGGTATGAGGAGGAATATTAGGAGGAGAAGAAGAAGAAGAGGAAGGGACGAGGAAGGGAGAACGAAAGAATGAAGAAAGAAAACGCTTAAAGAAGTACGAGTAAGGGCAGGAAAGAGGGAGATGAAGAGAAGGTGGAGAATAGAAAGAAAGGAAAGAGAAAAAGAGGAGTAGGATGACAGAACGGTTGGATGAAGAGGAAACGAACACATACCGTACTCATTTAAGAGGAGGACGAGGAGGAGTACAAAGGAAAGTAAGCAGCAACAGACCTGTTGGTTCTTTTGCGGCTGTTTGGTATAGGGAAGGTTATAATTAACAAAGGTCTTCTATCTGTTAAAGACAAGGATAGAAAAGCAGGAAGGCTCCCCAACATATCAAAGAAAAAGATTAAAGGAAGGAGGATAAGGAGGTACAGTAAATTTTTAGGGGTGGTAGGAGAAGTAAGAGTTGAAGGGAGGGAGCAAGTGAGGGAGGAGGAAAACGAAGAGTAAAGGGGTGATGATGATGATGAGGTGAACGACGACGAGGAAGAGCAGGTAAACACAGACAAAGAAGGAGGAGAAGGATGAAAAAGAGGGACATGTTCGATGTAAATTTGGTAGAATTAAGATGGCACAAAGAATTACAGTGAGACTTACGACAGGACAACTGACAGAGTGCAAGTGTTATTTAACCCTTTTCCCAAAGGTGACTAATATTTTATTTTATTCATGGTACCTTTAAACAGTTTAATGGAGTAAGGATGACTGTTTTCGAACTCGAGATGTTTGCTGTTGCTTTCATTATTAACTGCCGTAGTCCTGTACATCAATCAAGCTGTGAAGGCGAAAATATAGTCCACGAAAGAGAGACAAGAGGAAAGAGATGTAATGGAATATGCATTGGTATAGACTGAAGGATAACAGATGATCAGGGAATACTTACGTTCATTCAAGGTAAATGAAGGAATCTGTAGTGGGATTGGATAAAAAAATTGTTGATCAGGAGTTCCCAAATGGGGGAACTTTCTCCCTGGGGGTAAATTTGCATATTCGGGGGAAGAATAAACGTACTGAAATGGCAAATATACCCATTTTTAAATTTTTTTGGGTATAGATTTGATATATATTATGATCCAGTGCTCTTTGGCTTTTAATTTGTCCTTTTTAGAGTAAGGTCAGAATATAGGTTATTATATGATTTTCATGCACCTAGACTTCTTGCTGTTACACAATACAAAGTGCTGCTAAATGGAGGCGAATAACTTTAGAATCTAGACTTATTTAAAACTAGAATGGCACTCAGTAGAGCGCATACCTCCGCCAAGGCCCAACACGCAGTTCCTTTTAATTCAATTAAGTCTAATCCAATAGCAAACTCATGACCCTATAAGTTGTAACACTATGATTTTAAACTACCCATAACTCTTAAGCATAACTTTTTAACTCACTGTAACAGCCAACAAAACAGTGCATATCATTTCATAATCTGCATTACGGAAGAGTAATAGGTTGATACAGAAGAGAAACAAATGTGCACCAAAAATCTGTATATCTATCTGTATATCCTTGTGTGTTTTCAGTTTCTGTACATCTTCTCCACTGCTGTACATCTATCTGTATATTCTTGTATATGTGCATATCTATCTGTATATCGATGTCCTCAGTTTCTGTATATCTTCTCGACTGCTGTGAGATTTTTGTATTCAGTCTGTTCTCTGTGAATCTTCAACTGCAAATGAATTTGATCTGATTTCAGCTTTGCTTATATAACAGATAAAAATGCTGATGTCAGCACCCAGGTCAGCAGTTTTTCCAACGTTGGGTCTGGTTAGTACTTGGATGGATGACCGCCTGGGAACACCAGATGCTGTTGGCATCCCTACGTGTCAAGTGGGGTTGGTGAAGGATTAGTGCCCCTCCCTGTAAAACAATTAACTCTAAGCCCTTGGCCATCCCGTCTGGGATGCATGGCGTCTGGCAATGAATGAATGAATGAATTATTTTGAAATACAGCTATTGTGAAATGCAGCTATTGCAAATGTGTCTATTACAGCTATTGCGCACTACAGCTATGACGTAATTCTCACCTTTGTTATTAGGTGCAGCTCTACAAGTTTGTAGCCCTATTTGTTACTGTACAGCAGCGGAAAAAGACTACCCCCCTATAAAAGCATATTTAAATCCGCTAGATCCGGAATTTTACATGGATCCGAGCCAAACTGTACACATTCATAGATATTAACATCCTAAATAAGCCTCTTTTTTTTTTTCATCAAGATCCTTGCAATATTCACTGAAAAAATGTACGAAAATGTCGAAAAACGCCTTACATTGCAATGTTAAAGAATGTGAAAAATAATTCCTGGATCCTCACCTTTATCCGGATCCACACCAAAAGTTAATGGAGTCTATTCCGGCCCAAGGCCCATTCTTCTACCAAGTTTCTTGGAAATCCGTCCAGTAGTTTTTGTGTAATCTTGCTCACAAACTAACCAACCAACCAACCAGCAAACAAACGGACGGGGGTGAAAACACAACCTCCTTGGCGGAGGTAATAACTCCCAAAGTGGGAGGAGGAATTCTCCCCTTGGGAGTTTTTTTTTTTTTTGGGGGGGGGGGGTAATTCATCAAAGATTTTCTGACAAAAGTGGGGAATTATCATGAAAAGCTTGGGAGCCTCTGTTGCGAACGAATTGGAATTATTGATGTGGAGGTAACAGGATTACGGATATATTATAAATAAATGTGCACTGAGATTGAATTGTTAAAGGTGAACAGGGATTTACTTTTATGGAGAACTTATAGCCGTTGAACTACTAATTGTTGCTGTTGTTGTTTTGGCCCCAGGCTCATCTGTAACGTGAGCTCGATGGACTGCAGGTTAAGGATGTCCCTCTCCTACAGTCCACCATCTTCCTCTGGGGGGACAGGGAGGAAGGTGAAGGACGCTTGTATAACCGGGCATCTCTACCACCCGGCTCTGTTGGTGACAGTACATGAAACATGAAGACGTCCGTCTCCAGCAATTATATCGGAATAAAAATCGGATATGATGTCAGCAGCTTTTACACACACACACACACACACACACACACACACACACACACACACACACACACACACACACACACACACACACACACACAAAAATATATATATATATATATATATATATATATATATATATATATATATATATATACTCGTATATATATATATATATATATATATATATATATATATATATATATATATATATATATATATATATATATATATATATATATATATATATATTTATTTATTTATACGTATGTATGTATATACTTAAATCACCGGGACAAGTCAAAGTTTTAGCTACATTCTAGAATAGTTATCAGTACTGGATGTTTGCCACCTAATGCCTTGGCACCCACCTGCTTCAGTTAAGGTATCATATCACATCATCATTTCTCTCTTACAAGGTACTGTACATCCAGTTACCCCCTGCAAAATCAAGCCGGTAATGTATTCTATATGTTATTACATTGTTTATTCATTTATTTAGTTACTTATTTACAGTATTTTGTTATTTTTGGTTAACATCAGACATTATACACCTCGGACCAAAAAGATGTTAAAGCCTACCGATCACCATCTTAATTAAGAAAATCTGAACCCGAAATCAAATATTCGTGAATTAGAACTTTAAACACGCAGGTAAAGTACACCACAAAGCTGAATTTCGAAAAAGCCTTCCCTCTAGAGTCTAGAGCAACAAGTTCAGAGAGGAACGCGTAGTGGCAATCATCATTATGCCAAAACCCAGAACAACACATTAATTTTAGATGGTAATATAGCTAAAAAAGCCTCATAAACCCAGAGAGGTCATAAGCCAGCTGGTCGGGTGTGTGGTGTTTGGCTCCATATCATCACTCACTGAAGTAACACCATGATGCTGTGCCTCCCCCGCGCCTCACATCTTGCGTCGTGGCGTACTGTGTCACATCCGCACCGTGACATTAATATATAGTCAGGCATCACTACACGAGCATAATAATCGCGGCCAATACCATAATGTTGACGTAAAAGTTTCTAGTTGCTAATATGGTGTGTGTGTGTGTGTGTGTGTGTGTGTGTGTGAGAGAGAGAGAGAGAGAGAGAGAGAGAGAGAGAGAGAGAGAGAGAGTCTCTTGTGCCTATGACAATTAGAATTAAGCAGGCTAATATACATAGCAGGCTACAGTGGTAAACTTTTTCGGAGAAGGCTATGCTCTAACATGCCACGTTTAAACCAAAGAGGTGGCAAATGATATTTCAATTGTGCAAAACGCTGCCTTGGACGTAGCGTGGCCTCCTAGGTCAGCAGTGATCTGGACAACGGAAGCCTGGCCTCGGGTCTTCTGCCCCACCCAGAGGAGTAATAAGTGATTGGTTATTTCCATTTATGAATGGCTTCAAAATGTTATGCCCTTTTCCACAGATATCGTACGTAATTTCTCTGTCTTCTTCTTGAAAACAATATTCCAAAACACATTACATCTTTACATTACGAAAAACTCTGCCCACATATGCAAGACTCCTTCGACTCTGACAAAGTATCTCTACAACGAATCACTTCGTCACGGTTTTGCCTTTGCCTCTCCCCTGTCTCGCCCTGTAAGGATAATGTGCAAAACAAAACTTTCTGTTCAGTTTCCTTCCATTTATAGTCTGCTTTTAAACCTCGAAATTATACCGTATTTTCCACCCTTTATTTATTTATCTATATATAGTCAGATGCCATAACCCCTTCAAGGACGGCCACATACCGTTCGCCTCCGTGTCGCCCTGTCCTGTGTCATTTTACTGCCCTACCTCCAGCCCTCTCCCTCTTTCATATATCTCTCCACTTCATCCCCCCATCTCATTCTTGGTCTGCCTCTCCCTCTCTTCCCCTCCATCTCACTTTCACATACTCTTCTAGTCAGTCTCTCATTCTTCAACCTTTCAACACGGCCAAACCTTCTGAGACTATTTCTTTTAACGCTTTCAGTCATATCCAGAATAACATCACAACGCACCTCTACTTCCTCATTTGTCAGTCGGTCACTCATGTAACTGCTCATGCTCTTTCAGAATTACGAAGCAAGTTTCCTCATTTCATCGTTCCTTCCTTTGACATTTAAGGAGGCAATCTGGTTGGGTTAGGAAACTTCTCAGAGTACCTTCCTTGGCCGTTTATTTTCAGTACATTAATAATCTTCTGTACCTTATCTGTATTTTTTTAACACTACCAATAGCTTGCATCAATAATGTGCAAGTGTATATTCACATGTAACATGCAAACAAAGTTGCCAATGAACAGATGTTAAGAAGATTATGCCGGCGAGAAAATAGGTCTCAGTGTCATATTCCAGGTGGCATAGGAGGCCTCGTACTACATTTTTCTTTGACATTTATTTTTCCTGGTGCACTTGCATATTTTCTTGTGTATTATGTGTACCATATTGATACTGACACATTCTGGATCACCGGCATACAGAAGGATACTGAGGCTTATTGTCACGGGGCTTTTTAAAATATCACGGTGTTTTAAAAATAAATGCTATTATTTAATTGATAATAATATTCAATAATATTGAAGAGCAGGGACAATGATCGTCTTACTAAATCAAGCAACGATTACTTTACGCTGACTTCTTCAAGCGATTCTCTAAGAACGAGAATTTAAAAACTTTCTCAACAGTACACAGCAGAGACTAATTACTCGATTGCTGTTACTGTTAGCCTCTGGAGAAAGTTACTTCACCCCTGACAATAAATAACTAATACTAATAATAGTATCAGGTTCTTGCTGGTGCTTAACTCCTAGGAGGCACAACGGATTTTAAGTTTAATACAAGACTGGCCTAAGTACTAGTTATGAATAGCAAAACGTTTATGCAAGCTAGGAGCTATATGGAAAATAAGCTTAATTGTGGAGAAATGAAACAAAAGTTTACTTTACATTAAGCTCAAGGAAAAGAACTGTTAAATTTATTGATTACAAAAATAAATTTAACGTTACAATTCAAAATCAGATTAATGAGATCGCACTCACTCACTCACACAAAAGCTAAATACTTACGCCTAGGAAAAACACCTTAATTAAACTCTTAAGACTACGAAACCGAAAAGAAATACTGGTCGATGAATGCTGTGTATCACCCAATTCAAGGTGGGAGCACTGGGGAGCTGTACTAGTGGAGCTTGGGTGCTAGCTGACCTCTCCTCTCACACTTCTGGAGCACAGAACCTCTCTCCGTCAGAGCAAACACTGGACTGACTAAGTCGTGGGAAACAAAAGCGGAGCACTAGGCCGCATTTTTGTAACGGTCGAGGCAAGCAGGGGCGAACAATAAAGAAACAATAGTATCGCTCAGTAGAGCACTTAGTGACGTGCATTAAATCGGTCACTTTTGAAACAGTGACGAATGTTTTGAAAAGTATACCACCGAAATGGAGAGAGAAACGGTTAACTGAGCGATACACAGTGAGTTTTCCACTTAATAGTTCGTGTTTTTCACAAAAGGGAAATGTCGCGAATTTGATTCGTGACACTTACTATGCAGAATAATTAGCTAAGAAAGAGTTAGTACTAATTTTCCAGAACCACTCTGAGTACAACTCCCACATTTTCAAGAGAAATATGCAAAAGTAACTTGAGTATTTTTTTTTTTCTTACGAGGGAATATTCAGCATAGACATTATCTCCTATCTCATCTTTACTGCACCAAAAACAAATGTGTTATAAAAGGTAACGCTATCTCTTTTCACTCCGATGACGTTTCTTTTCCTGTCCTTGTATTTTATATCTGTAATGTAAAGACGATTTTATTCAGCTTTGGATAGACTACGAAATGAAGAGTTGGATACATCCTTCATTAACCCCGTCATTACCATAGGTCTGTCCTGTGTTGAATAAAGTCGCCTGGTGGTAACAAAAATTAAGCAGAAAAATACATACTGTAATGAAATGATTGATATTCCATGGACTCCTTCTGGGTCACTTTCCTGACTAAGTTATTTTCCTTTACTACACAATAATTCAGCAAATGTATCGAACTGGTTTGCATTCTAGTTGGCAATGTACTGTTGGCCTTGTAGCACCTTTCAAATAGCGATCTATCATGCCTATTATACTTTGATATTCTCTTCTGTGAAATTTTATGTCACTACTGACACATTTTCCATCTAAAAATACAAGATAATAAGGTGTAAATAATAAATCGCTACAAAAGAAGTGTTACAAAGTCTCTAAAGCCACTTGAGATACGATAATAAATTATGCTCCTTCTTCCCACAGCAGTTCTTTTCCATCACGTGGATCTCTTCGTCTACTGCCGGTCACCGCTTCTTGTGAGGGGTGGACTCGATAAATGAACCTTCAAGCGATATTTATTTATTTGTTATTGTTTCTTATTTAATCCTGTCATCCAGAGAACATCATATATACTCTCTTCTTTCTATCACCAGACGATTTTATTCAGCTTAGGAGAGACTTCTTGAGCCAGGTAGGTGAGCTAATACCTTCCTTAACCCCTTCACTACAAGATGTCTCCCATAAGCTGAGTAAAATCGTCTACAAGTAGTAACAGTGGCCTAAAAACCATGTGAACATCGTGATGACGGTAGATGCTTCTGTTCACTCCTAGATCAGACTGTCAACACCTTCATTTAGCCAGCTACTACAGCCTTTGACATCAGCGTAAGATAGTTTCCATTAAGATACTATAAGAAGTTATAGAGGTGCTGTAGTCAAAAGAAATCGCTAAGGAATACTCGTAAGTGCTACACAAATTTCTGAGCCAGAGAGAGAGAGAGAGAGAGAGAGAGAGAGAGAGAGAGAGCAAAGGAAGAGAAAAAGGGGAAAACAGAGTTGAAAGTGCAATAACCGAAGAGGTGGATGACATTACCAGGACGTAATGACATTTTAAACTGCCTCGTTAATGGGTGGGGCAGAAGTCAAATTCTTTGCGTGTGTCGGTGCTAGTGAGTCGATTTTAGAGCAAGTCTTGTGATCTGGGGAAGTCTTTTGCCTGCCCTTTCCGTCGCTGGGTGTTGGACAAAGAAATTATTGTATGCATTCCTAAAACTGAGAAGTAAATAGTGTACAAAGTCCCAAGAGTTTGACCTTAATTTTTCAAACCACTCTCCTATAGGAACTGCTTCCCACATTATAGAGGAGTTATCAACAATAAAGACGCCAGACATAGTCTATCTTCGTCACAATCTTCACAAATTATCATTAAAATTTGGGAGTTGTTATCATATTGGTAACAAAATATTACATACAAAGTTGACGAGATTAAAAGAGAAAAAAATAGATGTTATTGCGTTCAGTCTGATACAGAGGAAAGTACTGTGAATGTTTCTACGCAATAAAAATTTCAGACGTTCTATGGCACTTAATGTATGCATATGGTAAACTGCAGCAGGCAACTGAGAGGATGCCCAGACAGCACAGCGACGCAACAGGCACCTGAGAGGATGCCCAGACAGCACAGCGACGCAACAGACACCTGAGAGGATGCCCAGACAGCACAGCGACGCAGCAGACACCCGAGAGGATGCCCAGACAGCACAGCGACGCAACAGACACCCGAGAGGATGCCCAGACAGCACAGCGACGCAGCAGACACCTGAGAGGATGCCCAGACAGCACAGCGACGCAACAGACACCCGAGAGGATGCCCAGACAGCACAGTGGCGCCGCACCACAACTCTGACCTTGATCCGTGATCTTTGACCCTTGACCGATCTACACCAAAATTGAACTGCATCTTGTCATCACACACAATGTATGTGACAATTTTGATCGAAAATGTACCGGACCTTGGCGATTTATTAGTATACACGTATACATACACACATATATACATTTGATCGTCACACAGTGTAAGTGACACTTTTGATCGAAATTTGACCAGGTTTTGCTGAGATAGTTTGTTAGTACATACCTACTTACCAACCTACCTACCTACCTACATACTGTACAATGTATGTGGCAGTTTTGATCGAAATTGGATCAGACATTTTTGAGATAGATTGTTAGTATTCATACATACATACTTATATACATACATAAATACATATGCATACATTTGTATATTCATGCATATATATATATACATATATATATATATATATATATATATATATATATATATATATATATATATACACACACATATATACATACATACATTCATGCATACATATATAAATATATGTACACACATGCATACACATACATACATTCATACATACATACTTGCATACATACATACATTCATACATACATACTTGCATACATACATACATTACATACATACATTCATACATGCATATACACACAGATACATACATACTCATATACATACATGCATACCTACATACTGACTTTAATACAATAGCTACGGTACACCTTTGGCGTCGCAAACACTGTGAAGAAAGATTTACTGAAGGAAGATGTGGGTCTGAGGAGTGAAGACAGTGGTTGGTGGGACACGTGTGAGTACGTGTAAAAAAAATAAATAAATAATTAAATAAATAATCAGCGTCTTGTTATGACATTGGTAATTGCGAAAAAACAGCAACAGTGAAAGGACAAATGACGAGTGTGGAAGAGGGAGAGGAATTACTCTGGGCGAGCAGTTAACTCTTTTGTTGCAGTTGGTATATTCGGCACCGTATTCGGGCTGACACCACGGGATTTTCTTCAACTGATAGAAAACTGGTTACCAACTCTTAAGAAAAAACTCGATTAATCCTTTCTCAGTTATTGTTATCCGTTAAAGTTATAGTTTGTCTAACGCCAGAATATTTTGGTTCTTCAAGAGAAAGTCTATCAGTCAGGGTTAATCCGAATTCATAATGTACAAAGGATTACTGTGACGTGATATGAAAAGTAGTAAGCTAAAGAAAGAGGTGCTGTGATATCTCCTAAATTAACTAGAATATCGCTTCTTGTTTACATTTCCAACACTTGCCAATATTGCTACTGTCAAGGTTATCTTAGTGTCGTATTCTAGGTGTCATTGAAGGCGTCATTGCACCTATTTCTCAATGATTTATTTTGCATACTGTACCCAAAAGTTCTCTTGTATGTTAGTTGTATCGTTTCCCGATTGAAAAAAAAAATGCTTTAATTACACACAAGAGAATATTGAAGTGTACTGTGCAGGACAAGCGCCAAGAAAAAAGCATTATATTTGTTCGCTGAGTAAATGTCATAAATTGATGTAAATGACTACAGAGATTTCGTTTTACCTCTTCCTTAGCAATTTATTCAGACCGCTCCACCTTAGCTTCTCGTATGTTAGGTAGTATTAAAGCAACGTAAGTAATACCCAGCAAAATGGTAATGTTTAATAGGCAAAGAAAAAAAAAACACTAAGTATGAGATGCAACGAAGGCAGTAAACAACTTAGTATATGGTTCCTACTGTGTGAGTTTACTGGTGGGTCACATCAGCCCTGGAGAACCACACATTTACACATTGTTCATATTTACACATTGTACGGCGGACGTTACTTGAACATTTTACATCATCCCAAGACAATTTTACTGAATCAAGGAAAACCCATGATATGAAAACAGAAGCTGGGAAAGAATTAAGGAAGCAGAAAAGCAATGCTTAGGAGTTATTCTGCACACACACACACACACACACACACACACACACACACACACACACACACACACACACACACACACACACACACACACACACACACACACACACACACACACACACACACACACACACACGCACACACAAATAGTTCATGCTATAATTCGACTCCCTTTTCCCCCTTGCCAACGGAGAGAGAGAGAGAGAGAGAGAGAGAGAGAGAGAGAGAGAGAGAGAGAGAGAGAGAGAGAGAGAGAGAGAGAGAGAGAGAGAGAGAGAGAGAGAGAGAGAGAGAGAGAGAGAGCCGGGGAGGAAGTTTCCTAGACAGAACAGTAAGATATACCCATTAACTCCTTCAGTACTAGATACCACTGTCTAACTTGAATGAAATCGTCTGGAAAGATTCTTGAAAACTGAGGGGTTACATGTAGCTTTTATTATACCCTTTATTAAAGAGGAATTCCCTATGTTATATATAATGATCTAGGGACAACACATACAGTATACAAATAACGCCCTCGGACTGCAAAGATTAGCCTGACGTTTCCTCTGCTCCGTTTTTAAAAGGATTTACGTCCGTGTTCAAGAAGAGTTCGTTTCATAAATTTCTCAAGATCTAAAACACAGTACGTTGAGTGATTACCAGCATGCATTTCCTGTGTTCCTGTGACACAGACGGAGCTGCTGCCAAGGCTGGTGCAGAGTCACTGGCTAGAGGCGAATAAAATTGTGGAGTAGACACAGAAAGGTAAACTGTGTTAACTAGGTTAATGATAACACGCTTGATGATCTCGCATACTCTATAATCATCATCATCATTATCGTGACCAAGATCATCATCATCATCATCATCATCATTATTCACAAGCATCTTCATATCATCACCATCATCGTCATCATCATTGTCATCACCATCATCAGCGTCATCATCATCACCCTAAGCATATTTCCACCGCCATAAATCGGATAAATAGGATCTAACAACAATACGTCTGAAGGGCATCACCTTTCTAAATATAAAAGTTTTCGTCAATGTCCTTATTCTCTGGGTAACACCCTTGTTCATTCACCATGCTGTCCTTTTCCCTTAAGTCCGATACGTTCATTTTTTATTTATTTGCTTTTTTTTTTTTTTTTCTGCTTCCCCACTATAACACTCAAATTAAGAGAGACTTTTTTGCTCTTAGGATTGTATACTCCTTTATGTTTCCTGAATGCGCTCATTGCAAGAGGCCTTTCATGAACTGAATAAAATCGTCTGGTGGTGTCCTGGTCAAAATGAAAAATACGTCATTGGACTTAACTGGATTAACCTTTCAGCCTGAGTACGTCAATTGTATCTTCTTTCTACCTCCAGGAAAATTGTACTGAGCGTAGGAAAGACCTCTTGCAGCGAAGGGGTTAATCTGGGGGTGTATATATTAGCAATACCGAAATATTACTTTCTCTTTCCACAGAGTGGAAACTGAAATATCTCTTGTAATTTTCTTTTCATATTAAGATAGATTGCTTCATGCTGTGTTCATCCTTTCCAGTAAGTTTTCATTTATGTATTTTATACTTCATGGTGATTCGTCTCTTTTGCTTGCCGTCTTTGGATGGAAAGATTGATGGTGTGTGTGTGTGTGTGTGTGTGTGTGTGTGTGTGTGTGTGTGTGTGTCCTCGTATATAAGTAAAATCGTGTGGAGATAATCATGCCAGAATAACGACACTTTCGAAAGAAAAGTGTTTAAGCATAATTCATTGTCATTAAATTCTGTTCACTCTCACACCGTCTATTCAGTTGGAACAAAATTTCGTCTAACATTTCAGCTCGTCTGCGTCACATCTTACTCTGTTGACTAATACTCTTGAAGTGAGAGACACTTGCTATGTTTCTCAGCGCATAAGTGATTCTAATTGGTATGATTCTACAGGAACAAAAGCGACACACAACCTAAGTAGTCGCAGTGGAATAGTGGGCAGACCTTTGTCCCTGACTTTACATCTCACTTTAAAGCCAGTTTCTTCACTCAGCGTATCTAATTACCTCCATTCACTATCACCTCTCCTTCTCGTCCTCTCTATCCCGTACTTTTCAACCTTTCCTACTTCGGTTCACACCAAGGCCGTCTATATTCACACCCATCTCTTAACAACACATTTCTCTTTTCACACCCCACAGGCCACGCTCCTTTCTCCCTCCATTCTCATTCCCTCTCTCAGTCTATCTCCATCCGTTTGTTATAATCCGTTTTCCTCTTTTCTTTCTCTTCTCATCACTTTCTTTTGCTAGCCCTTCTCATTGCCTCCCCTTAATTTTCATTTCACATTCACCCTCTCCAGGGCAACTTGCTCAGTCCCTCTATCATCACCTCCTGCCTTCACATTAAATTTCTTGTTCTCTCCTTTCGTATCACATTTCTCTTTCTCTCGTTTCGCATTTAATTTATTCATTCTCTACATTCCCATCTTATTTTTCAGTCCTTTCATATTCCGTTCCTCTCATCTCTCTCATTTCCAATCTCCCTTTCATTGGCTTCTCAATTTCCCCCCTCTCCTTCCTTCCTTTTATCCTTCCTTCCCCCTCCTTTCCTTCCTCCTCTCTCCCTCCTCCCTCCCACTTAACCGTGACAAAGTTACTTTCCACACTTTATTTCCCAATCTGAGAGGGAGGTAGAGAGGAAGGAGCGAGAGAGAGTGTGGAGGGGGAGAGAGTGAAATGATCAGGGTGAGATGGACGGAAATGTGGAGGGGATGTGGATGGAATGGAAAGAAAAACTGAGGGGTGGGAGACTTTAAAAAGAGGGATGAAGGGGTAGGGAAAAGATTTTGTGGGAAGAGGGAGGGGGAGTAGAATGAATAAGAGTGCAATGAGGGAGAGGGAAAGAGAGTGAAATGATGTAGGAGGAAAGGGAGTGGGAGTGGGAGAGTGAGGTGTGCATATGAAAGTAGTGAGATGAAAAGCACGGGAGTGTGGGATGAAGAAGAGTAAGAAGGAAATAACAGAGGAAATTTTTTATTTCAGTAGTAGTACTTTTTTTTTTTTTTTTGAGAAGGAGTAAGATGAAGGCAAGAGACCATGCAATAATAAAAAAAAAAAAAAGTGACAGGCGAGTTGACGTAGATTTTTCAGAAGAGAATTAAGTTAAAGTCGAGCCCAGGATTGAGACGAAAGATGAATGGGAGGCAACAGGTGAGAGGGAGAAAGGGAGGGAGAGTTTAGAGAAAAGCGAGTCAAAAAATAACAATAATAATAATAGTAACTTTAAAAAAATGTAAACAGATTTGTAATGAAGAAGGAAAGGAGAGAGAAGTGAATATGATATGGAGATTACTAACCCTCTCGGTACGGCGAGATCTTTATTTGTTCTTGCCAATCCCAGGCGAGGTGCTTGAGAGGGAAGCCTTCATGTGTTGCAGCGACATAACTGACACGACAGAATGGATATACAGACGTCCCTTAAGTGCTTCCCCATCACCTACAAAGGAGGACGGTGAACTGCAGAGGAGAACAGCTTAAGCCAGCAGTCCATCGGGATCACATTTCAGATGAAATTACAGTAGGGTCACAAGTACCGCAACAGCAACTTCTGCCAAGGGATTTTATTCAACGTAATGGAGACGGCTTGCAATGAAGGAGTTACTGAAGACCATATCAACCCCCTCCAGTTCAGAGAGTCCCTCCAGAGCTAAATAAAATAGTGCAGAGATAGCAAAACTAAAATGAATAAGACGTCACTGTAATGATGTAGCTCCCTTCATCACCACAGCGGCAGGAACGGGTTTGCCAACCTTTTATCTTGAAAGTTCATCGTTATTTACATCTGAAAACATCACCCTCACTATAACTGCAACCAGTATATGAAAAATATAATTTCTTTATTTATTTTTCAACCCTGGTTGACCACAAAACTTTCATATCCTTTCAATCTGATGTTTACTCTGCTGCAGTTACCTCAAGTTTTGTAACTAAAACCTTTCTTAACTGGGGAAGTATAGATACTACTTTAATCAATTGCCTCCAGACAATCGTTGAATAAAGTCGTTGAATATTTTTAGTAAGTTGTAATGACAAATTCATTATCTGAGTGAAGTGGTAAATAAACTCGGCTTTTAAATGTTCCTGTGGGCATTAGATGTACTGAATACTGAATTTATATTATACTGGATACATATTATTTTCACATTTTCCAATCGAAAGTACATTATTACTGGCGCCTATCTTCAGTGTAGGAATAATACCCAAAATCAGTGTTCTAGCCATTGATATCATGAGGTAAAGGATGAGTTTTGAGGGTTATGTGAGTTGAACACGTATACATTGAATATATTTAGTAATACCTCTTATTCTTCAATTTATATTATGCACAAAAGATCCGACTAATTTTTGTCCAACCTAAATTAATGTAAGGATCTAAAACGAGTAATCCTTTGAGAGGCAACTGGTTAAGAAAGAATAAGGGAACAATTTCACGATAAAAATCATTTTACCACACTTTAGCTACTGTCGTACAAGACCCCACCTACAAGTCAGAAATACACCCCTGTTAATACAATCACCAGTTCTGAGTATTTTGTTTAGATGTGTGTGTGTGTGGGGGGGGGGGTCACTTCATACGTGAATGTATGTTTGTGCTTTTTGTGTGTCAGAATCCGTGTATGTAAGAAGGCATGTGTGTATGTATGTATGAATGTATGTATGTGCTCCTGTCTGTGTGTGGGTGTGTGTCCCCACGAACCTGTTTTTAATCTCCTTCCCCTTTATTCATCTGGGACCAGCTCAGGCTCACCCGGCAGCAGTTAAGAGAGTGACGGCCGTGTTATGACTCTCCTAAAACCCAGGGCGGGAAAGTGCCATGAGGTAAATAAGGACCCACAACAAAATATACAGGAAAAAAAGTTGGACATGCAACATGGGTAACAGGTGATTTATAGTTAGCTGTAAAAAGATAATAAAATTAAAGTAGATTATAATGAGCCATGAAAGGGGAAACAAAACATTTAAAAATGGAAATGTGCCTAAATAAAAATGGATAATACTGAGATGTAAGATGACAAGGAAGAACACTGCCAACAGGGATCATGGATAAAGAACAGGGATCAAGGAATACGAACTGGAAATCACAAAACATATGTAACTAATGCCAGTATAGTGCTCTTTATGAGTGCGTGACGAGCGAGCGAGCGCCATGTTACCACAGTTTCCCTCTGATATACAGTATTATTCCTTCATGATGGTAGCTGAACAATGAAAAATATACAGGAACAAAAGACATTCTCTTACATTCACCTACACACACACACACACACACACACACACACACACACACACACACACACACACACACACACACTCCCACACAGGCATAGAAATACACACACACACACACACACACAGATGCAGAAACACACCTACATCCAAACCCACCCACACCCACACACACACACACACACACACACACACACACAGATGCAGAGACACACTCCCACACAGACAAGAAAGGCACACATATTCCCAAACAGGAAGAAACACATACACACTCCCTTAGAAAACTCGAGCTCCTAGGGTGGTTCCTATGCCTTTAAGGGTAAGTTTTTAGTTGATAACAAAATTTACTGAATGAATATCGCAGGCAGAAAGAATTTCAACTCTACCTCACATAGGAGTGAAGCTTCTGCTCAGATTGATGGTTGGGTCAGGCTTGGCCGGGTTGGATTGCTTATTTCCAAACTTAACTGATAGTAAACTTCACTCGTTCGCCCATAAAAAGAGTGTCTAGTAATATAAGCCACACATCTATACACTCATCATTCAAGCCCTCGAAATTCTCGGCTACATTTCACGGGCCTAATGATCCACCCAAATGTGCTTCGTATTTCCAGTAGATGCAGATCATTCAGTCCACTGAAAGAAATACGAAATTGGGTGCAACCTTTGTCACGCGCGTCTCCACACATACCGTATACTTCATCTACGCATTTCGGGAGATCTACTGCCTAAAAACCGTCGCAAATCGTGATTCCAGGTGAGAAATAGTTATGGCCATGAAAGTACTCCTCCATCATCCCATGATATGCCTGTGAAGTATCATTGCCGAAAACTGGTCAGAAATTGGTCAATTTTTACCTTATTTCAAATTTTTTCGGGTCGTCTGGGTATTGTGCAAGATGTGCTAATTGGGGGGGTAGGAGAATGACCTGCCTTCAAGGCTGCCAACCTTCAGTTCCTGCAGGTTCACACGAACCAACACCCCCAAGAAGACTGTAAGGCTTTCAGCGGAAGAAGAGCGGAGACGACGAGGCAGACTATAGTTCTGTGGCCTTCGGAGTGCACCTCCTGGCAACAATGAATTCTCGAACTTTTCGACTGGCTCAGTAACTGTTTATCATACGAGGATCGTTCATATACCAATCGAATGTGCGTAAAAAGATCTATAATCTATGCCCACGATTTTCTTCTACTCCTCCCCGTTTGTGCACAGCGTGCCATCATATTCAAAAGAACTTCGCTGGCCGTATTCTCGAATTGTAAGTTGGCATTCTTTGAGATCGTTAGGCTCAGTAACTAACAGTAACCAATCGAACGCACGTAAAAACTTCTATTATCTGTGATCAGCATATTCCACTCCCCCACGTTCGTACACAGCATGTCCTCAAAGTCGACAAATCGGAAAAAAATTTTCACCTAATTTCCTAATCGCCTATTTTCATAATTAGATACGATATCAAAAAATTTACAAACACAAAATCAAGAAACACCCTTTATTAGTTGAGTAAACACACACACACACAAAAAAGATAATACAAGGGATTTTGAAGGACAAGATCGATTTTTAAGTGACAATTAGCTTACCCTAATTTGTACCTAAATAGAGATTTTCAATTGTGAGGCAAAGATCTTCGTCTCTCATAGTCACCTATATGTGTGCTAAATCTAATTTAAATTGGACGAAATCCACTGACAAGTTTAAGAGTAACTACCGGTAGATCCATTTCACTCCTTCGCCAAATCTACAGCACTTTCATACATCACTTATTCACATATTCACTTACTGTATCCATCCACATTCTTGGTCTTTCACCCCTCCTCTTGACTCCAAACTCCCTCATAATTATATACCCTTTTCATCAGAGCATATATACACAAACAGTACATCACCTAAAAACAAGCATAGATAAGCAATATCACACACCCACACACACACCTACACACACACACACACACACACACACACACACACACACACACACACACACACACACACACACAGTGAACAGCGGGTGCACAGATGGCATTGTGTAGGTGGGTTGAGAAGCAAACAAAGTACCAGTGAGAGGATGGCATAGATGGAGAAAAGGGCGATAAGAGAATGGGGTGAGCAAGGAACCGTTTTTTCGTCAGCATAGGGAGCTCCCTAGCAGGCTACATTTTTCTCACTAGTTTAATTCCGTATTTGGTAAGCTGTATGTTTTTCATGTTATTTATGGAATCTTTGTAAATGTAACAAATATAAAAATAACATACAGTAGAGTAATGTGTTACATGCAAAATAAATTGAATAGGGAAAGTTGCTAGAAAGCCTCCTAAGCTTACGATTGCGCAGATCAAGGACTGAGGCAGGGGGATGGAGGAAAAAGTGAGAAGGTGCAGGATGACTCCGTGGATCGGTCACTTTGGTACTGACACCCTGTTTCCGTGACACTCCGGAGTAAGTTCGAGCTCTTCTGACTGTTACTAAGTGTGTGGGGTGAATGTTCCCAAACCTAGTTACCTATTTATTTATTGTGTAGCCACAATAAGAAAGCTTCTCCATAACTGTTAATTTATGGAATTGATTGTCTTTGTAAGCCTGAGTACATTTTACATTTGTCACAATAACTGGCTAACTATATGCTTAACTGTAACCATATTCCTTTCAGATAATGAGAGGGACCACAGCTATATTTCTGTAAAGTTCCATCTTTACAGCTATTGTGGGGTCTCTAAAAAGTGTTACAAACAAAACACTGAGCAAATTTTAATCTGGTACTTTCCACTAGGCTAAATGGCAAAATATGCAGCCAAAATTCTCACCAAACTTTTTTTATCATAGCATTTTCAACCAAATAGCCGTATCTCAATTAGTTTCTGAGATATTTCAATTTAAAAAATGCAATTTTTGCACCCAAAATGAGTATTTGACCTTCAAAAATACAATAGGTCAAAGTGATTTATATTTGGCACAAGCACTTGGAATACTCTAGGACTGGACTGAAGGTGTTAAACATAATACACAGTGATATATTTTTTACCTTAAAAGTAGTAGAACTAATAGTTGTTCTTGTAAACCCAGGTTCATCTGTATTTGAACCCAGCTGACTGCTGGATGAAGCTGCCCCCTCACGCGGTCTACCTTCTCTCTTTCAGGTGATAGGGAGGGAGCTGAGGGTGTTTGGATAACCTGGCAGCAGAGCCGCCCAGCTATGTCAGTGACACCGGGCGAAGGTGCCCTTCTCCAGCACCGACCTGAACAGTAAGGAAACAAGACAATGAGTAAATCCAATAATTTACTATATGATCAAAAAGTTGGTGTTAAATATTATTTATAGTCAGTTAGATCAAGCCGATGCGTAGATAAAAGTCTCTAAATACTTCCTACACCTGCAACAAAGAGTAATATGAAATGATGAACAAAGTCGCGAAAAGTTAAAGAATGCTATGTACAGCAATGAATGGGCAAAGATGATAATAGACCAACTAGACTGAGACGATTGTAGATAAAAACTTCTCAATACTTGCCCACATCTGCAGCAAAGAGGAAAATATGATAATGTACTTGAGAGCACTGATGGTATCTTTAGTGAGGCAGCAAAGAGTAAGAGTTCAAACGACTATTACAGTGTCAGTACTGTATAGAGAAACATATGAGACAGTCAACATGGTAGGCTACTAAAGAAAGGAAGAATAAAGTTCGTTAGTAAGAGGAGAATCATTATTCAGCAAATTAGCGAGATTTCTGAGGAAACAACCAGAAAATAAATCTAATTTCTGACACTAATATTATTTACATAACAGATAATGATTGATTTTTATCATAATAATGAAGTAGATTTTTTTTTTTAATGATTTCTGTTAAAACAGTTATTAACCCATTAGTGCCCAGTGTCCTCAATATAGGACGGAACCGGGCAATTTCAAAACTGAATAAAGAAGGGAACCCCGGGGAAGGGACCTATGAGCTTCGCGACTATGAGCCGCCAGGCGGAGGGCGGTACGCTTAGCACCCTTCCAGCAAAATTCCTCGCACAGGAACTCTGGGAGGCAATGGGTTAAATTAATGTGATTTAAAGAATGAGTGCAGGAAAATTAACCTGTTTTCTGGGACTTTTTTTTTTTTTTTTTTGAAAACTTGTCTGACATCTGTAAAGAAAAATATTTTAAATAAAACTGACAAAAAAAAATTCTGCTGGAACGAAACTTAATAGCGCTGAACAGAGAATGAACGATGGTGCAGTGCTCATGGCAAGTGGGGAATGTAATTAGGAGGGAGATATGCATGGAAATACTTTTAATCACCTGCAAATAATTGTGTTGCGCTGATATGCACATCTTCGTCCCTGTGACTGGCGTCTGAACTGATACTGATACTCCTTTGAACGATTCTGAATGTGAACTCTTTCAAAAATTAAATGCTTCCCTGGGTAACAGTTCGGCGAGTCCGCTGCGTAAATTTCCTGTTGACTTAAAAGGCAAACACTGACGGTAACAAACTTTATTAAACGAATGTTACATTAAGACTAAAAGTTTCGCCTGAAATGCATTCAGGCATAATCTGTCATCCCTGTCGAATAAAACCCTATCAGGTTTTAGCCCCGGTCAGATTACGTCTGTCCTAACAATTTCTATCTATCTATCTATCTATTGCCAGACGCCTCAATCCCGTTTGGGGTGGCCACAAACAAATCGCCTCCAAGTCGCCCTGTCCCCCGTCCCCCGCCATTTCACTGCCCTGCTCCCAACTCACACCCCCCTCTCTCATATACCTCTCCACCCCATCCCTCCATCTCATCCTCGGCCTCCCCCTCCCTCTTCCCCCCTCCACCTCACTCACATACACTCTCTTCGTCAGTCTTTCACCCTCCATCCTCTCCACATGGCCAAACCACCTCAGTGTGTTCCTCATAACGCTTCCTATCACATCCACATCAACACCACAACGCTCCTTTATATCCTCATTCGTCAGCCTGTCTCTCCATGTGACTCCACAGGCTCCTCTTAAATAACTCATTTCCACTGCTCTCACTCTTGACTTGTGTCCTTATTAATACAGCGTGCTTCTCTCTCTCTCTCTCTCTCTCTCTCTCTGTATTGTAACATTCATAAGGTATAATCGATACCAACTAAAAACCAGAGAAAGATTCCTGAATGGGAATTACATTTCACACACGTGTACTGAGAGTAAATCGACACCTCGTACTCCAACAATGAGTGTCTCAGTTAGCGATACTAAGGGATTTGGATGCTATTGATGATGTTGATACACATGCATGTAATAAATATATGTGAATATGGGAGTGGGGTCCCGGTGGTATGTACGAATGTACGTATGTATGTCAAACCTCTTCAGTACGATGACGTATATTAGTTTGTTCTTGTTAACACTAAAAGTTTTAACCCATGTTCAGCGAGAACTGAAATGGGATAATGCTGGCTGTACCTAACTCCTCCAGTTTGAAAAGTATGTTCTAAGCAAAAAAATAAATAAATAAATAAAACAAAAAATAAAAAAATCTGGTATTGGCAAGAATGAAATATATAAAACGTGTTGAAGGGATTAACTCTTTCAGTCCGATAATGAATTTTGCTGTTTATTCTTACATCCACCGACGATTTTATACAAGTTATGGAAGGATCCGTAGCAGGGAAAATGTTAACGGGGGCGGTATCTAACCCCTGTAGTTCGAAAAGTCTCTTGTTAGCTAAAGAAAATCGCCTGTAGAGAGCAAGACTATACTACTAAATACGCCAGGATGATAATGCTGCATCCAGGTACAGATGATATTGTGGTGTTCCATTCCTGTCCGTAATATGTTGAGTTGTTACTTTCCCACCCTCGTATTAGCGTTCATGGCTGTGTCATTGACGATTATATCCACGAATAGTATACCATGCTTATATTCTTAGTAGGTACAGTATATTTATTTTATTCTAATTCTTTTGCTAGTTCATATGTTACTTTGTAGAACATTATTTTTTGCAGTGCTTTTTTTTTTTTTTTTTTTTTTTTTTTTTTTTGCGTGTATGAAGTTTTGGGCGCAGGCTTAAGTGTTCATTCTTTAAAGGTCAGTAGTCCTCTTACGTGCCACACGCCTTCACATGTCATCACTCCGGCGCTAAGACCCATCGTCCATACTGAACTGACAGTAAGGTTCTTTCTTTCAGGACTGGAGTAATGATATTGGACTGGAGTAGTGATATTTTAGGACATGTTGGTCGGCATAGACAGTTTTAACAAAAATCAAATATCAAACAACATTACTCTTGCCTTATTTATAGTTCCTTCTTTTTCAGTCGGTTACACTATTGTTTACCCTCTTTCACTCATCCCCTTCCCTCTTCCCCCCGTCCCAGGTAAGCCCCGTCACCGCCATGCTAACCACCTCGTGCATTCACCAGGAGGCTTTGGTCGTGTTGCCCATTATGTGGAATTGGTTGGGTCCTCCATTCAAATAGAAAAAAGGGCCCGTTGCATGACCATCACAGAGGGACACTCGGCCTGTATGAGAGAGAGAGAGAGAGAGAGAGAGAGAGAGACCTAACAGCTGCAGGGGGGATGGTAGAGGGAGGAAACAACAGCATCTCGGGTGAAGAGCTAACACAAATATATAGTAATGAGATGTGACAGCAGATTACGTGACGGTTTATGTGTGTGTAAGGGCTGTGTGATGGTGGATGGGGGAAGGGAAGTATGAGGAGGGATGGAGGGAGGTAGGAGACTATCATTCAATCCATTATTGACCCTTAAGAAATGTATGGTATAAATAAAGATAAACAGCAATAAAGGTGGAACCAAAACTTATAAATGGGGAAAATTGGGCAGGTAAAAAGAAAAAGAGTAAGGAAATAACGAATGAAGTGAACACATTGACTAGGGTTGATAAAGTAAATAAGGATAAACTGGGAGTATTGAGATAAGTGCGGATAAATGAGGGAATAAGGCTGATAAGTGGGTAAAAAGGGACATGAGAACAGGCAGGCAATCTACCGTATGGTGTGAAGACAATAACAAGGCAAATAAATGGAATAGAACCAACTATAGCCTGGGGAGTTGCCTACAGCGAGATAAAACAGTTTGATCCGAGCCACGATAAAATAGTGAAGCTGGACAAATATTTCACTGGTCTATATTAACCCCTCCAGTACGCTGGCGGCTTTTTCAGTATACATAGCGGTACAAACATTAAGCATCCAGTTCTTGCATGCTGTTGAGACGGTTCAGTACACGTTGACAGAGCCATCCACGCAGCACATGAGGAGTGAGATGCTTATGATATGGACACTCATGTATTTTTGTTCTCTTCAGACGCTTTAATGAGCTCAGGCGATATTTTGTTAAAGTAAAGGAGTTAGATGTCCAGCATATCCCCATTTACCAATACTACAAGCAACCTAATAGATGTCTGGCCGCCCTCCAAAAGCGACCACACACACACACACACACACACACACACACACACACACACACACACACAAGCGTCACTTAAATCAAATCTCTGTTTGTAGCTCGTATGGACGGCTCTCTCTCTCTCTCTCTCTCTCTCTCTCTGTCTCTCTCTCTCTCTCTCGTGCACATGCTTAAAATTCTAATCCAACGCCAAGTTAAGAAAAAACAGAACTAAGCTGACGCCACTCCTGACTAACCATCGTCAACGCCACTACCGTCATCTCTATCGTGTAAACTGTTTATACTAAGATGAAACGGAACTGTCTACAGCAATATTGTCTTGCTTATAATCATGGATCCCACATATAATCTCCATATAATTTACCACCTCTCCACTACGCTATAATCAGTACCAACCTCCTCAGTGAAAGAAGGACGACGCCACCATGATGGATTTATTTTCTGAGTGGTTTTTGAGACTTCGTAACAACGTTTTTCTACCGATTCATTCCGCACAGTATACTTCAGTTTCCCCTTGTTTGTTACTGAATTAAACCATATCGATATTAAAACGAATTAAATAATGTGCAAGGGAATGTTAAGATGTAACATGAAAAGTTGCTGAGGAAGAGACGCTACAAATCCTACTGTGACCACAAGAATGCGATCCGTAAAGTAAACAAGTAGGTACCCAAGAACTAGTGAGTAAGCCCGTGTTGTTTCCGTGCTTACTCTCCAGACGTATGTACGAAAACAAACCTAACTTCATTACTGTTACCAGAGTATAGATAAAAACACACCCGTTATTATTTCACTATGCTTCGTTTGAAAAAGCAGTAAGGCATCGATTACCTGTTAAGGCGGGGTGGGAGTATACTTGAGGACAGTAATACTGATCCAGTTCTTAGTCAAACAGTCATGGAACTCTTACAGAATATTCTGAAAAGCTTCTTGGGCTTTGAAGATCGCAGTACTACGTGGCATTGCGAAAGTCATTGTTCACTGTCTGGTTACCTATCGTAATGAAGTGTATCAGCATTTATGTTTGCAGCTGTACATGAAGGAAGGCAGCACAGAATAAAGGGAAGAGACAGTGATGATTGGGAAGAATACTTGGAGGCGTTTTATTCGAGGTCGCCCTCAATGAACTTTGGTATTAGTTAATTCGCTATATACAAGTATGTAACGAAACAGAAAAAAATACATTTTTCATCCCTTTCTTCTTCTGTTATTGTTTTTTATTATAATTATCGAAAAAGTCTCGAGTCACAGTTTCAATCCAAGTGCTGGCGGGAGATTTTTCTGTCATAGTCTGCCTAACGAAACAGGGAGGTCTTCTGCACTTAGAGTACAGTATATAAACTATGGTAGCGTATGCGTAGGCCTACGCCTTGGACATGGATTTTTTTTTTTTTTTTATAAATAACAGAACGGAGGAAGGAAAAATAAATGGGTAAAAAAAAATAATCCATACACCAGATTTCTGGTGTCCTCTATTCATAAAATATCTGTAACAGTTAGACTTGAACAGTTGTAGGTTGAAATTTGGAGGAAAACAACTCTGGGGAAGCGAGTTCCAGAGAGATGCAGTTCGGGGAATAAAAGAATTCTGATAGGCAGAAGTTCTGCAATATGGTTGAGTGACATTCCAGTCATGAGCGCTACCAGATGCCCGTGTAGCACGAGGGAAGGCATGGAGAGGTGGCACCATGGACGCAATCTCGTCTGAGCATTTGCCAAAAAAATATCTGTAAAATAATGCAAGGGAGGCAACATTCCTTCTTACTTGCAGGGGAGGTAGTTTATATGTAATGGCAGGGTTGTTAATGATTCTAACAGCTTTATTCTGAATTTTGTCTAGTTGTCTTAATGCAACCTCTCCACAACCATTCCACAAGGGTGAGCAATATTCAAGCTGAGAGCGCACATGACTCTTATAAATTATAGCTAACTGCTCATCGGCGAAGAAGTTACGGACTCTGTACAATAATCCAAGTTTCTTTGAGGCAGTTTTAGCAAGTGATCTGACATGAGAGGTCCAGCTGAGTGCACTGTTAAGTGAGACAGCAAGAATTTCAAAATTTTTGGAGATGGGAATATTAGTAGCACTGAAGGTAATGTACAAATCTGGCAATATCTGTCTATTAGTAAACTGTATATATTTAGTTTTACTAGCATTAAAAGAGACAAGCTTGTTTTGTCCCCATTCACTGATTGTAGATAGATCTTGATTTATGGAGATGGCTGTACTGAGTTGAGAGGTAGAGATATTAGACTTTGTAAATGGATGTGTGAGTGTGAATGAACTATGTAGTGTTGAGTCATCTGCATATGAGTGAATGGGATTGTGAGTGACAGATGAGAGATCATTAATATGAACCAGAAATAGGGTTGGCGCCAGAACTGATCCCTGCGGCACGCCGGCGTTAATTGAATGGAAATTGGAATATACATCATCTACTTTTACTCTTATTTTCCTGTCATTAAGATAAGAAATCAAAGGAACAAAAGACGTTAGTCCATAGCAAGGGAGTTTGGACAGCAGGGAACGGTGCCATACTCTGTCGAAAGCTTTAGAGATATCAAGAGCTACTGCATGAGTTTCTCCAAAAAGATCAATTGATTGATGGATGGTATGAGTTAAGAGATTGAGTATGTCAATGGTGGATCTTTCTTGGCGAAAACCGTATTGTCTATCACTAATTAAGTTGTTGGATTCAAGATGTTTAACAAAATGCTTATTAATTAAAGTTTCAAATACCTTGCCAAGAGAAGATGTGACAGCTATTGGTCTGTAATTGGAGGGGTCAGACGAACTTCCTTTCTTCGGAACTGGGTGGATATTGGCTTCTTTCCATCAATTTGGGAATAAAGAAGTACGTATGCATAGTCTGAATAATTTAGCTAGGACAGAGGCAAGTTCAGGGGAACACTTTTTCAAAACAATTGGCGGAATTCCATCTGGGCCTGGAGCTTTGTTGGTAGGTAAATTGTCTAGGATGGATTTTACGTATCTTGTCTGTATTTTAAGTGGGGCAATTTCGGGAGAATCAAGTTCCAGTACTGAGACATTCTGGCTGGTATCATCTATGGTAGAGTTTCTTGCAAAGGTACTAGCAAAGATATCTGCTTTCCCACGTGGGTCATTTGTAATATTGCCGTCTGAAGATTTTAGTGGGGGAATGGAAGATGACTTGTTAAAGTTATTATTGAAAGAATTAAGAGTTGACCAGAATATTCTATTGTCATTAGGGTTGTTAAGTAGTTTTGATGATTGCTTTTGAAGAAAGTTTGATTTAGATAGATTTAATACTGCTTTTGCATGATTTCTAGCAATTTTAAATTGGGAGAGTGATTCAGATGTTGTTGATTTTAAGTAAGAGTTATATGCTAATGACTTTTGGCCTGTTGTTCTGGCACAATTGCCATCAAACCATTTTTGAGAGTTTGATCTTTTAGTGAACTGTTGACTTGGTATCAATAAATCCATACCAGCTAGTATTAAGTCGCAAATGTGGGACTGGGTAGAATTGGGATCACTAGAGAAGAAAGACTGCCATGGAATGTCAGCAAGATAATTTCTAAATCCATCCCAGTTAGCCCTGTCAAAGTGCCATCGGGTCATCCTGACAGGTTCAGAATGGGGAGGTGTGGGAGGGTTAACTATTGAGGCTATGATGAGATTGTGGTCAGAGGATCCAAGTGGTGACAGTACCTCTATCCTGTATTGATCTGGAGTATTTGTCAAGAATAAATCCAAGAGATGGGCATTATGGTCAGGATTATCAGGTATTCTGGTTGGTTGCTTTACCAACTGGGTGAGATTAAATGATTCTGCAAACAGCTCGCATTCTAGACCAGCGTCGTCAGTCCGGGCAGAATGCAATAACCATTCAACATTGTGTATGTTAAAATCACCCAAAATGGTAATTTCATTGCCAAGGGCAAGGTCAAGGTTACTCAACTGAGTGGATATGGAATCAAATACACTGGGTTCCGAAGAAGCATTGGGGGAACGATAAACTACACAGATATATTTGGTAATGTTTTGGCAATTTAATTTATATAATGAATAATCAAAACTGGATGAAGTGAAGTTTAAAATAGTGTCAACTGCATATTGGGATTTGATGTAACAACAGGCTGATATCGTTTTTTATTATAGCCATTATGAAGAACTCCACATTCTGTTGAGTTCTTATTGATATTGTGCATAATTCTTTTTTGGGGGGTGGGGTGCGGGGAGGGAAGATCTAGAAGGTTGGCATTCCAAGACCGTTCGAAAGAGACTTGAAATTTGAAGGAGTGACGTATCTTGACTGTAGGCTTCTCTTGGAACATTCCCCCCCCCCCAGCACTAGCGCCGTTTTTTTTTTTTTTTTTTTTTTTTTTTCAGTTTTTGCTCTCCTGCCCAGCTAAAACTACTGAATCGATTGCTTTGCAAATGTTCCAGTATGTCGTCGTCAACATATACTGGTGCACCAGGGTATTGATACTGAGATCCAATAGATACTTTACGAAATATTGAGGAAAATCAAAATGGCCGCCTCATGCTGTGAAGTGCTAAACAGGAAAGTATCTGGCCGATTTCAACAAACTTGTTGGAAATGTAGTGGGTCATGAGTGAACATTATTTGCATAGTATGAATGACCTTGACCATGATCTCAAGGTCACAGGTAAAAATCCTTAAAACTTTTTGAGTCATACCAAAAGTCCCTTAATATTCTGTCTACAGTCTACAGCATATCACAATGATCTGATTTCTGTATGTTTGCTGGTTTGTTCATTTGTTACCATAACACAGCAAACTGGCGCATTGTAGCACAGTTTTTATTAGAGCAAGATACTGCTCAAATGCACTAACTTGAAAAATGAAACAGCTTCCAGTCCAATTGGGCCACCGGTTCCCGAGTCATGACTCAGTTACGGCCTTTTACATCGGGCGAAGACCACCCGAGGGCGGCCTTTATGTGGATCACTTTTTTTGTGGGCACTGGAGCTACCGTAACACAGCTTTTTTGACATCGAGCGGAAAGGCCGCCGAAGACGGTTTTTAAGCGAATGATAAAAGTATTTTCATCTGGAATGCAGAGTTCTTTGAACATATGTTTCATCATTTTCGGATTTCTAATTGTTGTTTTTGTTCTTATTCTAATTATTTCTTCTTCTTCTTCTTGTTCTTCTTCGTCTTCTTCCTCTTCTTCTTCTTCTTCTTCTTATTATTATTATTATTATTATTATTTTAATGTCATCATTATTATTATTATTATTATTATTATTATTATTATTATCATGATCATGATCATGATCATCATCATCATCATCATTATTATTATTATTTTTTAATTACTATTATTACTACTACTGTTATTATTACCACCACCATCACCACTATCATCATCATCAGTTGCTACTACTACTACTTTTGTTGCTGCTGTTGTTGTTACCATCGAAACTATTCATATTATTTTTCAAGCAGGTGGGTGAGGCAAGTGAGCGAAAACACCGACAGGCACGGCAACAAAAATACGTTATTACGTAGATCATTACAGATGCAACAGATACACGCCCCATCAATGAAAACTCATGAACAAAAGGGTGCCAAGGCACAGCAAACCCGTCCCCGGCAGTCATGTTAGTGCTGACGTATAAACACACAACAAGATATATAGTCAAAGATGTCACATATTAAATTTGGAGTTAATCGGGTGAAAATTGACCAGTTTATGCCCATTTTAAATTTCAGGCCTGACTCATCTGACACTGACCCCCCTACCGCTAACTGAGGGGTGACACCCCTGATGTAATGAGACATGTTACAGGATGCAGATTTGAAAGATGCATCTTTAGGTTGTGGTTTCATGTTGATATGACGAATCTGAAAGTGAGTTATGGCGATTCTTTTTTTTTTTTTTTTTTTTTTTTTTTTTTTTTTGGGGGGGGGGCCTACAGCCTGGGCATTGGCCCAATTTGGCCCCAAATTTAATCAAGTGATCAGAAGGTCATAGCCCAGCATCCCTGTAATTTTAGTCATAACCGCATCGGAAGTTTTCGCTTATAGTTGTTAACAGACAGACAGACAAATGAACAAACAAACAAACAGACAGACAAACCAAGCGAAAACAATACTCGTCCGCGAGACCCTCCAGGGCGGGGACGGGTAATGATAATTGTTACTTATGCGACTTCCTGAAAATTCGCCGTCATATTCCTGGAAGAAAAAAAAAAAAATGAGCATCACTATTGTATTATTTTCAAAATATACCCACACTGGACCTACGTATATCGTTGGAAGTATACCAGTATGTAATTCAGGTGACTGCAGACAAAAAAGCCCCCAACATCAGGCCGAGCAACACAACTCAGTGCTGCAGAAAATTCTTAAAGCTATAGTGGACCTACGCACGTCGATGGGAAATTAAAACACCATTATGGTTGCTCGCTCTAACACGTTCCACACATTCAAGTGTTGACGCCTCTAACTTTATTCAAGGTCAGTAAGTGAACAGGTGTAATTGGAACATCATGTCTGAGCGTGCATAAGTAAGCTTGTGTGCACATACAGCCGGGTGAGTGAGCATAAACATTTTGCTAACATGCTACTTGTCTTAGTTTAATGAGTAAACCAAACAAAGAAATGCCGGTATTTTCATAGTGCACCATTGATGTTATCCTGTTATATCAACCTTCTGTCTGTCTTTGTCTGTCTGTCTGTCTCTGTCTGTCTGTCTGTCTGTCTGTCTGTCTGTCTCTGTCTCTGTCTCTGTCTCTGTCTCTCTCTCTCTCTCTCTCTCTCTCTCTCAGTTACAGCACAGCACAGGGGATTATGCATTCATTTCCTTTATTATTCATTATTTTTGTCATGCCAGTGCTTGTATGATATAGCCTGATTAAGCCGGAACACAATGGTTGGGTTCACTGAGAGTGCACAGGTCACCGTGCTGCATATATGGATCTGGAACCTTGATTAAGAGTTGATCATACCAAGCAGTATTTATAGAATATCTAAACCCTCTCATGGGTAGTGTGATATTTCATCCTCTTATACTTACTCTCTTGAAACCAAAGAATATTTTGTGTTGTAGTTTTGCTGTCTCCACGCATTTTTTTTTTTTTTTTTAATTCAGCATGGGAGAGATGTTTTTTCGAACAGGAGGGTTCGTTAGCCTTCACTAAAGCCCTTCAGTACAAGAAACCTTTCATAAATTCAGTAAAATTGTCTGGTAATTACAAAAATGAATAATGAACTACTTCACCAAGGTCAAGAAAGTTTAACTATGTAGCGAATGTTAGCATTATGAATGAAAATTAAAGTATAGACAAAGATTCATATAATTAACTCAGACTCAAGAAAGTTTCGCTGTGAACTGCTGGGTAGTTGAAATCAGTTTGGTTGTGAATTTGGATGTGTAGTGTTTGGCAGCTGAAGATAGTTTGGTTGTAAGGAGTTTGGTAACAGTGGGGTTGAAGACCAAAGTATAAACAAACCTTATACATAGCACAGGCTGAAGAAAGTCTCTGAATACGGACGGGTTGTAGGTTAATTGAACATGGCCGTATATTGTGTTGGAAGCTGTGTGTAAGTGTAGGGCAGGATTGGCCTGATACATACAACGGTCATGATAAACCTTATAAAATACTCAGGTAGCACCGACCCATGTAGCCTCCGCCCTGCCCATATTGAGGCAAGTGACTCCTACACTCCAGTTTCTTTCACCTGCATCATCATCATCATCATCATCATCATCATCAACCATTTTCCTTTTATACCATCATCATCATCAGTCTGTTGTAGTCCACTGCAGGACAGCTAACTACATACATTAATCTAGGGCAGGTTTCAAACCGTACACAGACGCCTGGTGGTTTAGTGATGTGAGTTGCCAGTCTGGGTGTGGGCCATGTCCTTTGTGCATCAATCAAGATCTTCACGAACCGACATAAAAGTACTGTATATGACAGTCATTTCACCAGGAGCGTAGGCTGGCCACCTAGCTTGCCTGTTTCTGGACTACGGTAGTGACATCTAAAACGAGGGCACAGATATTTACAATAAATGGAAAGGTATACAGGCTTTTCTCATCATCGATTACAGACGGTGGCAGATTGTCAAATATTCACCATATTAAAAATTTCAGTTCTCTAGCTTAATTTTTAAAGGTCGCTACAGTTTTCTTTTTTTAATTTTTCAGTTTTCTCTCCAGAGATGGCACATGAAGTCAATGTCTATTGGAGGGAGTATATCTGGCAATATCGATTCGTTCTAGTACTTGACATAACAGGGTGTAACAAACAGGCGACACTGCGCATTGCATGCCTTTCTTGAACAGTAAACTTAAATTCAGCCCTGAATAGATATATCTTGAAAGCTTAAATGGCTTTCGCCATCCACCTAGCTTGGTGGAATGCACCAGGCGTTAGCATGTCAACTGAGCCGTCTAGGACTTCACTCAAGAACAAGAATGTAGAAGATCGGCGTAATAATCCCTAGGGTGGGATTTCTGCTCCATTGCTGACTTCAGATACTCGACTGCATGCTGACGCCTTTGCCTGAACTAGATCATCACCATCGGAGAATAGCTGTGCAAGTTCTTCATCTTCTGTGACTGGAATGCAACGGGCCTTGTCTACGAATTTCCACTGCTTCTGGAACCGCAGAAAAAGGTCACTGTTCGGTCCCGATTCCGGCCTGTATGCCTTTCTGTAAACGTCAGACAAGACGATCTCATGAACATGATATCGACACGCTGCCCATCTGTAATAATAAATGCTGTTTTGAGTCATATTTGTCTTCAAAACTAGTTAGGATCTTTTGTAAATACAACATAACTGCGTGAAGTGTTGACCTTCAGTGTCGTTCTCATCACCAGCAAAATGAAAGTGAAGAAGGCAACAGTGGGCCATAAAAGTCCCTTTGAGTTTGCCCATTGTCCGTCTTTCCAGTTTTAGGAACTTTTTTTTTTTTTCTTTTTTTTTTTTTAACTCTTGTCCCATGAAGCTGTTATATCCATCGTTCTGCTACATTTACCATCTCTCCGGCTTTGTTAACTCTACGTCCACTACGAGGACGTCCTTTTTTATATGCTTCTCAGGTCTCGCTGATTTTCTTCATGTTAAAAGACTCAATGAAGTCTGGAAAAGTTAGTTATAGTCTGCATAAACCCCATCAATACTTTAAAAGTTTCCTAAGTTGAATAAATCATCTAGGGGTAGCAAAAATAAGCTAAAATGACGTCACCGGATTCAAGGGCTTGACTAGCTAACTCAGCCTAGCACAATCCAGCTGCCATCACCTTCAAGATCTGATATATTCTCCATCTGTCATCGGGTGGCTGCCTTGTCTGACTGATGTTATTCACACTTTTACGTGAAGCTGAGACCTTGATTCAGCAAAGGATATTTGTAGATTATGATACCCGTTTTAAAGGATGCTCCTGAACTCTTAAAAAAGCTTGTATGTTAATGAGTGAGCTATGTGATGCGATGTTTTACACCGTATTAGATCTTTTCACCTCTAGTCTCAGGATCCTATACTGTGTGACTGGGAAGATTTAGTAGCACATTTTCTTTGACGATTAAGCTCGTGCATTGCACCTCATTATCCTCGTGTATGTTATTGATGCACAATTACGTCGATAATAAACGATAAAAAAAAGTACAAGAAAAGGTTTAGTCAGCGTCCTGAAAGATGGCGCTATACACTGTCACAGCTGATTAGACCCCCTAAGGTAAAGCTAGGATTCCAGGGGTTTGAACTGTGAGAGAGTGATTGGCCGGCCCTGTAGATAGTTCCTTCAGTATCGTGCCTCATCTTTCCATGCTTTCTGACATCTACTTTACCCTTCCTCAGGTGCAAAAACAGGTCAGGATGGTTGTGGAGGTGATGATTATGAAGATGATGGTGATGTATTTGAGGGTTTAGTGTAATCAGAGTGTTTAGGTAATATGCTAATGGATCTTCAGGTTTGGAGGGTGAAGTGCTTGAAAGGGTACAGCAGGGAAGAAAGGTTGCTGGTTCTTTGAAAGCAGTGATAAGAAACAGGGAAGTGAGCATGGAAGTGAAAAAGTTACTACATGACAGTATTGTGATACCAACTCCAACGTACGGAAGTGAAGCTTGGACATTATTGGAAGGACACAAGTCAAGAGTGAGAGCAGTGGAAATGAGTTATTTAAGAGGAGCCTGTGGAGTCACGTGGAGAGACAGGCTGACGAATGAGGATATAAAGGAGCGTTGTGGTGTTGATGTGGATGTGATAGGAAGCGTTATGAGGAACACACTGTGGTGGTTTGGCCATGTGGAGAGGATGGAGGGTGAAAGACTGACGAAGAGAGTGTACTGTATGTGAGTGATGTGGAGGGGGGAAGAGGGAGGGGGAGGCCGAGGATGAGATGGAGGGATGGGGTGGAGAGGTATATGAGAGAGGGGGGTGTGAGTTGGGAGCAGGGCAGTGAAATGGCGGGGGACAGGGCGACTTGGAGGCGATTTGTTTGTGGCCACCCCAAACGGGATTGAGGCGTCTGGCAATAGATAGATAGATAGATCTTCAGGAAGAAGCATTGACAACATTGAAAATAATGTTCAACGACAGAAGTTATTAACGTCTCCAATACGATGACTTCTTTTGTAGTAACTAACTGCTGCTACCCGATTGGTTTGTTCAGTTGAGGGAAGACCTCACTCAGTTCCTTATATCAAATAATGAATATATATTTTGTTACTTTACCTCTAAAGAGTGTCTGTAATCAGAAGGGTCAGAGGAACATCCTTTCTTTGGAACTGGGTGGATATTAGCTTCTTTCCACGAATTAAGGAATAAAGAAATACTTATGCATAGTCTGATTAATTTAGCTTAGAACGGAAGCAAGTTCTGGGGAAAGCTTTTTCAGAACAATTGGAGGAATTCCATCTTGATCTGGAGCTATGTTGCTTGGTAAATTGTCTAGGATGGATTTTAGGTATCTAGTCTGTATCTTAAGTGAAGAAATTTGGGAATAGTCAAGTTAAAGTGCAGGGATGTTCTGACTGACTTCCTCTAAAGTTGAATTTTTGGCATATGTACTAGCAAAGATATTCGCTATTCTACGCGGGCCATATTTAGTGTATGCATCTGAAGATTTTAGTGGAGGAATGGGTGATGACTTGTTAAAGTTAATATTAAAAGAACTGAGATTTGACAAGAATACTCTTTTGTCATTAGGATAATTTAATATTGTACTCTGTATGCTTGGTTGTGAAGAAGGTTTGACTTAGCAAGATTTGTCACTATATTTGTATGGTTTCTAGCAATTTTAAATTGACTGAAGGATTCAGATGTTATTGATTTTATGTAAAAGTTATACGCTAATGGTATCTGGGTCGTTGCTATGGCACAGTTGCTGTCAAACCATTTTGGGGAGTCCGATCTTTTAATAAACTGTTGAATGGGTATGAACAATTCCATACAAGCTTGCTTTCAGTCATTGTGGGACTGGATAGAAATGATGTCAGTGGAGAAGAAAGATTGCCATGGAATATCAGCAATATAATTTCTATATCCATCTCAGTCTGCCCTATCAAAGTGCCATTTGGTCACCCTGACAGGTTCAGAACTGGAAAGTTTGGGGCAATTGACTAATGAGGCCTTGATGGGATTGTAGTCGAAGGATCCAAGTGGTGACAGTATCTCTATCTTGTATTGGTCTGGGTTATTTGTCCAGAACAGATCCAAGAGATAGTTGCCATTGTCAGGATTATCTGGCATTCTGATTGGTTGTTTTACCAATTGCATGAGATTAAACGATTCGGCAAACTGTTTTCATTCTACACTAGTATCGTCAGTCCTGGCAGAATGCACTAACCATTCGACATTATAGGTGGTAAAATCGTCCAAAATGGTAATTTCAGTGGTAAAGGTGAGGTTGAGGTTGGTCAACTGTGTTGATATGGAGCCAAATACGCTGGGTTCTGGGGAAGCATTGGGGAGCGATAAATTATAGGTATATTTTGTAAAATTTAGATAATTTAGCTTGTATGATTAATAATCAAAGTTAGCTAAAGTGAAGTTCAAAATAGTGTCAACTGTAAATTCAGATTTGATATACATGCCATCCTTGTCACGGAAGCAACATATATACTCGTACCGTATACACCGTGTATGTGTGTGTGTAATGTTAGACATGTGTGAAGGAGGCCAATGTCTGGGGGCTTCTCTAGGCACGCTGTTGATAATTCTCTTGATTTAGTGCTTTATATTTCTTAATGCTCTGATCCTACCTCACCCCATCCTTAGGTGCAAAATGGGAGTTCGATGTTGTTGTTGCTCACGATGATAAACGCATAAATAATTAGGTACAATCCTCCAGTCAGGCCTTTATAGATAAGCATCAAGTTTAAAGCTATGTCTTGACAGCCAAGAAAATGTCTTCAGTTATTCAGGAATTGCTTTGATTTCATAGCACAGAGTATGTTTTATTTAAGAAAAGCCATCCAGTCGAAACAAAGATATTCTGGGCGCAGTGCTTCAAACATAATTCATTCAGTCTGATGACGTAACTTTTATCTTAGGATTGCTCCCTTCGGATGATTTTATTCAACTCTGGGAGTGGCATCAGGCTGTGAAGGGATTAATGGAGAAAGTTTCTTAACTCATCCAAATTATTTCTCCTATGCTTTAATAAAACTGTCTGAAGGTTGTAATAATATAATGAAAGTAGACATCACCTGACTGAAGAGTCAAAGTCTGCCTGTAAAGGCGGAACTTGAGGAATTGTACCTAAAATCTACATAGGCGACTCAGTGGCTCGGTCGGTTTCGTACTGGCCCTATGCTTAGGGGACGCTCTTGACTTGGCTAGAGTCTTACTGACTGCCACCAAGTTTGTGGAGTGGGCACTCATAAGCTAACACAACCTAGCAACAGCCAAATGGTTAAGGCTTCACCATACCACTGTCTGCTACCGCCATCTTTAGTTTCAATGTTTACAGCTTGCATCTGCACCCACTCTCTTCCCTATCTTACCTGTGACTATACCTTTATAATCTATACACCACTGCACACTGTGAATTGTCTAAATATAACTCCTGTTCAAAAAGTCTCTTTAAGCTTATACAAAACTGTCTTCACCTAGTACGAATTAAACGAATAATACGTCACCCAACTGGAGGTGTAATTGCTGCTCTTCCCGTGTGATGCAATGAATAGTTTACATTAAGTTATCTGTTATCAAAAGCCTTATCTCAGTTATTATTTAGAGTGTGCAAAACGCCGTGAAGCTCTCTTTCACAGTTCATCACCACCACACTACCCCTCCAATCCAAGTCACCCTTCCGCTCATATGTCTTTAAAGATTTACTTTTTTTTTTTTTTTTTTTTTTTTGAAGTTTAGGGTTCAGTGGGAGGAGAAGGAGAGGGTTGGCGAAAGAAGGGGTAGTGGGAGGGAAGGAGAGAAATTGTCTACTTCTTTTTTCGTCTCCTCCTCCTCCTTCCCGTTCTCTCAGCAGCTTTGCGTCTGTGCACTCCTCATATTGACTGCCATTTGCAATAATTCCCATTTTGTCTGCTTGTGTGTGATAAGTATTACCCGCCTTAGCAGTTTTTTACGGGAAAAAAAAATGACAGCAACCCGGGAAAAAAAATATTCCCTCAAGAAAGTTTTTAAAAATTGGTACTGAACATGATTTCAGAATATAACAACTTCGTCATTCATAACCATTCTGTCATCGGTTTTTGTAGCAAAGCGATCTCAAACATCCACATTCGGCCCTTAATAAATATTGTACAGTCAGGGTCAAAAGATAGCTTGTTAGTTCACCTCGTCTGCTTTACACTTTAGGGCACGTCCGTCACTTTCCTCCCTGAAAAATCGTATAAAAGAGCATCATCAATAGGCAATAACACATATCCAACCAACTGCAGCTTAGGAATACTATCCAGCAGAGGAGGGTGAAAAGAGTTGAAATATTAGGTAAACCTTTGTCCTGGACATTAGTGACACTACCTCTCTCCCCTCCTTTCCCCTTCTCATCTACCACATCATTCCAACTGAAGCTAATCTTGGCTAATAGTTTTGCATATTACAAATAAATATTTGGCTGTGGTTAATGTAAATAATTCTTATTATCCATACAGGTTGCATGAATAAAGTACTATACAATATAAACAAACTGTATCCAAATATTGGCTGGTAAGGAAGACGTGCGAGGGAGCTTCTTATATCCATGAAAATTCAGCTCAGGTTACGGTTTTAAAAATACTGTTCCAAATACAGATATAGAGACAACTCAAAAATACAGTCAACAATAAAACACAACACCCGACTAAAATATGCGGCTCATAAATCGATTAAAAAAAGCATTTCAAAGCACAGCTTAGAATATGGATCACCGTGTACATTAAAAAGCAACTCAGAACACTATTCTAATGTAAAAAAAGAAATGGGGCTCACATTAAGGCCTAAATTACATCTCTGAATACAGCTCAGCATACGGCATGAAATACTGATCAGAATTGCATGTCAAAATGTCGCTTAAAATACGCTTAAAACACGGTTTATAATACGGCTCAGAAAATATTATGGCACAAAAATACTATTGAAAATGCGATTAAAAGAAGACGGCTAGTAGTTCCTTTCACTCCATGAGTAAATCTCTTTGCGTGTCCTCTCTTTCCCGATATCCCTCCACATCCCATCAGTGTGTCCTCATATCAGTGTTTCAACGTCTCTCCTCTTCAGCACACCCTGGTCAGAGTTCTTTACCATGTAAGCTTCTCTTACCTTTCTCTTATCATGTCGTTTATCACAGTCAAATCACTGTACCCCACACACTGCCCTGAAACACTATTTTCAACGGTTCCACTCAACACCCTGCTTTAACAATCACTCGACCGTGACACTGTAGTTAAGTCCCCAATGCTTGAGGCCATTTATGAAGCACCTATGACCATTAGATACAATTAGCCTGCATCCATCATTGCACAGTACAGTCAGCAAGAGTGTAGAGAAGCCACATGAGTTCGATTTTTGCAAGTGTTTCGGTATTTATCGTAACAAAACTGACTCTCTCCTCTTTGTGGTTAATGTTTGCCTTTGGTCTAATGTCTCACGTCCATAAAGCACAGTCGGCACTGTTATTCACTAACCACAAACGCAAAATTTGAGTCGCATCTTAGGTGATACAGGAGTCTTCGTAGCATCTCTTCCTTAGCGATTTATATTTATTAGGTGTGTTATTTATATCGTCTTAGTATCAAAATTGTTTGCATCAGTAACATTTAAGTAGATACAGACATGTAATGGTCAGAATAAATACCGGTAGCTAAAAAAAAAATGCTGATAAGTTTACGAATCCACTTAAAATTAGACCCTTACACACACACATACACACACACACACACACACACACACACACACACACACACACACACACACACACACACACACACACACACACACACACACACACACACACACACTGATTTATCTTCAGTATCTTGACTACGGCGTACATTTCCCTTTTCTCCCAGCTTACGGATCACTCTAGGCCCATAATAGGTTAAAAAAAAAAAAAAAAAGTAAACTTTTTGCCGAGTGGAGTATTTAAAGGAGGAAAATGGCCGGCTTGAAAATTGCGTGGATAGAGTAAAGTGTGGAATAATTTGTGAGGGATCCCGGGAGATATATCCGCTTGGCCTTCTGACCCCAACCAGCCCCAGCCTTTGATCTGCTGTGGGGCTTGTGGGTGCGTAGCGTTGGTGTCTGTATTCTAGGTGACTTTGGAGAGTTCCCCACCAGTCCTGCTTAACGATATATTTTGCAAATGGCACTTCAGCATCCTCTTGTATGCCTTTAATATGAAGTAAGTTGATACCAAAACCATATATATAACATACAAATGCATGTCATGGTGAAAATAACAAAGTAAGTCAATAAGAATGAAATGTTAAGAAGCTCCCTGTCCCGCCCGAAATATGAAGCTGATACCAAAATGCATCAGCCAGAAAATACCCCCTTTGTATTATTTTTGCTGCATTGAGATGAAAGGGTCAATGATGTATCTTATCTCCAGTTCCTAAAGTCTCTCCGAACCAAAATTAAATCGTCGCAAGAGTGAATTATAAATAACGTCCTGGGACTGAAAGGGTTAAATCTATATGTGTCTCATAACCAAACTTTAATCATAAAATGCAAATTACTTAAAAAGGATAGGTTAGAATATTTGCCTAGTCATATGTCTGGCTTTAATCGCCTTCCTAAACCGAGATCAGTTTCGCCAGACGGAAGGAGTATATGATGATGGAGACTGTATTTATAAGACGTGCTAATATATTTCTACTTTATAAATTTCTTTATAAGAGGTAGCTGTTACCATAAATCGCTTTTGTTTTTTATATTTTGTCATTTTCATATTCACCAATTTGAGCGTGAATATTTTAAGCTGTATGAGTGAAAGCAAGCACATATACAACTGATATCAAGCAAAACTAGAGTTTATGTTAGTTTATAAATAGCTCTAAAAGTTTGATAGCTGTATGAGTGAAGACAAATGTATGTATAAATAATTTTAGGACAGTTTAGAAATAGGGCAACAGTTCAGAAATGGGAGAGCAATTTAGCAATGGGACAGCAGTTTAGAAATTGGACAGGAGGTGGTGTTCGAGCCTTAGTTGGTAGGCATTAAAGGGTTCTGGGAGGCGAGTCGGAGAGGTAAGTTTAGGGGCTGTAATGGAAGGATATATTTATCATGACAGACGTTAGTCACGGTAATAAATCTGAGGCACAGACGTCAAAATATTGGTATAATATCTTCTATTTTTTTAGTTTCTTGTGTTAAACGCCCATAAACCACACGCAAAGACCATTAAAGTACATTTGCAGTGTGTGTGTGTGTGTGTGTGTGTGTGTGTGTGTGTGTGTGTGTGTGTGTGTGTGTGTGTGTGTGTGTTGAGGTTTTAGGAGGTGGTAAAAAGATGCTTAATTCGTTTCACAGGGCACTTTCATGTTAGTTTCCTGTTGCTGTTTGTGGATCCAGATGGGGTCACATCTGTTGCAATGGGAGGCAGGGTTATGATGATGACCAAGATGATGAATACACCATTTGGCTCATTGGTCGTTTTATAAATAACGATGTATAGCCATACTTTATCTGACAACATATTCCTGTTCCTTTGAATTTTATAACTGATAATGCCATATATCGCTGAATAAGTGTTATTAGTGGTTTTTGGTAATATATTTGCTTCATTAAAATGTCAGATGGATTTTAGTGTAGGCCCTACATGACATTAGCACTTGCTTGTATATTTGCATAGTGTATAAAACATTCAGACGGGTATAAGTAGGCTATCTCCGCTAGTCATAAACCATCCACATCGCGGGTAAGGCTGTAGACACACCACATGAATGTATTCATGAGGTTGCAGGAGGAAAATAGTTTTAACGACCTGAAAATTACACTTTACCCACCGCTGGCAGGCACAGGCATGATCGTGGTGGTGGTGCATATGACTCAGTGGTGTAGAAGGGGAGGCACTCAGTGTTGGTGGACAGGGGGAAGCACTCAGTTGTGGTGCAGAGGAGGAAGCACCAACACTAAGGCGGGAGTTGGCGGAAATTAATGAAACACAGACAATCAGTTTCTACCGAGTTACAGCCTTCCCCAAGAATCCGACACGCAACGGCCATATTTACGTAGGGGAACAAACTCTGTCCAAGAGACTGACTGGCCAGGGAATTAGAGGTTAGGATAATAAACAAGAACACGGGCAATCAATTTTGCCAAGTCAACTTTCCCCTGAAATGTAACACACAACAATATCGAGGTGTCCAGTTATACTGATGGACAAACAGGGACATAAGGGATACAAACTTCGTCTGAGAGTCTGACAGGTCCGGGTATCAAAAGAGTGGGAAAAGCAATGTTGCATGCTGACTGTAAGTACAAAGTATATCATCTTCAAAAGCAGCATGTCTTCACCATCATCAGCAACAGCAGCAGCAACAACAGCAGAGTAAATGGATCGCTGGCTCAGAAGTCAGAACAACTAACAGGATGATCACCAACCACTATTAACGTTCTTCACCCAGGTACTCAACAATCGACTTTACATCCAGGTCCCATTATACTGCTGAGCGAATAGGGAATTAATGGAAACACACTGAGTCGTTTTCTAAGTGGCTTTAGAGATCGCATAACCCATCATCCTTAATTACTTATTTTACACATTACGCCTCAAATATACTTTTGTACGTTATTGGTGCAATACGTATCGATGCTATATCAATATAAATGAGCATTCAGGAAAATGCTATAGTATACTGTAATACGGAAAACAAGTCGGTAAGTAAGAGATGCTGCCAGGTATTCTACGCCACACGGAATATGGGCCACAAAAAGGAAAATCAGCAGTCAATCCATACAAATCCATAACCATCCCTTATCTTAGACTGTGATGCGGAACAATCGAATTTACATCCAGGTCCCTAATTGTACTTGTTGGTGAACAGGACACCTTCATCGCGGTACCCACACGCACATACATCACGTATCTGAAGCAGCCAGACCTCCCCCCTTCCTCCCATATACACAAACTTCAGATCGCCAGCATACTCTTTGCTAGAGGAAATGAGAGAGACATGAAGAGAAAGGGAGATCTGCTTTTCGTGCACCGCTGCTGCGTGAACCCTTCCGAACACCATCAAACGAGTAGCGATAAGAACACAACACCGTCGTAACAATCTGACTCTCTCTGTTCCTCCGCGCCTGCCTTATGAAAATGATATGGAAATAGCCTAACCACCCAGGGTTGCATAAGAACGGTTCTGGATCTGAAGGGCCATTAAATGAGCGCGTGGTGGTGGCCAGTGGGAGTCACTTCAGGAGTCACTAACCTCTACCACTGAGAAACATCGGATCACTCGTAAAGCATATTGGCAAGGATCTCCCTTGATACTAACTGATCTGATTAAACTATAGTGACATTACAAGGAGTGAATTCGTATATCATTAGCCAAAATAAAATAGGTAACTCATGCTCCGAGGTTCAACAGCTGAATAGAAATGACTTCATAACCCTCAGGCGTCGGCGTGTTTCCCAGAAGTGGGTAATGTGTCCTGACGTTAATAAATAAATAAATAAATTATATATATATAATATATATATATATATATATATATATATATATATATATATATATATATATATATATATATATATATAAATGGAAGATGAACAGGGGAAGGAAAAAAAAAGGAATCCCAACACCAGATTACAGGTGTCTTCTATTAAAAATAAAATCTGCAACAGTTGGACGAACTTCTGTAGGTCTAAGTTAGAGGGGAAGCTATTCTGGGGAAGAGAATTCCAAAGAAAAAGCAGTTCGCGGAATAAAAGAAATCTGATAGGCTAAAGTTCCTCAGTATGGCAGTGTGACAGTTCAGTCGTAAGCGCTACCAGGGAAGGTGTGGAGAGATGGCACAATGGATGCAGCTTCGTCTGAGCATTTGTCAATAAAGTATCTGTAAAATATAGCAAGGGCAGCAACATTCCGTCTTATTTGTAAGGGTCGTAGTTAATTTGTAATTACTGGGTTAGTTATAATTCTTACAGCTTTGTTCTGAATTTTGCCAATTTGGTTTAGTGCAACCTCTTCACATCGACTCCGCAGGGATGAGCAATATTCGAGCTGAATAAGCACATGAGTCTTGTAAAATACAGCCAACTGTTCGTCAACGATGAAGTTGCGGATTCTATGCAGAAATCCAGAATTCACTGAAGTGATCTAATATGAAAGGTCCAACTGATAATATTGTTGAATGAAACGCCGAAAACTGCAATACGTTTAGATATAGGAATATTGGTTCCATTGAAGGTAACATAGGAATCAGCCAATATCTGTCTATTAGTCAACTGTCTCCCTAGCATTAATTGAGACTGTGTGGATTTCTCCCAATTCAGTGGTCTGAGATAAGTTTTGTTTTATAGAGACTACTGCATTGAGCTGGGAGAAAGATATATCAAACTCTGTGAGTGAGCCTTTAAATGTGAAGAAACTGTGAATCGCTGGGTCATCTGCATCTGAGTGAATGGGATTAAGAGTGATAGATATGAGATCAATAATATGAAATAGGAATAGGGTTGGAGCCATGACTGATCCTTGTGGCTAGCCGGTATTAACCAAGTGGAAAGTGGTACATACATCATCTACTTTTATCTTTCTGTTACAGAGATATGAAAAAAAAAAAAAGTGGAACAAAAGATTAGGGACCGTAGCAAGAGAATTTGGATACCTGTTACAAATTAAGTTGTTGGAGGTTGGCTATTGACATCTTTCCAAGAAATAAGAAATGAAAAAATATAAATGGATTGTCTGAGTAATTTATCTAGAACAGGGGCAAGTCCTGGGGATTACTTTTTCAAAACGATTGAAGGAGCTCCCTTTGTACATGGAGCTTTGTTGGTTGGGAAATTGTCTAGGATGGATTTTACGTATCTAGTCTTTATCTTTGGTGAAGCAGTTTCGAGAAAGTCAAGTTCTAGTACAGGAACATTCTGACTGACTTCCTCTAAGGTAGAATTTCTGGCAAGCGCGCTGGCAAGGATGTTAGCTTTTCCAAGCTGGTCATTCATAGTTTTTCTATTTGAATATTTTAGTGGGTGAATCGGTGATAACTTGCTACAGTTATTGAAAGAACTGAGAGTTGACCAGAATATTCTGATGTCATTAGGACTGTTTAGTAGTCTGGATAATTGGTTGTGAAAAAGTTTGATTTGGTGATTTTTTTACTGTTTTTGCATGGTTTACAGCAACTTTAGATTGAATGAGGGATTTGGTTGTTTTTAATGTAATTAAGAAATATGTGATAAGGACAGAGTTTTGCTCCGGCACAGGTGCTGTCAAACCATTTTGGTGAGTTGTGTCCGAGACTGAGGGGTTAATCTTACCAGGATGTCGACTTGTCTTAATTATTTTCCGCTGCCACCAGGCAATTGTATTCTGCCTGACTCACTCTCTGCATATTTTTCCTGTATAGCCAAGAAACCACGTGCTTCTTTGTGTCATTCTTCTGTGTACATTTAGCAAAGAAAGAGTTGATCATTATGTAAGGCCTGTCTAAGTATGATGATCGTTTAGCTGGCTACCCGGCTTCATTTCATTGCTTATTATTTTTTAGTGCGTCTGGAAACGATTTTATTTTCTTACGGTGTTTGTCTTGCCTAGGAATTTTTTTTTATTCTGCAATGATTTCTTTCGTAAGCATTTTCCATTCTGGCAGAGTGCTTATACAATGTTATGAATGTACTACAGAGACTTAGGAGGAGTACCTCGCCATGGTTTGGTTATGTGAAGCGAATGGGGAGTGTGAAATTAGCTAGAAGATTATATATGAACGTGGTGGAGGGAGAAGAGGGGAGAGGCAAACCGAGGATGAGGTGTAGGAACGGGGTGGAGAGGTGCGCAAATCGGAGATGAAAGGAGGGCAGACTGATGGCGGGGGACAGTGGGAAGTGGAGGTGATTTGTCAGTGGCCACCACCTCCGAGATTAAGGATCGTTTGTTGGAGATTTGTAGCACCTGTTCAACAGAGATTTATTCTTCACAGTTAATCTCAGTATCCTCTTGCATGATGCTGAAGGAGACTTTGTAGATATTAAAAGAAAATATAAGAACATCGTACGAGAAAATGTCACACTGTGATAAGTAAGAATACATTCCTAATGAAAGTTTGCTGCAGAGCCTCATATGCCACCTGGAATGCCGCCCTAAACCTTGCCAACCACCCTTTTGTATACACAGCAGGCTGTACTAACTTCCTAATGAACCATTGGTTGCGTAACACTGACTCACTTTTCTTAGATCCATCTCTTAGGATTCGGTTCTTTTTTTTTTTTTCTTTTTTTTTTTTGGGGGGGGGGCATGGTATGATAATTTCTGTGTCAGTTTTGTTTATGATTTCAGGGATGTTACAGAGGGATGTGGGAGATAACTTGTCAGTGAGAGAGAGAGAGAGAGAGAGAGAGAGAGAGAGAGAGAGAGAGAGAGTGAGCGGAACCTTTTCCCAACCCAAGCATCCATATCTCACAGCCGACCATTTTCTTTTCCATTACCTCAGCTGTCTGACGTGTCTTCATCTCTCGCATAGTCTTGATTTTTATTTGATATCCTCACTCTCATTCAAGCTCTCATTATCGACACTTCTCACTCTCACTTTGCCTTACTTTCATTTTGTCCCAAAGCCTCACACTTTCCTGAATTCACACGAGTCTCTCACTCTCTCTCTCTGGCTCATTTCCCTCTCCATCCAAGGCACATTTCTGATTATTCCATTGCTGTTAAAACCTTAGCGTCGTATTCTAAATGGATTTGAAGCTTTTACAGCACATTTTCCTTCGTATATTATACCTCTTTATCCTCTTATGTGTTACTGATGCGAACTATGTGGATTTTAAAGCGATATAAGCAACATACAAGAAATTGTTACAGTATCAGATGGTGTAATATGCAAAGTGAATTGTTAAGGAAGGTGTGTTATGAATCCTTTTGTGTTAATATTACGGTCGTTATTATACAACGTTACTCAGCTCATGCGTGCCTTGACGCCCATATGTAGGCACAATTTCACAAAGTTTACTTTTATCCAAAGGGTTTGTGCTTCTGTGATCGGAATTCCATCAGCGGTTGTAGATGATGCTGTTTGGCTGAAGAGACTAGTTTTGTAGTTGTCAGGATTCCTAACCGATGGATAAACAAGTCTCCATATAGAAGTCTAGTTTAATCAGCAGTCGTATCCTCTCCGCATTTTTTATTTTAATATTCACTTATTTTCAGGGATGGAATGTATGGTTGCAGTATGACTGAAGACAAAAGTATTGAAGGGCAATCCTAAACACATCTTAAGCCCAAGGAACTTTGTAAATATGGTGCAGTAGAGAGCCAAAGTTTATCTTGTATGTAACGTTTTCTGCTTCTCGCCCTACTTTCTTGGTTAATATTCCCAAGCTGAGAGAGGTTTGGTGTGTGTCTCTGCCTGCAGATGATTCTGTGATATGTTGCCCCAGGCAGGAAAATGAAGTGCATGTCATAATTATTGTGGAGTAGACGGAATTGAGTAAGAGACGAACTTTTATTCCTGAATGCTAAAGCGGTGGAGGTCATGGACTTTGGCTCGGGTGGTTGCATATTAATCAATTCAGATGTAAATTTTGTACCGTAAAGACGGCACGCGTGGATGTAAAACGCCATATCTCGCTGCACGCCACCACACCCACCCTCTACCCTATTCATTCCTGATCACCTGAGCTTCAAAATGTACGCATGCAAAATAGACGGATAAAAAACAAGCAAGAATGGGCACTGTTACTACCACAGTTTAACTTTAGACCAAGGGAAATGTACAATACAGTGAAATGGGTTACTCTCAGATAAACACCCACAGGGCTCCAGGTGTACAATAAAAACTATCGAGACTCTTAAGGTATTTAATCTTTTCGATACACTGACGTCTTTTTTAGTTTATTCTTACTATATCCTGACGATTTTCTTCGGTTTAGGAGTGATTCTTCAAACTCGAGGGATTACATAGTCATGATTAACCCTATCACCCTTACATCTTCTTCCAGTGCTGAGTAAAATTGTCTAGGATTAGAAACATTTGAATGAACACGTCACCGGACTCAAGGGGTAAAGGTTTTGACAGAGAGGAATAAGGTCACTATATTGGGCACAAAAACTGCAGCATGACAATGAACGAAGAAATCAGAAACTTCCCAGGTCTGTTACTGTGTCCTTGAGGGAATATCTGATGAGGGTCTAGTTACAGTCAGGCGCAATAGTTCACCTAATATTCCACCACTTCTCACTGCCCTCTGCTGGCTTTTGAACCTAGCTGTGAGAGAGGCTTTCTATGATTCTCTGCCCATAGATGATCCTTTATGACATGCTGCGTCAAGGAGGAAAGTGATGGACATACAGTAAGTGTGAAGAAGGATAGTTGACGCAGAAGAACAGTAGGCAAACATTTGTTCCCGACTGAACTTATGTTATTGACAGCACGTGTCCAACAAGATAAATACACAAGAACCATCCCTGTGGATGTGTTCAAATCCACATGCAGGAATACTAACTGAACCCTGACGAACCTATTATCAGCAGTGGTCTCAGGTTCGGCTGTTAACTTGTTCATTACGTAAGGGACGTGGAAGATACTTTAATCCCTTTTATTCAGTTTAAGTGAGAGTTTCCAAATGGAAGAGATGGCAGAGACTTCATTATCTCTTTCACTATTGGATGACTCTCCTTTAATGAATGAAATAGTCTCTCTCTCTCTCTCTCTCTCTCTCTCTCTCTCTCTCTCTCTCTCTCTCTCAATCGGAATAAATACCTGGCATCCAGTCTCTGCTTGTCTTCATTCCTTCCTCAATCAACCTAGCTGTTTCTTTTTCCCTGCATCTCGCTTCTTCGACTCTTTTCACTGACCTTATCTCTGCCTGTCTATCTTTCCCTCTCTTTTGTCAGCCTCTTGCACCCTCTATACGCCTCTGTGTTTTATCCTTCATTCATTCTCTTCCTCCATACATTCTTTCCTTCCCTCCCTCCCTCCATTATTCTCTTTCATTTACCGTCTTCTTGTCTCTCCCTACATCTGCGTTTCTTGCGTCCCAGCCTATCTCTTGCTCGTTCCCTTCCTCGCTTATTCTCTCTTCCTTTTCCACTGTCTCTCCTTTGTCTCCTATTCCTTATTTTCTCTCCCACCAAAAAATAAATAAATAAATAAATAAATAAGCCATACATCACAGTTCCGTATGTGTCAATTAGTAGCCTGGTGAAGGCTGTGAGTCATGATTTGGATGTAAGCATTGCATTTAGATATACCTCCACTTTAAGATCAATGTTAGTAAAGAATAAAAGCATTAGTAACGAAACTGCAGGGGTATACAAAATTTCAGGTAAAGACTGTGATTTGGTTTATATTGGTGAAACTGGAAGGGATTTGAACACTCGCATTAAGGAACACAAATATGCTTGTAAGATAGGCAATATAGATAACGCAGTGTATGTTCACCTTCAGAAAACGACCATAAGAACGACTGGAATTCTAGCAAAATTTTGTACAAATGTAGTAACTATAAGAAACGTAGGATAGTGGAAGCTGTATGTATAGAGAGATGTAATAATTTTAACCATAGTGAAAGAATGTATAAATCTGATCCAGTGGTGAGAGGATTAGTGGCCAGGTCCTTGCAGCCCCTTGTAATCCCTCACTCAGGTCGGGGACAGAGAAGAAAATGTCATGTGAGGTCACATCAGGTGTGGCTGAAAAAAAAAAAAAAGTGTGGTTGCCCTGCATATAAGCAGCTTCTCAGTACTTGTATGTACCACTCATGGTCTGTAGATCCACTGAAGAGGGCTACAGCTTTCGCCGAAACTGTTTGGAAATACATCTATTTGTCGTCTGCCAGTTTTTTTTTTTTTTTAATCCTATTTCATGGTCACGATAGTGTGAATCTTCATCCGGCAATACACACGTTGTCGCGGGCGCTCTGGCGGTTTTTCTTTACTATTGCTAAGTAGGTGGCTGTATTTTGTTTGCTCTTTCCGAATTTTTACTCGAAAATAAAATGCCAATTACCTGTGATCTATCTAGTACTAAAATTATTACCACTAAGAATGTGGGTTTTGGGTTAATACGAAAATACTTGAATCGCTGCGTAATTGTCCTCATAATTTACCAGAAAGGGATGTGGAGAATCATAATTAGCGGAGAACAGTTTAAAGCATTTCGCCAACGTAGACTCTTCTGATTTATCATGAGACCCGGGGACAAATCATAAAAACACCCCCACTAATACCGATACACCAATCCTGTATGGGGCAGCCCTAACATGTACAGGCATTCTACTGTTCTCTTTTATTTACGGTGGATGCTAGCGTCTTTGCTATCCTTGTCTTATTCTAGTAGTTTAGTCACTCTTGTATGAGCTGCCTGGCATGGATCAATTGGCTTATTATAGTTATCCTCTCTTCTTATGTTGTGTGAAAGTGTAGGGTTTGTAGTAGGTCTGGGAACCCTAAATGAACATAATGTTGAAGCCTAAGTATGTACCTTTTAGGGCTTTTGTAGCTCAGAGGCCAAGGCAATACAGTGGCTCTATATCCTTTCCATAGCATTTCTTGGTGACTAGCATCATATTCACAGCGTTTATCTAATGTTGCAGCTCAAAAGGTCAAGATGGAGAGATGGCAACTTTAGGACAGGTTAGAGTAAAAAGAGTATAGTCACACATTCATCATGCTAACGAAGGAAATATTCAGTCACCAACACAGTCTCTTGATGGTCTTTCTGCTGAGCGACTGGAGACAAAGTTTAAGGTGAGACTTTTGTTACCGGTCTTATTGCACATCTCAAAGTTTTTTTTTTTTTTCTCCCCAAGAGTTTTCAGCAACTGTTGTGAAATATTTAGCTCGTTTTGGCACTTGGTTTAGTTTCCAGTCCTCAGAAAACATCAGCTGTACCTTAGGAAGCCTGGAGTACTTTTTTGTTGTTTTGGTGAGTGTGTGTGTGTGTATGTGTAAATGTGTGCGCACTTTTACTGATTTACCACGAGACCCGCAGACATGATGAAGCAACCCGTTAAAACGGATAAACCAGTCCTGTCACAGAAGGTTCTGTAACAGAAGGTTCAAGTGGTGGCATGTGAGGGTGTAAGGTATGAAGCAGGACTGGGGACCCCCTGAGGTGGACGCTTGAAAAAGTTCTGGCAGTTCACCACTAACCTCACACAGCTGGATGTGCTGTGTGAGGCGGCATGTAGGTGGACCACGCTTGAGCCTCAGAACCAGCGGCAGAAGAGGCAGTAAAGCGAGTGATCGAGAAAACAGCACCAAAGAGAGGCGCAGAGGCAACATCCCGCCACCATGCCCCTCCAGATGCGGTCACTTGCCGCATAAGGTCGGGGCAATGGAGGTGTGGATGCCAGTGAATATTCAGATGAGGGGGTAGGAGAGGGCTGGGGTGAGGTAGGAGAGGGCTGGTATGTGGGCGTGGGTGGGGGCAGGGGCGGGGTTCGCTTCCCCTTCTCTCCTCGCCTCCGACCCTTTCGGCGTTTTTCACGCTTTCTGCCCTCTTCACCACCTCCACCCTGTTCCTTCTGCCCCCACCCTTCTTGCTGGGACCAGCCATCTTGCTGGGACCAGCCCTCCTGCTGGTCCCAACCCTCCTGCTGAGATCGGCCTTCTTGCTGGGACCGGCCTTCTTGCTGGGACCAGCCCTCCTGATGGGACCAGCCTTCTTCCTGGGACCAGCCTACTTCCTTGGACCAACCTTCTTGCTGGGACCAGCCCTCCTCCTGGGACCAATCTTCTTGTTGGTCCCAGCCCTGTTGCTGGGACCAATCTTCTTGCAGGTCCCAGCCCTGTTGCTGGGACCAATCTTCTTGCTGGGACCAGCCCTCCTGCTGGGACCAGTCTTTTTGCTGGTTCAAGCCTGTCAGAGTCTGAGTGCGGTGAATTATTCTTTGTCTTCTCACTGTCATTTTTTCTGAAGCTCTAATTATGCTGGTGTAAAAGGTACTGAGCATAGATTAGTCTACAACTACTGGGGTTGAAGGGGATGGGGAGGAGACTAGTACACACACACACACACACACACACGGGACTAAGGATGATAGCATACTTATACCAATAGTTTATCTACATATTCTAATCCTTTCATTTTCGTATACTGATCCTTTCCTTCCTTATACTGAACCTTTCCTTTCCATATACTGGTCTTTTCATTTCCTCCAAAAACACATAATACGATGCAATTTCGACTCTCTCTCTCTCTCTCTCTCTCTCTCTCTCTCTCTCCCTCCCTGTCTCTGACTACATCCGATCTGCCTTGTGTTCATTCACTTGGCCGTAGGGAAGGGGTAAGGGAGTGGGCGGGAACTCAAGGTCACCGTTAGGTTAGGGTAGGGTAGGTTAGGTTAGGGTTGGGTAGGGTAGGTGAGGGTAGGGTTGGGTAGGGTAGGTGAGGGTAGGGTTGGGTAGGTTAGGGTTGGGTAGATGAGGTTGGGGTAGGGTTGGGTTGAGTTAGGGTTGAGTAGATGAGGTTAGGGTAGGGTTGGGTTGGGTTGGGTTAAATCATGGTAGGGTACCTTCGCAAATATTGCTGTACTGCACAAATAATGTTTTACACACACACACACACACACACACACACACACACACACACACACACACACACACACACACACACACACAGTACTATCTTCACAAATAATTATGTGTCCGCACAAATACGAGTAACGCCATACTCTCCCACATATTGCTGTACCTTTACAAATAATGCTGCAACCTCACAAGCACACACACACACACACACACACACACTCACACACACACACACACACACACACACACACACACACACACACACACACACACACACACACACACACACACACACACACACACACAAGAGAGATGGAGCTGCTTCCTTCGGTGCTTGTTGGTTTCTCGGCCTTCAAGTACCAAGTAATTATTTCGTCATCTATGAACTAATGTTCAGTGATGTGTATAGAAAGATGGGTGCAGTGTCTGGATTCACTCTGACGACAAGCATTTATCTACATCTCTGTAGGTTTAGTTTGTTTTTTGTGTTTATGCGTGTCTTTTGACTTAGGTTTGGTGTTAAGACAACCATATTCAGAACAGTTACTTGGCATTTTTATGGATTACATGAACGACACAAACGAAAACAAAATCAGAGTAGACGTAACGTCAATAGTAGGAAAAATGCTTGAGTCAATTTAAGTAAATAAGATCAGAGAACACTTAGAAAGATATAATCTTATAAATGTAGGTCAGCACGGATTCAGGCAAGGACGATCCTGCCTCATAAACTTGTTTTCATTCTTCTCGGAGGTCTACGAAGCAGTAGATAGCGATAAAGCTTACGATATTATTTATCTGGACTTTAGTAAAGCTTTTGATAGGGTTCCACACGAAAGGTGAGTTAGAAAGGTTAGAGCACACGGTATAGACGGCGATATCTTAAAACAGATAGAATCCTGGCTGAAAGGACGAAAGCAGAGAGTATTAATAAATGAAACTAAGTCGGATTGGGGATTGGTAACTAGCGGCGTACCACAGGGTTCAGTACTCTGTCCCTTATTTTTTATTATATATATAAATGATCTAGGCTTAGGTAGCACTCGCAGTATCAGCAAATTTGCCGACGATACAAAAATAGGGCGTATCATTAACTCGACTGACGATTGCCATAACTAACAAAAGGACCTCGATGTACTGTCCAAATGGTCTAAAACTTGGCAAATGGAATATAACGTTGAAAAATGTAAAGTACTTAACGTAGGTAAGACCACTGGAGATACTAAATACAGCTTAGATAACAAAGAAATTAGCAAATCGGGAATGTGAAAGAGATCTAGGAGTTATGGTCAATAAAGGCCTCAAACCAAGGCAACAGTGTATTAATGAGAGAAATAAAGCATATAGGGTTCTTGGATCTATTTCGAGAAGTGTGAGCAATAGGTCATCAAAAGTAATATTGCAACTTTATCTAGCATTAGCAAGGAACACATTTAGACTACGCTGTACAATTTTGGTGTCCTTACCATAGAATGGATATTAACTCGTTAGAAAATGTACAGAGAAGAATGATGAAAACGATACATGATGTTCGGAACCTGTCATGCGAAGACTGACTAAGAAGACTAGGTCTGCACTCACTAGAGAGGCGTAGGGTATGGGGAGACTGGATGAAGGGTAAAAATAAGGGAGATATTAGCAAGATACTGAAAATGAGCATACAGGACAGAACTAGAAGTATTGGTTTCAAACTAGAAAAATTTCGTTTCAGTAAGGAAATGGATAGATTTTGGTTTGGTAATAGAGTAGTAGACGAATGGAATAAGCTACCTAGTAAAGTAGTTGCTGCCTCTTCCATTGAGAGTTTCAAGCATAGGCTAGATAAGCATATGACAAATATGGGGTGGGAATAGGAAAAAAAAATCTAATAACCGATGCTAATTTATTCTTTTTCCTTTTCAGGTTACACTATGATAGTCTCTTTTTCTCCTTTCACACTTTCCTATAAAATGTCCACGCCAGTTTCTCTATACTGCGTGGTGTTCTTTCTCACTTTTTCCTGCCGGTTTTGCCTGGAGGGTTTGGAGGGCGAGGACGGGGGAGAGCCTTCTTCTTTGCTATCCTTATCTCATTCTAGCAGTTCAGTTACCCTACTAGGAGCTGCCTAACATGGGCCAACCGGCCTACTGCATTTGTCCTCTATTCTTATGTTCTTATGTTCTCTCTCCTTTCCACCCTATATCTCACTCTCCTCCTTCCTTTCCTTCCCCCTAGTTTGTCCCTCCCTCATTCAGTAACTCTCTCCCTCCCTGGGTCTAACCCTTCCCCTCACTCACATTTCTGTGTCTCATTACGCTGTCTGCATACCTAGCGACCCCACACACAGAAAAGAAACAGACGGGTAAATAGAGACTGACAAGCACAGGCAGACTGATAGTTACCCACACACACACCACACACACACACACATACACACACACACACACACACACACACACACACACACACACACACACACCTGCTACCAGCCTATCTGTTTCATTCTTATTTGTGTTACCTGTTTTCCTTCTCGATATTACTCAGCATTTACCTTGATTTTTTTTTTTTTTTTGTCATCTAGTCTAATCGTATGTATCAGTTTGTGTCTCTAGGCTAATGATATATTTTGCTGGTTCTATTGATCTCTCTATTGCCAGACGCCATAATCCAGTAAAGGGTGGCCACAAACAAATCGTCTCCATGTCGCCCTGTCCCCCACCATTTCACTGTCTTGCACCTAGCTTATACATTGCTCTCTCGTATACCTCTCCGCTCCATCCCTCAATCTCATCCTTGGCCTCCCCCTGCCTTTCCCCGTCCTCCACTTCACTCACATACACTCTCCTCGTCAGTCTCTCGCTCTTCATCCTCTCCACACGGTTGCTGGTTATTAGTGGATAACATATTTAATCGCTTGAAATTACATTCATCTTAACAATCATATTCCTTCACTCCAAAAAAAGTCTCCCTTACGACGAGTAAGACTGTTTGATGGTAGCAGGGCTAAAATTTATATTTAATAAAAATTTTATGAATAGGAAAAAAGGCAAGAAGTGGAATTATTTAAAGTGGTTACAGTTTAGACCACCAATACTGTAGACAAAACAAGCAGCTTGCTACATCCTCACTCAGCTCTCTTATCCTCACTGACATCAAGTATGCTTTGGGCTAAGATGAGGTGTGCACCAGCTTACGGTTCAGAAGTGTGGGAACGAGGCACTACACACCATTTGTAGGTTTGTATTTTCTCATTCTCACGGATTAGCGATACTTTCACCTGACTGAGAGGAGGACATAAGGCAGAAAGGTAGAATTGGTCTAAGCCGAAGGGCGCGAAAGGAATGAAAAGGGAATCAAGTGGGTGATAACAAGTGACAAAGAACAAGGCACAGGAGCAAGGAAAGGGGAGGAGGTGAAGGGTGAAGGGTACTGGGGAAAGAGAGGCGGAAAGGAGGGTGAGAGAAGGCTGTAAGGTTGGTGTTAGGAGGAGAGGAAGTAAAATACAGAGAAGTACAAATTAAGCAACCAACAACAGATCTACTGGCTCATTCGAGGCTGTTTATGACAGGATAGGTTATAACTAACGTAACCATTCGATCTGGCAAAGTCAAGGATAGATAAACGGGAGGATACTTAGATGAGAAGAAAGAGGAAGGTATGAAAAGCATATATATATATATATATATATATATATATATATATATATATATATATATATATATATATATATATATATCCCATTGGAGCCCAGTGTCCGGAATATTGGACAGAACTGGGATTTTTCAAGTCTTTATAAAGTAGGGAACCCCTGGGTAGGGACCTATGAGCTTCGCGACTATGAGCCGATAGGCGGAGGGCAGTACGCTTAATGGCCACCCAGGCTGGCTGTATAGTATACAATTCCCTACGGGCACCTCAGTTGTTGATATTATTCTACGAAGATATGGCCGTCCAGCATTGTCATGTTATAGGAAGGTGGAACGTCTCCACCTCCGCCACAGGAAAGCTTCACTGGATGTGGATTTTTTGCAGCACTGCAAGATGTATAATGTGATCCCCAGGTTTTTGTATTTCAGATCTAGTTTAAAGAATTTTACACACAGTAAACTTTACAGGTCTGTTCTGTTTAAACTATCAAATTATGAAATAAAGCAAAAAGAAAAATATTCAAAGCAGTTGAGAACAGATTATTTTATGAATCTTCAAGAACTAAAGAATAAGGTTTCCTGGCTTGATTTTAAGGCCTTAACCAACCGGATTCATAAAAATGATACGGACAAACTTAAGAAGACTAAAGATATACATAATAAAAAACTGGTCAAATTAGGAATTCCTGTTTACTCTAGTGTAGATAAACATAAAGTAATCATAAACCTTTCCAGTAGGACATTAACTGATGAAGAGGAAGATGCACTGAAATTCGGTCTCGACTTTTCCTTACCAATCTCCAAGGCAAACTTTGTATCCCACTTTTTGAGTTTTGAAAAGTTAATTTACACCATATCCAGACTAAGAATTTATAATCCTAATAATGATTCGTCAATTTGGACTCGAACTGTTGAAAGTATCAGTTCAATAGCTCATAATACCTTTAAAGATTTTGGTAATTTCTCATGGTCAGTATTTGGTAAAGACAAGGTCAAAATACTTAATCAACTGAAGACTGATACAAATATTGTTATAACTAAGCCAGATAAAGGGAGAGGGGTAGTGGTGTTGAATAAGTCTGATTATGTGGGTAAAATTTCAGATCTGCTATCTCACAGGAGCAAGTTCCTTGAACTTAACATAGATCCCTTTCCCTACGAACTAAAGTTGGAAGATAAACTTAATAGAGTTCTTAGGAGAATAAAGAACTTGATTTCATCAGAAACTTATAATTTTCTTTTTGCCTCTGGATCTGTCCCAGGAATCTTGTATGGATTACCAAAAATACACAAACCGCATGTCCCAATACGTCCCATCCTGTCTGCAATTTGAACCTTTAATTATAATTTGGCTAAATTTCTTGTTCACATACTGAATAGCCTCACCACAAACAATTTTACTATTAAAAACTCTATCAGTCTCGTACAGGAGTTAAAGCAGCTTCAATATACACATCCTGTAGTCATGGCAAGCTTTGATATTAATAGTCTATTCACAAATATCTCACTTAAAGAAACTATAGATATTTCCATTGCTGAACTATACAAAAGGCAGGAAGTAGTCAATAATTTAACAAAGCAGAATTTCAAATCCCTTTTAGTCTTGGCAGTTAACGAATCCATGTTCATATTTAATGGCAATTTTCATAAACAAGTTGATGGAGTAGCAATGGGATCCCCACTGGGCCCCACATTAGCTAATATATTTCTATGTTTTTATGAAAGAAAATGGTTATCAGATTGTTCTCTAAGTTTTAAACCGGTTTTTTATCGTAGGTATGTTGACGATTGTTTTTTATTGTTCAAAGAATCTGATCATGTTGTAAAGTTTCTAGACTACCTGAATTCCAAGCATTCTAATATTAAGTTCACTGTTGAAATTGAGAATAATGACTTGCTCTCTTTCTTAGATATTCAGCTAACCAATTGTGGTAATTACTTAGGTACTTCTGTTTACAGGAAGGGATCATTCACTGGTTTGGGTCTGAATTTCTTATCATTTGTACCTAACATATATAAGCTGAATTCAGTACGGACTTTACTTCATAGATGCTATGCACTTAGTTTTAACTGGACATCTTTTCATGATGAAATTGATTTCCTAAGTAAATTCTTCACCAATAATAATTACCCTACTATGTTGTTTCCTAGGATGGTAAAAGATTTTTAAAACCAGACACTAGGTGGTTCTAGGAAGGCAGCAACTGCAGCTAAGGACATACATTATATTAGGTTTTCCTTTTATGGTCATGTCAGTTATAATATTAGGAACCAACTTTTGAAAATACTCAAGTGTGTCTATCCTCAAATCTCATTCAGATTTGTATTTGTAAATCCTTTTACTGTAGGTTCATTTTTCGATGTAAAGATAATATCCCAAAGCCACTGTGCTCAAACATAGTATATTTATATGCCTGTTCTAGCTGCACAGCTAGATATATTGGGAGTTCAATTCGGAACCTCAAAATTCGTGTGTGTGAGCACTGAGGCTTGTCTCATAGAACATCTTTGCCACTGTCTAACCCAACTTTGTCAGAGATTAGGAACCACTGTTTCGATATGGGCCATACTTGTGATATGGATAATTTCAGTATTTTACATAGTAGTAATGACAGAATGGAACTGCGAATATTGGAGTCTTTGTACATTCACAAACTTAAGCCTTCATTAAATAACTATGAATCATCAACAAAGTTGTATACCTTAAGATTCTAATGTTTTGTAGCCGTGAATCAGCCTTTTGATAACTGGTTCATTGGTTCTTTACTTGGATCTTTTGGTTCACACTGGTTTATTGATGTCTCAGAAGCTTCATGGTACTTATCCTTATGAAACACTGTGTTCAAGATTTTCAGTCTTAGCTGCCAACTCACAGAGGTCTGAAGATGGGATGTGCATCCCAAAACTAGTCACCTGGATATATAAATATGAATTGGAAATTCCTCCTGATTCTCCTTGGCTGGCTGTATAGTATACGATTCCCTACGGGCAACTCAGTTGTTGATATATATATATATATATATATATATATATATATATATATATATATATATATATATATATACACATGTAGCAGTCGTGGCTCAGTGGGTTAGAGCGCTCCGCTCTGACCGAAGGGTCGGAGGATCGAATCCACCCAAGGGTCATTGGTAGACATCAGGAAGGGCATCCGGTCATAAAATGCTACACGCTCCAAAACCAAAGTCCTCTACCCAGGGGCAACGCCTTAGCCCTTATCCAAAACCGTAAAACTCGCTTATATATACAGTATATATATATATATATATATGTATATATATATATATATATATATATATATATATATATATATATATATATATATATATATATATATATATATATATATATATACTGTACAGAAAGAGTGAAAATGGAGGGAAGGAAGGGGGAAGTGGCAAGAAGGGAAGGAAGTGGAAGGAGGGTACAGTTAAGGAACGCGTTCGTGACCCTAGCAGTGGCTTCCCAGCTCACTGTATTGCTGATTGTCCAAGGCTTCTAATTACCTCCTGTTTGCCGGTGAAGGCTTAGCAAGAAATGAATTGTAGGGGAAAAGAAAGGAAAAAAAGTAGGGGGGATGAGTGAAGAGGAGAGAAGTGGAAAGTTGAGAGGATAGAAATGGAGGGGGAAGAGTGAGTAAAGGGAGTAATTACCGGCTTATGAGAAGACTGGAAAGGGAGGCGGAGAGGAAGGTAAAAGGATGGGCGCAGAGAAGGAGGGGTGGAAGGGTTAGGGCAGGGATGCGTAGAGTTTGGTAGAGAGACGAGGGATGAAAACCTCAGCGACAAAATGGAGGGGGAGGAGAAGGAGGAAAAACATGGAAGAATGGATGGGGGGAAGGGGGAGCGACGAGTAATGAGTGTTTTCAATGAAGGGGACGGGATGGTGTGAAAAAAATATTGAATGGAGGGGGGGGAGGGTACGATATGAGGTAATAAGAATATGGGGTTGTAAATAAACTGATGGATAAGATTGATGAACTAACAAATGGTTAAAGAGAATGGGAAGGAGGGTAGGAGAAGAAAAACTATAAGAGGTATGGGTATATGAGTACACGAAAGGCAGCCCGAAATGAAACAAGACGGATGATACAAAATAGGGTTTTAAGAGAAACGATAAGTGTATAATCAAATGTAGGGACAAAAAAGGGAATAAGGAAGTTGAAAGGAAAGAAAAGTTGTATGTGACAGAATTATGAAGGTGAAAAAAATTGGAAAGAAGAGGAAACAATGAAAAAAAAAATGGAATGAAGAGAGGAGGATGACAACGGAAAAGAAGAGAAGATAGTGAAAGAAAATTGATAAGAAGAGGAGTGGATGGTTAAAGGGCTGTGGAGGAGTGCTAGGTGGAAGGACGGATGATCAGGGTTGTATGAAGAGGCAGGCTCAGAAAACGAAGAATAAAGAATATATATAAACAGAAATGAAGTAAACAGGGAAATGAGTAAAGAGAAACCAATACAAAAGACAGGATAGAAAATGGGGAAGAAGAGACAAGGACAGAAAAAAAAGACATGAAAAACTCTGCAGGAACAGCAATAATTAAATACAATAAAGATAGAAAATTTGGATATAGAAACGGGATAAAAGAAAGGGACAGAAAACGGAGGGGCAATCAAAGGAATATGAAACAGGCAACACCTAGAAAGAAGAGAAAAGAAGAGTGAAGGAAAAGGAAAGAAAGAAGGGAGGAAAATGTACATAATATAGATGGAAGAGCTTAAGAGAAAGAACATGAAAGAACAGCTGAAATATATAAAAGGAAAATCAATGAACATAAAATAAAAGAAAAGGAGAAAAAAAGTCAGAAGATTAAGGAAAGGAAACTCCGACCAGACAAAAGGTAGAGTTGAAGACAGTAGAGTAGACAGCCATACATTCAGGCAGTCACTCCACTGAGCCTATACTGTTGTGTTGGGTATTGTGTAGGGCAGGTAGCCTGATGTCCGATACATTCGCGTGTCTGGTCTGTCAGACTCTTGGACAAGGCTTGTTGCTCTGGTGTGTTTGTTTATTTCGTAGTACATAATAATTAAGGACTTGAATGTAAAACAATGACTGTCGGTCATATTCAGAAGGAAGATGGAAACTTGGCAAGACAAATGAGTGTATGGCTCAATTATCTGTATGCAGTCGATAAACATTAATCATAAGCCATCTTCTGCCGTATTGTTTAGGGTAAACATCAGTACTGGGTGTCCCGTGAAACGTGTTCCAAACATCAGATTATTCTTGGCTTCATTCTTCCTCACACGTGAGTCTTAAGGTATGAGGTGGGGTGGAAGGCCGAGAAAAGAGTACCCGGTATATACATGGATATTGTAAACGCATGGCTGAATAAACGAGATCTGGATGTATGGAAACAAAGGGAAAAATCTGCTGGTAAGAAATGGATGATAAATTATGTACGGAGACTTAAAATTGCTGGCAAAATATCGTTTCACATTTAAGTCATCCTGCTTTGAAACTCTTTCATTATATTTTGTAAAGTTTGTTGTGTTCAGCAGATGGCATCACTGGGTTTCGAAAGCCATTGTTCACTGTCTCGTTAATATTTTTGTGAAGTTAAGAAATTTTCTCCTTAAATGTACATGGCAAGGGCTGTATTCCATAATTATCTTAGTTCCGTATCTGCGTCGCAGTCATTGTGAAGTAAACTGTTGTGTGTTGATCGCTAAGTTTCTAAGATGGAACTGAGAATATGGAAGGTCTGGATGATAGAATGAATGTGCTTCCCATCTGGCTCAGGTCTCCAACACGTACATTAATTTTACTGTTCTTGTTTCTAGACCTCGCTTGCTTACTGTAGGTATGGGAAAAGGAGTAGGAGCATTAAGATGCTGATGATAATGTACAGTATAGTACTTGCTTGTGTTATTTTCATTTTTAATTCATACTCTCATGTGCACATGTCAGTGAAAATTACTGTTTATATTCTCTAAATATATGGACACTATTTACTATTTGGTCTAGTGGAAAAAAATAAACTTTCGTTTACTATTAAGCCAAAAGATGTTGAAATAATTCAGACGTCATCAATAGTCTTCCTTGTTCTGACTGTCTCCATCAAACATTTCAAATACCATAACATTGCATCCCTCTCTCTCTCTCTCTCTCTCTCTCTCTCTTCAATTCCACCTTTCCTCTCATCCCTCCATCTTTCTCTTTCTGCCTGCTTTCCTCCATCTCCTCTACTCTCTCTCTCTCTGTCCCTTCATGGTACAACGGATAACCTTTGCCTCCCGCTCCACTTCCCGCCCCTCCTCCTCTCCATTCATCTTCATTTTTCTCCATCTCACTCCCGATGCAATGGAGTATCTCTCTCTTTCCGCCTCTGTCTTCTCCATTCCACTCCGTCTCCACCGTTCAGTCTTTATCCTTTCCCCCTCACTCCACTCCTGTCCCTCTGCCCAGAACCATCTCTTTGGGCCATGTTTATAAAATCCTCTTAGCCTAAGCTGTGTATAAGACCGCTAATATATACCTTTATTCTCACTAGTACATCCAACAACCCCTTCATTACCATACTACAGTAGACTGAAGTGTTAAATACAAGAAAATGATCTGGCTATCCACCTGTCTTCAGTATATCCACACGCCTTAATTCTGGAAGGGGCGACAACAAACGAATCGCCTATACCAGTCCTCTGCCATCAAACTGTCCTCTCTCCAGCTCACATCACTCTCATTCATAATACTCTCCACCCCATCCCTCCATCTCATCCTTGGTCTTCCTTCCCTCTCCCTTTCATCTCACTCAAATACACTCTTAGTCAATTTCTTGCCCTCTCTTTTCCCCTCATGGTCACACAATCTCAAGACACGTCTAATGCTTTCCAGCACAAAATGTTAAGATATATTATTGTGTGTAATTGCTAGAGTAAACTATTTATGGCAGAATTAGGCTCGAATCTTTTACGAATACGGTCCCAGTGGTCCTACTTGTGGCGGCTGTTGTGTCCTTGGTCACTCCATGACTTGTTCACTGAGGACCGGACGTCTCCATTAAGAGAGGGTCAGCCATAACTATAATCAGACTGGTTTAGGACGAGCTGATAAGAGGGTGGCATTGACTTGAGAACACGCAAGGTAATACAACTGTGTCTCCCTGCTGAACAATCTGCCACCTGACCCCGTGGTTACAAAGCCATACATCTACTGACCAGGCCATTGCGAATGGTAGAAGAGGATATGCTTGCAAAAGTAAGGGCAGTTGCGCACTTCAATTGTGCTCCACCTCTAAGCTTTCTCCTAAATATGGAAAAAACGAAGGAAGACGGAAAAGACGAGAAGAGGGGAGGCTGAGTGGGAGAATGAGATGACGTGCGGAATTTGTAACAGACAGAAGTGTTTCTCCAACGTTAAGTAGAAAACTAAGGAGGTTTTCAGTGATATTAATGCAAGGAATTGTATGTTGTTTTGGAAGTCGTTATCAGTATGGATAAAGTATAAAAGTCGTTATGGCAAAACAGTCTAGGAATACATTAATATTTATAGCCTGCTGCCCATCTGAATCTGAAGTCAGTTGGGAGTAGGCTGAAAGTATCCTTCTCCTACTGTCCTCCACCCTTCCTTCGGGGGATGGCGAGGGAGCTAAGGGGCATTTGTATATTAAGCAGCGGTTGCTTGGCTATATCGGAACCACCAAGGGATATAGTAAAGACGGATATAGTTAAGAGGTGAAATTATACATGTGGGTGGGCGTGTGGGCGAAGAATAAAGTCAGAAAAGTTGAGCAAGAAAAAACTCAGTTACTGGGAGACGGGGTGGGCTGCGCCGTGTAAAACTGACAACAGCTGCAAGCGTGATGGATGAGGGCGAGTATGGGTGAGGGGGAGGAGTATGGAGGAGGTTGGGAAGGGGGGATGGTGCGAGAATAATGGAGTGGAGGACGGCGGGAAGGTAAACATGTAAATATTATCAGATGTTTTGTGTTGGCGAGGACATGTTAAGGTGATAACACTAGGGTGGACAAGAATGATGATGGTACGGATGAAAGGTGAGAAACTTGTCACTGTTTAAATCATAATAAACCTGAATGACAATGGCTGCCAAAGGTACATTTTAATGCAACACTCTTAGTTTAGTAAATTACGTAATATTTTCTTTAAACCCTTGGCCTAAGCAGTGTAAATTGGTTTTGCGTTAATTTAACAAATATCACTCCCTTGGTTGAAAGGGTTAATAGTTACTCTACTGTATTATTGCAAGGCTTTTCTGACCATCCCATTCATATTGTTATTGCTCGTAAATCTGGCCGTGAAAAACTGAATAATATTCAATAACACTTATTGCAGATGTAATTTGAGGCGGGGTTGAGCCGGAATGTGTGACGAGAAGTGCTGGCTCCGGTCCAATCAGACATAAGCTGATGTTCTAGTTGAACTGCAGGGTCCTCCTTCTGTCAAACAATCCGTTCACTGTTAATGATCAATGTTTAACATAATGTAACAAGTCTTAGTCACATCATGAACTCAGACAGCCTGGACATATTAGACTAAGGAACAACTAGTTAATGTCAGAAGCATTTCCTTCTTTTGACATCATCATCAGCATCATCCGGACTTCCTGCCCCACCCTAGGGCACGTTGAGGAGTAGCAACGTCCAGAGAGCCCAAGTTTGCCCAATCAAATGAACCACGCTTCCATTCACTCATTATTCAAGCTCCCGGAATCCTGGCTCTATCGGATACACCAAATACATTCACCACGTTCTGTAGCTTCACATAAACCTATCCGATAGAGTCCATCCGAACGGTGCCACGTTAAAAGGGGGTGCCAATTCCCTGATCATGCACTTCTCACAACATTCATCCAGCCAGGTTCCCTAGCCTCACAGACTTCCATACCACTCTTCCTCACACACCCATCCACCATATCCCTCCACCTTCTCCTTGGCCTACTTTTTTTTTTTTTTTTTATTTGCTCGACTCAGGGCATAGGCTTCACAGCCTGCTCCCAAGGCCCAGTAGTCCTCCTACATATCATACACCTCTACATGTCACCACTTCGGCGCTAACACCCACCGTCCATATTGGATACATGCTAGGGCTGTCTCATACAGAACTGGTGTATTGGTATTAGCGGGGGTATTTTTACGACATGTCGGCAGGTCTTCTAGCAGATTGGTAAAGTCTGCTTTACATGAAATTCAAATCCTTAAACTTCCTTGCCCCAGAGGGGATTTGAACCTGGGTCTGGTAGGACCGCAGGCCACCTCTCTACCGATTGAGCCACCGCCTCCTCCCTTCTTCATATTCGTTCAGATATACTTTTTTCACCACTCTATTGTTATTCATTCTCTCTACATGACCATGCCATCTCAGTACACTTTCCTTGATTCTGGTGTTCACAGACTTCCTCACTTCGCATCTTTTACGAATCACATGATTTCGTATCCTTTCCATTCTCTGTACTCCACATACATTCCTCAGCAGTTCCATCTCCATTGTTCTCACTCTTGACATTTCATTTTCATGCCACACCATAGTCTCACATCCTTATGTTAAAGTTGGCACTAACACTCCTTCATGTAACCCTCGCGCAGCTGCAACACTCAAGCCTCTGTTCTTATCAAGGCCTTCATAACACCAGCTGCTTTCCTTCCTTGTGTCACTCTACTTTCCACTTCTTTTGTACATTTTCCTCTCTTTTCTGTCACTGTACCCAGGGATTTGAACTCTCACCAATTCCAGACTGTCTCCATTCACGTAACATCACATTGGGAGTCACCTTTTCTCTCGATAACATCACTTTACTCTCTTCTACATACTCTCAAGGCACGACGCTCACAGACATCAGCAAAGCTCTGCGAAAGTCAACCAAGTTCTTGTCCGGTATTTTCAAGTAGCATTGCATCATCAACATACAACAAGTTTGAGATATTCCTTCCATCACTATTCATTACCAACGCATCCCTCTCTCCATTACTCGTGTTTTTACTTCTCTCATCACCCCATCCATATATATATTGAATAAACCATGGGGATATCACACAACCTTGTCGCACGCCCACAATGATCGTGAACCATTCACCTAGATGCCCATATACCCTTACACATGCCTCACTACCATCATGAAAACTCTTGACGGCACCTAGCAGCTTAC
>NC_136966.1:70583-149875 GCF_032717465.1 Coenobita brevimanus | reverse complement strand
TGGGGGAAGGGGGGAGCGACGAGTAATGAGTGTTTTCAATGAAGGGGACGGGATGGTGTGGAAAAAAATATTGAATGGAGGGAGGAGGGTACGATATGAAATTAATAAGAATATGGGGTTGTAAACAAACTGATGGATAAGATTGATGAACTAACAAATGGTTAAAAGAGAATGGGAAGGAGGGTAGGAGAAGAAAAACTATAAAATTTATGCCAGGTATATGAGTACACGAAAGGCGGCCCGAAATGAAACAAGACGGATGATACAAAATAGGGGTTTTAAGAGAAACGATAAATTGTATAATCAAATGTAGGGACAAAAAAGGGAATAAGGAAGTTGAAAGGAAAAGAAAAAAAGTTGTATGTGACAGAATTATGAAGGTGAAAAAAATTGGAAAGAAGAGGAAACAATGAAAAAAAAATAGAATGGAAGAAGAGGAGGATGACAACGGAAAAGAAGAGAAGATAGTGAAAGAAAATTGATAAGAAGAGGAGTGGATGGTTAAAGGGCTGTGGAGGAGTGCTAGGTGGAAGGACGGATGATCAGGGTTGTATGAAGAGGCAGAGCTCAGGAAAACGAAGAATAAAGAATATATATAAACAGAAATGAAGGTAAACAGGGAAATGAGTAAAAGAGAAACCAATACAAAAAGACAGGATAGAAAATAGGGGAAGAAGAGACAAAGGACAGAAAAAAAAGACGCATGAAAAACTCTGCAGGAACAGCAATAATTAAATACAATAAAGATAGAAAATTTGGATATAGAAACGGGGATAAAAGAAAGGGACAGAAAACGGAGGGGCAATCAAAGGAATATGAAACAGAGCGCACCTAGAAAGAAGAGAAAAGAAGAGTGAAGGAAAAGGAAAGAAAGAAGGGAGGAAAATGTACATAATATAGATGGAAGAGCTTAAAGAGAAAGAACATGAAAGAACAGCTGAAAGCTATAAAAGGAAAATCAATGAACATAAAATAAAAGAAAAGGAGGAAAAAATCAGAAGATTAAGGAAAGGAAACTCCGACCAGACAAAAGGTAGAGTTGAAGACAGTAGAGTAGACAGCCATACATTCAGGCAGTCACTCCACATGAGCCTATACTGTTGTGTTGGGTATTGTGTAGGGCAGGTAGCCTGATGTCCGATACATTCGCGTGTCTGGTCTGTCAGACTCTTGGACAAGGCTTGTTGCTCTGGTGTGTTTGTTTATTTCGTAGTACATAATAATTAAGGACTTGAATGTAAAACGGCGAAGCTGTCGGTCATATTCCAGAAGGAAGATGGAAACTTGGCGAGACAAATGAGTGTATGGCTCAGTATATCTGTATGCAGTCGATAAACATTAATCATAAGCCATCTTCTGCCCAGAAGTATTGTTTAGGGTAAACATCAGTACTGGGTGTCCCGTGAAACGTGTTCCAAACATCAGATTATTCTTGGCTTCATTCTTCCTCACACGTGAGTCTGTAAGGTATGAGGTGGGGTGGAAGGCCGAGAAAAGAGTACCCTAGTATATACATGGATATTGTAAACGCATGGCTGAGATAAACGAGATCTGGATGTATGGAAACAAAAGGAAAAATCTGCTGGTAAGAAATGGATGATAAAGTATGGCACGGAGACTTAAAATTGCTGGCAAAATATCGTTTCACATTTAAGTCATCCTGCTTTGAAACTCTTGTTATATTTTGTAAAGTTTGTTGTGTTCAGCAGATGGCATCACTGGGTTTCGAAAGCCATTGTTCACTGTCTCGTTAATATTTTTGTGAAGTTAAGAAATTTTCTCCTTAAATGTACATGGCAAGGGCTGTATTCCATAATTATCTTAGTTCCGTATCCTGCGTCGCAGTCATTGTGAAGTAAACTGTTGTGTGTTGATCGCTAAGTTTCTAAGATGGAACTGAGAGTATGGAAGGTCTGGATGATAGAATGAATGTGCTTCCCATCTGGCTCAAGGTCACCAACACGTACATTAATTTTACTGTTCTTGTTTCTAGACCTCGCCCCCCTTTTTTGTAGGTATGGGAAAAGGAGTAGGAGCATTAAGATGCTGATGATAATGTACAGTATAGTACTTGCTTGTGTTATTTTCATTTTTTAGATTCATACTCTCATGTGCACATGTCAGTGAAAATTACTGTTTATATTCTCTAAATATATGGACACTATTTACTATTTGGTCTAGTGGAAAAAAATAAACTTTCGTTTACTATTAAGCCAAAAGATGTTGAAATAATTCAGACGTCATCAATAGTCTTCACTTGTTCTGACTGTCTCCATCAAACATTTCAAATACCATAACATTGCATCCCTCTCTCTCTCTCTCTCTCTCTCTCTCTCTCTCTCTCTTCAATTCCACCTTTCCTCTCCCTTTTTACCCTCATCCCTCCATCTTTCTCTTTCTGCCTGCTTTCCTCAAGCTCTCCTCTACTCTCTCTCTCTCTGTCCCTTCATGGTACAACGGATAACCTTTACCTCCCGCTCCACTTACCCCTCCTCCTCTCCATTCCTCCTTCATTTTTCTCCATCTCACTCCCGATGCAATGGAGCATCTCTCTCTTTCCGCCTCTGTCTTCTCCATTCCACTCCGTCTCCACCGTTCAGTCTTTATCCTTTCCCCCTCACTCCACTCCTGTCCCCTCTGCCCAGAACCATCTCTTTGGGCCATGTTTATAAAATCCTCTTAGCCTAAGCTGTGTATAAGACTGCTTCTTCATGCCACTTTATTCTCCACTAGTACATCCAACAACCCCTTCATTACCATACACTGCAGTAGACTGAAGTGTTAAAGCCAAGAAAATGATCTGGCTATCCACCTGTCTTCAGTATATCCACACTTCAGCCTTAATTTCTGGAAGGGGCGACAACAAACCAGATCGCCTATGCCAGTCCTCTGCCATCAAACTGTCACTCTCTCCAGCTCACATGCTCTCATTCACCAATACTCTCCACCCCTTGTCCTCCATCTCGTCTCCTTGGTCTTCCCCTTCCCTCTCCCTTTCATCTCACTCAAATACACTCTTAGTCAATTTCTTGCGCTTATCTCTTTTCCCCTCATGGTCACACAATCTCAAGACACGTCTAATGCTTTCCAGCACAAAATGTTAAGATATATTGTGTGTGTGTAATTGCTAGAGTAAACTATTTATGGCAGAATTAGGCTCGAATCTTTTACGAATACGGTCCCAGTGGTCCTGCTTGTGGCGGCTGTTGTGTCCTTGGTCACTCCATGACTTGTTCACTGAGGACCCGGACGTCTCCATTAAGAGAGGGTCAATACCATAACTATAATCAGACTGGTTTAGGACGAGCTGATAAGAGGGTGGCGTGACTTGAGAACACATAAGGTAAATGCAACTGTGTCTCACTGAACAATCTGCCACCTGACCCCGTGGTTACAAAGCCATACATCTACTGACCAGGCCGACTGCGAATGGTAAGAGAGAAGGATATGCTTGCAAAAGTAAGAAGGGCGATTGCGCACTTTCAATTGTGCTCCACCTCTAAGCTTTCTCCTAAATATGGAAAAAACGAAGGGAAGACGGAAAAGACGAGAAGAGGGGAGGCTGAGTGGGAGAATGGGAATGACGTGCGGAATTTAATAACGAACAAGAAGTGTTTCTCCAACGTTAAGTAGAAAACTAAGGAGGTTTTCAGTGATATTAATGCAAGGAATTGTATGTTGTTTTGGAAGTCGTTATCCAGTATGGATAAATTATAAAAGTCACCGTTATGGCAAAACAGTCTAGGAATACATTAATATTTATAGCCTGCTGCCCATCTGAGATCTACAGAGTCAGTTGGGAGTAGGCTGAAAAGTATCACTATACTGTCCTCCACCCGCTGTCGGAGGATGGCGAGGGAGCTAAGGGGCATTTGTATATTAAGCAGCGGTTGCTTAGCTATAATGAGACCACCAAGGGATATAGTAAAGACGGATAGGATTAAGAGGTGAAATTATACATGTGGGTGGAGCGTGTGGGCGAAGAATAAGGTCAGAAGAGTTGAGTAAAGAAAAACTCAGTTACTGGGAGACAGAGGTGGGCTGCGCCGTGTAAAGGCGACAACAGCTGCAAGCGTGATGGATGAGGGCGAGTATGGGTGGAGGGGAGGAGTATGGAGGAGGTTGGGAAGGGGGGATGGTGCGAGAATAATGGAGTGGAGGACGGCGGGAAGGTAAACATGTAAAAATATTATCAGATGTTTTGTGTTGGCGAGGACATGTTAAGGTGATAACACTAGGGTGGACAAGAATGATGATGGTACGGATGAAAGGTGAGAAACTTGTCACTGTTTAAATCGCAATAAACACTGAATGACAATGGCTGCCAAAGGTACATTTTAATGCAACACTCTTAGTTTAGTAAGAATTACGTAATATTTTCTTCAAACCACTTAATAAGCAGTGTAAATTGGTTTTTGCGTTAATTTAACAAATATGCTTCCCCTTGGTTGAAAGGGTTAATAGTTACTCTACTGTATTATTGCAAGGCTTTTCTGACCATCCCATTCATATTATTTATTGCTCGTAAATCTGGCCGTGAAAAACTGAATAATATTCAATAACACTTATTGCAGATGTAATTTAGCGAGGCGGGGTTGAGCCGGAATGTGTGACGAGAAGTGCTGGCTCCGGTCCAATCAGACATAAGCTGATGTTCTAAGTTGAACACAGGGATGTCCTTCTGTCAAGCAATCCGTTCACTGTTAATGATCAATGTTTAACATAATGTAACAAGTCTTGGTCACATCATGAAGTCAGGCAACCTGGACCATATTGTCGAACTAAGGAATAACTGGATTAATGTCAGAAGCATTTCCTTCTTTTGACGTCATCATCAGCATCATCCGGACTTCCTGCCCCACCCCTAGGGCACGATTGAGGAGTAGCAACGTCAAGTAGTTTGCCCAATCAAATGAACCACGCTTCCATTCACTCATTATTCAAGCTCCCGGAATCCTGGCTCTATCGGATACACCAAATACATTCACCACGTTCTGCAACAACACATAAACGCCTATCCGATAGAGTCCATCCGAACGATTACCCACGTTAAAAAGGAGGTGCCAATTCCCTGATCGAAAGCGCACTTCTCACAACATTCATCCCAGCCGGGTTCCCTAGCCTCACAGACTTCCATACCACTCTTCCTCACTACACCCATCCACCATATCCCTCCACCTTCTCAACGAGCCTACTTTTTTTTTTTTTTATTTGCTCGACTCTGGGCATAGGCTACACAGCCTGCTCCAAAGGACCAGTAGTCCTCCTACATATCATACACCTCTACATGTCACCACTTCGGCGCTAACACCCACCGTCCATATTGGATACATGCTAGGGCTGTCTCATACAGAACTGGTGTATTGGTATTGGCAGGGGTATTTTTACGACATGTCGGCAGGTCTTAACCACCTTGGGTGGTAAGTCTGCTTTACATGAAAATTCAAATCCTTAAACTTCCCTTTTTTAGAGGGGATTTGAACCTGGGTCTGGTAGGACCATAATTACCTCTCTACCGATTGAGCCACCGCCTCCTCCCTTCTTCATATTCGTTCAGATATACCTTTTTCACCACTCCTATTGTTATTCATTCTCTCTACATGACCATGCCATCTCAGTACACTTTCCTTGATTCTGGTCGGGTCCACAGACTTCCTCTACTTCGCATCTTTTACGAGATCACATGATTTCGTATCCTTTCCATTCTCTGTACTCCACATACATTCCTCCAGCAGTTCCATCTCCATTGTTCTCACTCTTGACATTTCATTTTCATGCCACACCATAGTCTCACATCCTTATGTTAAAGTTGGCACTAACACTCCTTCATGTAACCCTCGCGCAGCTACTGCAACACTCAAGCCTCTGTTCTTATCAAGGCCTTCATAACTTTTCCAGCTGCTTTCCTTCCTTGTGTCACTCTACTTTCCACTTCTTTTGTACATTTTCCTCTCTTTTCTGTCCTTGTACCCAGGGATTTGAACTCTCACCAATTCCAGACTGTCTCCATTCACGTAACATCACATTGGGAGTCACCTTTTTCTCTCGATAACATCACTTTTACTCTCTTCTACATACTCTCAAGGCACGACGCTCTGAGACATCAGCAAAGCTCTGCGAAAGTCAACCAAGTTCTTGTCCGGTATTTTCAAGTAGCATTGCATCATCAACATACAACAAGTTTGAGATATTCCTTCCATCACTATTCATTACCAACACACGTCCACTCTCTCCATTACTCGTGTTTTTACTTCTCTCATCACCCCATCCACTTACTCTATATTGAATAACCATGGGGATATCACACAACCTTGTCCCTTTACTACACCCTTACAATGATCGTGAACCATTCACCTAGATGCCCATATACCCTTACACATGCCTCACTACCATCATGAAAACTCTTGACGGCACCTAGCAGCTTATGTCTACGCCATTCATGCATAAAACCTTCCACATTCCTTCTCTGTCTACTTTTGCCGTATGCTTTTTCCAGATCCATAAATGCTATAAGCACTTTATAGTCCTTCTCACAAAGTCTTCTCCACTATCTGTCTCACTGCGGGTATTTGATCCCTACATCCTCTGCCACTCCTAAATAATTATTGTCCATTTGATTTCGGTGAGGTTTTATGATGGTACAGCAGAGAAGAAAATGTGCTGGTTTACATGAATTATTGTGCATGTTAACCTGACAAGGATACCATAAAGTTACAAAGCACTGTGTTCAAATATTTAACGGTAACTAAAAACTTTCATGATTACTTTTTAGCATATGCTTTCTGGGAAGTTTTATATGAAACAAGGGAAATATAATATTAACTTAAATCACACACACAACGGACACGCACGTAGTATGACGAAGTTCTTTGTTTATCAGGTAATACGTTTTCATTATGTAAATATTGCAGTGTCAAGGTGACGTTACATTTTTATTAAACTCTTCCTCTCTTCACTATTTTTAGTTGACTTGAGGTTAGCTCCACTGTGAAGGGATAGATTTGCAACATAATACAAACCAGTCAGTAGTATCAAGAGTCAATATTTTGGGTAAAAATGTGTATTTTGCTTATGTCTGGCATTTATTTTTATTGTTCATTTTATTTTGCAGTTTAGAATAGACTGGGTTACATTGAGTTAAATTAGGTTAGGTTAAAGTTTGGGGTTGTTTGTATTAAGTGAAGAGTCATACAAACTTGAACAATCTACGACAAACATATCAATCTGGCATAAGGACACGTTTTTAGGTAAAAATAATATTACGGCTGGTCAATCTTTCCTTACCTCCCCCCCACATTCACTTGTAAATTTTCTACTTGCTTCTTCTTCTGATTCTGTCTCCTTTCTTTTCCCCTCTCTACTCCCTCCCTTTTTGTTTATTTACTGAATCTCTCTCTCTCTCTCTCTCTCTCTCTCTCTCTCTCTCTCTCTCTCTCTCTCTCTCCAGCTAAGTAAAACCCCGATGAGCTCCTTTGATAAAACGAACAACAAGGCCAGGCACAGCCCCACTTTATGCCATTCTAGGCTTATCAAATCATAATAACACGGTCGTTTGTATGCACTTCTTATCTACCCATGTACCCTTGCTTCATAAGAAAGCTCGATGCATTAAATCCCAGGATGACAGTGCTTTTTTGACGAGGGTGAATTATAAGGAGGTAAAAACAAAGACATACACATCAGCCAGGCAGTTGTCGAGGGTTGACATAAGAGTCATGTTGTTGTAGACATGTGTTAGGCTTTATTTTGTAAAAGAATCTGTGAGTTTTACCGGCAGTGCATGTTTGTGTGTGTGTGTGGGGGGGGGATGACTGATGAGTCGAATGTCGTGTGGTGGATGTGGTTTTAGGTGGATTATTTGTGATTACTGATACTACGAGAGAGAGAGAGAGAGAGAGAGAGAGAGAGAGAGAGAGAGAGAGAGAGAGACTGAGCCAAAGTATAAAGTATAAAAAAAGGGGTGCTATGACAGGTGACTATGAGACGTGTACAGAGAGATAGATGGACAAGAGATATGACATACCAAAGAAACAAATCATAAACACAAGATGGACAGAATTATACTAATCCATTCCGACATGTGGACAGACAAGTAAAAATAACGTGAAAAAGTTTTTTGTTTGGGTACAGTAAAACTAAAGAAACAGACGGACACCTTTGTGTATTATAATGTTTATGTACATGTGTTCGTGTGCTTGCTTGTGTGTGTGTGTGTGTGTGTGTGTGTGTGTGTGTGTGTAAACAACACAGGAGATCCTATTGCATGTCAGATAAATGGCGACAATGTAAAACAGGTGGAGAATTTTACCTACTTTGGATGTGTATTACGTAACATTGATGTAGAAGTCCTTGCCCGAATCCACGACACCTCAGCCTCTTCTGGGCATCTCAGATCCAGTCTTTGAAAATACAACTTGAGAATCGATATGGTATTAGTATACTTCTATGGCAAACGCTCAAACGAAGTTGCATCCATTGTGTCACCTCTCCACGACTTCCAGCTTCCTACGCGGACACCTGGTTTCGTTCATGACTGAATTGTCACACTGCCATATTGCAGGACTTCTGCCTGTCAGAATTCTTTTATTCCCCGGACTGCATCTCTTTGGAACTCTTCCCCAGAGTGATTTCCTTCCAAACTTCAACCTACTGCAATTCTAGTCCAACTGTTGAAGATTTTTTTATGAATGGAGGGCACCTGTAACGAGGTGTATGGATTATTTTTATACTCTTATTTTTCGTTCCTCTGTTCTGTTATTATTAAAAAAACAAAAAAAACACGTAAATACAGCTGTATGCCTTCCCCCATCCTCTTATACGGTTCTTAATCCCGGACTACTTAACTGCGTCACGTCAAACAGCTCGAGTATTTTCACATCCAATGCTTTAATCCTAGGACTCACGTGGAAGGATAAAGTCCCCCGCCCACAAATTCACCGGGCAAAGTCAACCAGCAGAGGAACCATGCTGTCCATAAAACAGCTTAGATAGGTCAGACAGGTAGTCCTTATGCCTAAGCACCGCCTTCCCATCTAGGTTCTGTATGGCCAACTTCCTGCAGCACTTCACAACCCAGGGGGACAGAAGAAGAGATATAAAGATCATATAAGGACAACCCTGAAGAAATGTAACATCATACCAAAAGACTGTTAAACCAGTGCCCCCGACAGAAAGTAGTGGTGAACCCTCTGCAGTGAAGGAACCATTCATTTCGCAGAAGTTCGGAACCTAGCCAGAGAAGAGCGTAGACAACGGAGGCACAACCAAGACAGCGTTCTCCCAGCAAACACAGACCTGACATGCCAACTTTGTGGGGATCTAGAATTAGTTTGCACAGTCACAGAAGACTAAGAAACACACCATATAAGTGAGCATAGTATCCGTCGTCTTCTATAGTAGAAGGACAGCTTTAAGTAAAGTAAGTGTGTGTGTGTGTGTGTGTGTGTGTGTGTGTGTGTGTGTGTGTGTGTGTGTGTGTGTTCTTACCTAATTGTTCTTACCTAATTGTATCTTTACAGGAATGAGTCAAGCTCGTACAGTCCCGTGTCTTAAACCATATTTATCGTACATATCCTTAAATTTGTGAATTGTTTTGGCACACACTATTTCATTCGGTAGTGCATTCCACTGATCAATTGCTCTGTCTGGGAAACTGAATTTCCTTACGTCTTTATCACCTCTCTTCTTATGCATTTTTTTGCAGTGTCCTCTTGCTGATGCGTCCCCATATGTTAAGTAATCATGTATGTCTATTTTCTCCTTCCCTGATATGCATTTATATAGCATTATCATGTCACCTCTTTTCCTTCTCTCCTGTAGTTGGGGGGAGGCGGTGGCTCAATCGGTAGAGAGGTGGCCTACAGTCCTTACGGACCCAGGTTCGAATCCCGGCTGGGGCAGGGAACAGTTTAAGGATTTGAATTTCATTAAATCAGGCTTTACTGATCTACCAGAAGACCCCCGCAGACATGTCGTAAAAATGCTAATACCAATACACCAGTCCTGTATGAGACAACCCTAGCATGTATTCAATATGGACGGTGGGTGTTAGCGCCTTGGTGACATGTAGAGGTGTATGGTATGTAGGAGGACTGCTAGGCCTTGATAGCAGGCTGTGAAGCCTATGCCCAGAGTCGGACACATAAAAAAAAAAAAAAAAAAAAAAAAGATTAATTTTATTTTGTCTTTGTTCGTATATTTGTTACATTACGTTTTGTATCCATATTGTTGCGGCCCTTTAAACTTTTTCAATCTTGTCTATGTGTTTTTTGAGATGAGGACTCCAGACTAGTGATGCATACTCCAGGGCTGGTCTAATGAATGATGTTATTATCCTTCTTAGCGTGTCTTCATTTATGTATGTGAATGCAATTCTCATATTTGCAAGCAGTGTATACATGTTCCGTACCTTCTCGCTGATGTGGTCAGCCGGAGATAGTCTGTTATTGATAATCACACCTAGGTCCTTCTCTCTTTCTGATGTGTATAGGGTTTTATTTCCTAACGTATAATCCCAATCAGGTCTTTTTCCACTTTTACCAAACTTGATTACATGACACTTGTCCACATTGAATTCCATTTGCCATGTATTACTTCATTCATGAAGTTTATTTAATTCTTCTTGTAGCTCTTTACAAGAGTCTGTGTTAGTAATTCTCCTTTGTATTTTTGCATCATCTGCAAACATATTCAGATAGCTTTCATTTCCAGTGTTACTGTTTATATCATTTATATACACTAAAAACATGATTGGTGCCAGCATTGAACCCTGTGGTACTCCACTAGTCACTTCTTTCCATGATGAGTAGTTTCCCCTTAGTACTGTTCTCATTTCTCTTTTTATGAGAAAATCTTGCATCCAACAAAACAGTTTGCCTCGAATTCCTCCTTGATGGTACAGTTTCCATAAAAGTCTTTGGTGTGGTACTGTGTCAAATGCTTTCTTGAAATCTAAATAGATACTGTCCACCCATCCTTCTCTTTCCTGTATTGTGTTTGTTACTCTGTCATAGTAGCTCAACAGATTAGTAACACATGATTTTCCTTTTCTGAAACCAAACTGTCTTTCTGTTATCATACTGTGTTCTAGATGATTTACCCAAGCTTTTCTTATAAGCTTTTCTAATACCTTGCTTACAACACTGGTCAGTGATACTGGTCGGTAGTTGAGTGGATTATGTCTATTTCCTTTCTTGAATAAGGGGACAATATTTGCTTTCTTCCAAATATCAGGTAGTTTACCTTGACTAAAGGATTTCTTGAAAATTAAAAATAATGGTTTACTTAACTCCTTTGCACATTCTCGTAGTACCCAACATGAAATTTCATCAGGACCACTTGCTTTTCCTCTGTCTAATTTACTTAACTCCTCCTGTATTACTTTTTCTAATATTTGTATATCTGGTAGTATGTGTGGACATGCATGTTCCACATAGTCCCTCTCAAAATCTTTTTCTTCTGTAAAAACTAATTGGAAATTCTTATTTAGTGCTTCACAAATATCTTTCTCTTGTGTATAGGTGATTCCCTCGTCCGTAATGGATTGTATTATATCTTTTACTTTGGTTTTGCTTCTGATGTAGCTGTAAAATAGCTTTGGTTGATCACTACTTTTATTTATTATATCCTCCTCAAACTGTTTTTGGGCTTCCCTCCTTATTCTTGTATAATCGTTTCTTGCCTGTTTGTAATTATTATACGCCCTTTCACTATTGTGTCTTCTGAATCTATTCCACAACAAATCTCTTCTTTCTTTTGATTTTTTACATTCTGTATTGAACCATTTCTGTATTTTCTTATCTGCTTCTTTGTGCTGTGGGATGTACTTCTGGACTCCTATTTCATAAAATTCACATAATTTTTTATATACAGCATTTAAATCTTGTCCTCTAAGCTCATTTTCCCAATCAACTTCTAAGAAATACTTCTTTAGGTCTTGATAATTCCCCTTTTTATAGTTTTGGCTCTTTTTGTAACTTTCATTGCTGTTAACTATGTCATATGCTATCCTGAAGTTGTAATTTAGTACTGCATGATCGCTTTTGCCGAATGGAGGGTTTAAACTGTCAATATCATTTTCTTGCCTAGTAAATATTAGATCTAGCATTTAAGGTACATCGAGTCCTCTTTTTCTGGTGGTTTCTCTCACATGTTGCGTAGGAAAAACTCTTGTGTGTGTGTGTGTGTGTGTGTGTGTGTGTGTGTGTGTGTGTGTGTGTGTGTGTGTGTGTGTGAGGGGTTGGGAGTAATTACCGTAGGTGTCGCTATAATTGTATTCTAAATCATCATGTCTTGGATATATGGGTATATGGGTAACAAAGTGTGCTGAAATGGAAGTTCCTGGATAATGTGGTGTTTGCATAACCAGGTCGTCAGAGAATCTTATTTAAAGTAGAATGTTTTGAAAAATAAAGTTGGATTGGTTCATTATATAGTGGTAGTCTGCAGTGTCCTAGACCCTCTCAATTACTGCATCCCGTGTTTTGCGTAAACATTTCAATTTGTGAAGGGAGGTAGAACGAGGTACCAATTAAAGAAATGTTTAGATCATTTAATAAGCATGTATTGTACAACAAAAGCTCTGTGCAGAGAGAAGTGCTGCTGCTTAATAATGAAGCACAAAGATAATCAAGTAATTGATAATCAAATATCTGGATGATAAGAAAAAAGGATAATCCAGGCACCTCCATTTCCGTGGATGGCCATATCATGGTGCCAGTGACAGTCGCTGAGTTGCTTGTGTTGGTGTAGAAATTCTGAAACGGCTTCCAAACTGGGGTTGAGTGGCTGATTTGCGGGATTCACATCAGTTGTACCCACGCTCACATCCTCTCCCCCTTCCCCCTTCTTCATCTCTCTCTCTCTCTCTCTCTCTCTCTCTCTCTGGGGAGCGGGTTGGCCCAGTGGTAAAGCGCTTGACTGGAGACCGCGAGGTAGAGAGTTTGCTCCACGCCCGGGTAGCTGCCTTGCTGGGAAGGGTAGCGCTCTCCCGCCACGCTAGCAGGGCTATATGATCGATCCAGGTCTAGCTAGGTGGATTATTCCTCTTCTCTCTCTCTCTCTCTCTCTCTCTTTCTCAAAGACGGGGAAGGGGAGAGCAGACAAGATATCTCGTTCGATTTAGTACTAGTCTCATGTGCACGGTACTCTGTGGAATGGGTTCAACCTTCACTGCCTGCCACCGAGTCTTTGGGGTGGACACTTAAAAACTACTGCCTCTCCACAACAGTCAGTGTTAATAACCTATACCTTATCACCGTCGACTACCAATGTCTACTTTTATATCATATGCGTCTTGGTTCATTCCTATCTTCCTCCTAACCTACATTATACCCCCATTTATTGCAACCGCATTATGATTCACCATCTGAGCCTTGTGTCTATCAAAATCTCCTCCTAACCTATACGGTACCTTACCAGTGTCTACTATCTCTATCTTTTGTTTCACTCTCTTTGCCTTGTATGTATTGTACCTTTCACCTAAGCCACACCTCACCACTGTCTCGTACCACTATCTTTTGTTTCACAGTCTGTGCGCTGTATCTATCCTACCTTTCACCTGACCTACACCACTGTCTACTTCCATTATCTTCTGTTTCACCGTCTGTACCTTGTATCTGACCTACCCTCCACCTAACCTACATACATTGTCTGCTTCCATCATCTTCTGTTTATCGTCTGTGCTTTGTATATATCCTATTCTCCACCTAACGTACACTGTACCAGTATCAACTACCTCTATCTTCTGTTTCACAATCTGTTCTTTGCTTCTGTTCTATCTCCCTCCTAACTACACTGTGAAGGGAGAGGAAGAAAAGGGAGCGGTGTTGGTAGGGAGAGATGGAAGGAGTAGGAGAGGAGAAGGGAGAGGAGGAAGGAAGTGTCGAGTGTCGCTGAAACTCTTTTGAAAAACGTGTGTAATACGAGAGGGTTGTAAAGAAGGGCAAGGGAACCGAAACAATGTAATTATAGGATATGCGTGCATGAGTCAACACAGAATACGAGGGGAAAAAAAAATACAGCAACGGGAAGCAGAGAGAGAGAGAGAGAGAGAGAGAGAGAGAGAGAGAGTTATAATACTTTAGCTATGACACAACGAAGGATGCTTATTTTTTATTATAGCATTTCATGGCAGAAGAAGTGCATATACAGCAGTAGCAGTTGTAACCCCAGGTTCATCTGAATGTGAACCCAGTAAACTGCAAACTGAATTTGCTCCCCCGCCCTTCCCCTCCTGCAGTCCACCATCTCTCTCTCACGGGATAGGGAGTCAGTTGAGAGGTGCTTGCAGAACCAGGCAGCGAAGCCCCCCAGCTACGTCGGTGCCACCCCGCGAAGGCTCCCCTCATAAGCATCAAAGAAGTGCATATGAAGTTGGGAGGCGAAAGCGCAAAAAGAATTAAATTTCCAGAAATAAAAAGAAAAAGTACGGATGTACGAAGGAGGCGGGCTACTACTTTGTTGTGATGTGAGAAAGAAAATTTATGAGAAAATGAAAATTAAACTTGAGCTGGGTCGTAAAGTGAACAATGAATAAAGGAAAGAAATAATAAAGGGTGCAAGTAGAAGACAAGTAATAAAGGACTAGGCGAAATGAAGGAACGGAAGAAGGAGGAGAGAAAAGTAGAGTAAAGAGCAAGAAGCAAAGTTTAAAATTGGAAGGAGGAAAGAAAGGAGAGGGGAAAATGAAGGGATGGAAAAAACAAAAAAAAAACAATGGAGGTAAGAAATAGAACAGAGTAAAGAGTGAGATTGTAAGACGGATGATGGAGGGAGATGAAGAGAAAGAGTGAACAAATGGAGGGAATGGAAAAAAGAAGAATGGGAGAAACCAAAGAAAAAGGACAGAATCGAGAGAATGGATGGATCGTGAATTAATGACGGTGGAAATGGAAGTAATGAGAAGGGAAAAGATCGTAAGAGAAGAAAGACAGAAGTGGAGGAAGGGAAAGAGAATTAAACAGGGTGGACCAGAAAATAAGATTACTGAAAGGATATTCCAGAAAAGAATGGTGATAACAGAGAAATGTGGAAGATGGAAAGAAAGGGAAGTGGCGAAGAGTGAGAGAGAGAACAGCAAGAAAGGATGGTGGGAAGACTGAAATTCCGGTGTGGGATTCTCAGAAGTATTTTACGATGAAGTCCCTGTCTCAGATTAGTTTTAGCAGGATCGCCAACGGCATTAGAATGTTTCTCTCTCTCTTGTGTTCCTTCGTAAAACAAAACTGTGGTTACGGGAGGAAAACTGTCATGGCTGTTATCTGTTTTGGATGGAAGGACAAAAAGAAGGAAGAGAAGAAGCTTTCGATGTCTCCAGTTATTCCTGTAAAAACAAATCACGGTCACGACAGGGACTCGATCATAAATATGTTCGAGTATCCCATCCCAGGCTCCGATGACATTAATGACAGGATAAAGCCTGATGGTACCTGGAATAAAATCGTAAGAGCAGTCCCGAGCATGAGAGGGTTGATGGTAAGAAAATTAACACTCTCCGGCTCCTGTGCTCACTCCCAGTGGAATATAATGGGCTGGCGTTAGGTGGAATAAAAAACTAGATTTGTCAGCATGAGTGGGTCAAACAATGGAAACAATTAAATAAGTGAGAAGACAATAAACATGAGGGGAGATGTGGTGAAATGGGAAAATCAAGTGTTGTGAAAAAGGAGCACCAGAGGAAAGGAAATGAAGAAAGGAAAAGAGGAAAGTGAAGGAAAGAAATGCGCTGAAGGAGTAGGGGAGGGAGGGAGGATGTATAAAAGTAAGACAGTGGAAAGAGGGAGAGGAGACAGATAAAGGGGACCAAGAGTGGGAATGAACTGAGAAAAGGGAAGGAAGAGAAGACGAGAATGAAGGAATGTAATGGGGAAAGATGGGAAGAAGGGAGAAAGAAATAATAAACTAACGAGAGCGAAAAAGAAAAAGAGCAAGTGACTGGAGGAAGGAATAATGGAAAAGAATAACTGAGAGAGAGAGAGAGAGAGAGAGAGAGAGAGAGAGAGAGAGAGAGAGAGAGAGAGAGAGAGAGAGAGAGAGAGAAGCAATGGAGTACACAAAGACAGAAACTCATCCAAGTATCAGTATCAGAGGGAGGCAGGTCACCAAGGTCGTGGGAGAGAGAGGGAGGGAGTGAGAGGGGAAGGGGAGAGTGAGAGAGTGACGGATGAAAATCAAGAGTGAACGAGGATTTTTTTTATGCATAATTAACGGAGAGAGAGAGAGAGAGAGAGAGAGAGAGAGAGAGAGAGAGAGAGAGAGAGAGAGAGAGAGAGAGAGAGAGAGAGAGAGAAGTAAGAGCAGGGTATGAATATCAAGAAGGAAGAGAAGAATCGACAACACATAATCTGCTGAAACAACACGAGGAAATTTTTGTATCTAACATATTAGGTGGGAACGATTACCTTCAGGTGATGTATATCAAGAAACAGACAGTCAGATAAGTAGGCAGATAATGAAAGAGATATTATAGACAGACAGATAGACAGAAAGACAGACTACCAGACAGACAGATAGACAGACAGACAGACAGACAAACAACTAGACATATAGATAGATAGGCTGGTAGATAGCTTGATACTGATGGTAGGTATATTTACAGTAACCGTCAGACGCACAGACAAAGCGACAAACAGACAGACGAGGACAGAGACGGATTGTAGTCAGATATATAGACAGGTAGTAGATACATAAATAAACAGAGCAGGCAGATAGTCCCACGATTTTCCTTTGCATAATTGAAATATACGTTAGAAGGCGGGAAACATGTTTGGTGAGATTACTGATGCTTATTACTGAGCGGGATCTGGAAAAACAGGGTCCACTATTGTTATAATTACCATCCTTTGTTATTTGATCTCTGTTTCTGTTTCTGTGTGTCTGTTTGTCTGTCTGTCTGTTTGTCTGTCTGTCTGTCTGTCTGTCTGTCTGTCTCTCTCTCTCTCTCTCTCTGTTTGCTTTTACTCCATCCACCTGCTTGTATGTTTGGTTGTGTCAGTAAGAGTAATGTTCCCAGACACCCCCACCCTTTCCGTAATCACTCTCACCATACCAGCCCCTCACCCTCTACACACTTTTTCCACCCTCACCCCTCTACCAATACACACCTCTTCCGTCATCACCTTCTCACCCCTCTACTCACCCTTTCCGCCTTATCTCCTCACCTCACTACACACCTCTTCAGCGATTATCCCTCACTCCATGCAACCTCACCCCCTCACTTCATTACCTACCACTTATGCCTCACCCACTTACCACCCTACACAGCCTCTTAGCCTCCCCTCAACACACTCTCCGTGTCACCCACTCACCCCTCCACACAGCCTCTCCGCCTCACCACTTCACATCTCTTCACATCCTCTTCCTCCACACCCCTCTATACACTCCTTCAGCACTCAACACACTCTCGTATCTTTCTCTTTCATTCTTTTTCCTCATTTCACCACTATTGTATCTTCTAGACTTCGTGCACTAGTGCTGAATAATCCCTCTTCGAAGAGGACCAAAATTATAATTTGATCTCTAGACCATACTGTGAAGACCTACTGTATTTACCCTTTTTTCTTTTTCCTCTGTTTCTTCTTTTTCTTCTTCTGCTACTACTACTACTACAACTAAGCTACATTCTTCCAAACACTTCTTCAAAAGTGGCGCCATTCCTTCATTTATTTACCAGTTCATTTCACAGTTGGCACTAATGTTCAATGGACAAAGCCCCCTACTCACTTTTTTTTTTTTTTTTTTTAGTAAGGCATTTTGGTGGGCTTTATGGGATCAAAGGCCACACAAAGCAAACTCACCTATTTTCCGATCCTAAGTTCTTGTATGTTTATTAATTAGAGGCAGCCTGCACACAAGTATGTCAGTGTATTTTTGCCGTGTGGAGACCATCCTGTGTTCCTTTGAGAATGTTGGCAATCTTTTTTAGAATGATTTTCACACCCTCTCACTCTTTATCTACACTTGTCCCTCTCCACATAAGCCTCTCCGTCCCCCATCTCCCTCTTTCTCTTTCACCACTTCCTTCATCTTCCCCATCCTTATCCCTCACTCCCTTATCCCACTACACATCCCTTCCACCAACACCACACCACACCCTACCATTTCATTCTCACCCTTTACAGCAATCACGAAGAGAACAGATCTTGATATTGTCCCTTCCTTGTTTGGCCTGCTCTTGGAAAGACTGTTCTTCCCTTTTTACGCTTGTGAACATCAACCCCACACACTTAATAGCAGTTAATGGTGCTTGAACCCACTCAGAGCGACACGGAAATAGTGTCAAAATGACCGTACCACGGAGCCATCTTGCACTTTCCTCACCTATTCCCCTCAAATCCCAACCTCAGTCCTTGGTCCGCATATAGGCTACATGAGCTTACGAGTGTTTCTAGCGCCATTTCCTTGGCGATTTATTTACATATCACAACTTAATGTACCTTATGTTATTTATATATTTGTTATATTAAACGGACTGCATAAATAACAAAATAACATATCAATTTACCATAAGTAGATATAAACTAATGAGAAAAGGGTACTTATTAGCCTCCTATGCCGACAAGAATAAGACCCCTTGCACACCCTATTCTTCTGTCCCTCTGTTTTTCAACTATGCCATCCTCTTTCTGTGCCATCACGCTCACCTCTCAACTCACCTACACAGTGCCAGCCCGTCAGCTCCCACTGCACTTCCTCTTCACCCTTTCCACCCTCACTGCATCCCCTGTTCACCCCATCCGCTCTCACGGCATCCACTGTTCTTTTTATTGTGTGTGTGTGTGTGTGTGTGTGTGTGTGTGTGTGTGTGTGTGTGTGTTATTCTTCATCAATGCTTGTTTTTTAGGGAGTTTGTTGTTTGTGTATACATGCTGTGGTGAAAGGGGTATATTTGAGGGAATCTGAGGTGAAAAGGACGCGTGGAATACCAAGAACACGGATAGATATGTTAAATGAATGTGAGAATAAGCAAGGTATGAAAATGCATTAAATAATAAATTTGCCAATTGTGAGAAATCTATGGATGAAGTGTGTATGGAGATATAAACGACAAAAGTTCCACCCTTTTGTTTGTAACTTCGCAGTCGACGGAATGCTCTATATCAACTGGCAAGGTGATGCGCATTTTTGGGTGGATCAGTGAGATGGATCCGAGAATTTCGAGAGCTTAAATGCTGAGTGAATGGATGTGTGGCTTACGATTACTATAGTCGCGGCGCTCGGCTCTGAGGTTGTTGTTATCGTGCCCTGGCAACCTACCATTCAAAAGTGCGTCTGATTTCGTGTATAATATGAGAGGCATGTGATTCGTGTATAATATGTTCGTGTATAATAATATTCGTGTATAATATATTCATGCATAATAATATGATTCAAGTATAATATGATACGAAATCGGACGCTATTTTGAATGATAGGATTTTACCTGGTCATGGCGTAGTGGATTGCTGCCTGACTCTCACCTGAGAGTCCCAGGTTTAATTCCCGGCATAATGGTAATAAACTGGTTGATTTTTCGTGTGTAAAATACATGTTTCTCTCTTCAGGCAGTTTCAGCTGTGCGTTTGTTTGTTTGTCCACACGATATCTCCAAATGTTCTCAATGAATTTCAGTTAAATTTGTAGATGGGTGGACCATGTACCAAGAAATAATTGATTAATTTTGGGTCGGATCAGGATCCTGCAATGGCACTGGCGTAGATATGCGCTCTCTGAGTGCTTTCTAGTTAATAATAATAATAATAATAATAATAATAATAGTAGTAGTAGTAGTAGTAGTAGTAGTAGTAGGCTATTAGTATTAGTATCATTAATATTAATACTGAGACTACTACTACCACTACTACTACTACCACGACTACTACTACTATTACTACTACTACTACTACTACTATTACTACTACCACTACTACTACTACTACTACTACCACCACTACTACTATCATCATTATTCAGTTGGAGATATTTGTTAGTTCTTCCTTTATCCTGTTTTTCTCTTGCTCTCTGGACCCTACCTCACTCCATCTTTGGGTGGGAAAAGATGATAATGATGAATTATTAGTACTCAGTAATCTACAGGTCGTTATAATTCAACTTAAGCAGGATATTTCGCATTGAAAATGTGAGGCTGGGTTGTGATGGGTTGGGGTAGAGATCGGCAACCGGCGGCTCTTTTAGGACACTTTGCGGCTCCAGGAGCTTCATAAATAATCATTTATTCTTTCAGAATGAAGGCATCATATACCACATGCAAGGCAACATCAGGTTTTTAATTCAACTTCGAAAAGATCCATAGGCATCAATCGTTATGTTTTCAAGAAATGCAAGCCATATGTCTTTCCTAAGCTGGACTTATGCAGAGAGAGAGAGAGATTGAGATAGAGATAGATAGATAGATAGATAGAGAGAGAGAGAGAGAGAGAGAGAGAGAAAGGGGTTAGGCCCGAGGTTTGATTCGTCCGGTTCCTGTCAGTTCCCTGATTCCCCACTACTGCCGGCATTGTCGCCAATTTACCTACTTTGCCACCAGAAATTTAGAAGATTTCGGTTTATGAGACAATTTTTTGTACTGCGGCTCCGAGAGTACCATAATTTTATGAAACTGCAAAATAAATGTCTCTTCTAGCTTTAAGGGTTGTTGACCTCTGGGTTGGGGAAAGGGAGGTTAGAGGGGTGGTACTGGGACGGCTAGAGCAAAGCAAGGCTGTGAGATGGGGTGATGGGAGAGGGAGTGTTGGAGGGGAAAGATGGCGGATGGGGAAGGAAAAGGAAGGGTAAGGGGAAAGGTAGGAGGCGAGGAATGAGGGAAATAGGAAGAAAGAGTAGAAGTATGAGGGAGATTAAGGACAGTGTGAGGTGTGGGGATGAGGGTCTTTTTCATATTGTGTCTATTATCTTCCCACCATAAGCATATAAGTCTCCTAGACAGTGCCATTGAACGTCAAGTTAAGCGATGAATTCTAAAGTTCAGTATTATTTGCATCCCCTTCAGAGTGGGTGAAGCTAGTGATTACGAGTCTACGGGCGGTTTCTATACCTTGTTCTGTTGTGTTTGGGCGATTTTTTTTTTTTTTTTCTGCATGGGGGAATGGCGGCTCAGTGGTAGAAAGTCTGAGAGTCGTGACTTTGCGCCGAGCCCGGGTAAGCTGCCATGCCTGGAGAGGTTTCGCTCTCCTGTCACCTAGCTGGTTGTAGCACCTGTGGCTCAGTGGGTCACAGCGCTCTGACCGAAGGGTCGGAGGTTCGAGTCCACTCAAGGGTCATTGGTAAACATCAGGATGGGCAACCGGTCATAAAGTGCTACACGCTCCAAAACCAAAGTCCTGTACCCAGAGTAACGTCTTAGCCCTTATCGAAAAAAAGGGAACATGGCGAAAAACTTAAAAAAAAAAGTCTGTTGCACTTTTGCGGTGCTTTCTCTGTTTTTGCCGTCTGTGGTTTTATTTCATTATTGCTGTTCTTGTACTTTTTCTCATGTAAGTAATGTTTTCTGTTTTTGTCGTGCTTTTGTTGTTTCACACCCTGTGCTGTCAGTTTCATTTCTGCATTTCGATGAGCTTTAGCTTTATTTTGCATTTCAGTCCGTATATTTCTGTCCTGTTATTCACTCGCAAGATTCAGTCTGCACGCGTTTTAGTGTTACTCCTCTCTCTCTCTCTCTCTCTCTCTCTCTCTCTCTCTCTCCATGCCTTCTAATCTTCGCCATCCTCAGACAAATCGTTAAAGGAAGGGTTCATGAACTCGCTCGTCATTTCTTCGTTCTCAGAAATTCCTCTTGATTTCCCCCTTTCTCCCTTATCTTTTTCTCCTCCATATCTCTTTCTCTCCACTGTTCTTGCTTTCTCCATTACTTATCCAGCCTCGTCCTACCGTTTCTTTTCTACATTATATTTTATTTTCTTTCACGATTTTTTTCCCTCTTTTTTATTCACCTTCAAATATTTAGTAATCCATGGAAACTACTGGATCAAGAAACAGACCAGGCGTAGTGAACTGAGAATGAGAGCTTGATTAGGTGTGTTTATGAGTAAGTTGCGGGGAGGAGAAGAGGGAGTCAGAGAACGAGATGGAAGGAGAACAGATGCAAGAGTACGAGTATATACCGTGGAAGAGGGACCCTTTTATGAAAAGAAGAATGCCGCGTCTGTCCACTTCTCTCTGTGTACCGCTATTTTCACCATGTTTTACCTAAAGAATTCGCAGTGAAATAAACTATGGTCAAATTGTAATGTTGTTAACATGCTGATCAATAAATAATTAATTTCACTTTTTCTACTTTGGTTCTTCGTCTATCTCAGTTTCTTTCCTTTATATCATGTTGTCTTACTTGCCTTTCGCTAGAAATTTTTGGAAGAAAATAAATTGAGGTCCAAGAGGCAGTTTTTAAATAAGCCTGTCATTGATTCCATAGTGTTTCATTCTTTCCACTTTACTTCACTCTTATTTCTCTGTTTCCGTCCTCTGTGTCAAGTTATTTTCACTACGATTCACCATAAACCGCAGAAAATAAAACTGGGGAAGGTTGAGGAGGCTGCAGATAAACACATCCATCATTGGTTCTTAGCTTATTTCTCTCTATTCTCACCTGGTATATCCCTTGTCGTTTTCTCAATTTTTTGCTCTAATGTCCCGGTGTTTTCAGTTTTATGCACTGAAAATTTCTCATATGAAAGGTAACATGGGGAGCTACAACGAGGATGTCAGTTGTCAAACAACTTTTAATTCATTCTGCATTCTTTCATGCTTCCCTGTTCCTTTTCCATTCTCTCCATTTTGATCTTTCATGTCATATTTTCACTGACATCCGCAGAAAAATTGTGGAAAATGATACTGCAGGAAGGGTCGAGGAAACGAAAAATAAACACATCCACCATTGGCTTATTGTTCGCCTCCCTCCTTTCTCTTCTTTATAGAAGTTTTTCTCCGTTTCTCCTCTTAAGTCATTATTTTTCCTGTCATCCAAAGGAAGCAACTTTCAAATACTGTCATCACCTAACTTTAACTCTTCCTCTTTTTCTACTTCTCCTCTTCGTTTCCCCCATTCCCCGTTCCTCTCCTTTGTTTATCCTGTTAAATTTACTACCGTGGAGGGGAAAGGCCAGGTCAGGGAAGAAGCATGTACATGTTTCTTCCCCTCCTTCCATTTCTTCTCTCTGTTCCTCTCCTTCCCTGTTTCTTTTTTTTATATATCCTGTTATTTTTACTATCATATCGTAAGAAATATCAAGAAAAAAAAGTCAGGTTCAGGGAACAAGCCCGTGAACTGTGCGCTCGTGCCTTAGAGGTATCCTGCCACTCCGCACTCCAGCCGGAACATTCCCAAAATTTTATAGAGTGCCGATAGGACTTGCAAAGGTTTTCATAAAGTATCTCATTCAAATGATGACGATAAACAAGTATCAATAAAAATATCTTAATATCGAAAATAAGATCGTTTACTTGTATTTTGACAAATATTAATCTGCCCAGAGCAAAGACCGTATTCATAGTAGAGCTTAAGCATTTGTTATGATAATAAAGTGCCCATAAAGGTGCAATATTATAAGAAGTACGTATGTGTGGTCGAATATATTTCTGAAGCATTCATCCTAGTATAGTAGTTAAGCGATCGGCAATTATGCGTAAAAAAAAAAAAAAAGTACAGTGAAAACCTACGATCATAAAGACAGGTTAAGATCAATTTATTTCATGGATACGTACTCTGACTTCGACTTTTGCATCTCTCTCTCTCTCTCTCTCTCTCTCTCTCTCTCTCTCTCTCTCTCTCTCTCTCTCTCTCTCTCCTACAACTCAGTCAGCAAATAAATATCCCCGTTCACAAAATGCATTACCAAGTTGAAGGTTTAGCCGAGTTTGGTGTGTGATTAACGGCGCTAGGGTTGTGTTGGCAGCCTTGCTAGCTTGACAGATGCCTGGGGTGGAAAGACTGTAAAATTTGTGAGATGAGTTTGGAGTATTTGCTATGGGAAAATTTATTGATTCCTGAAGTGGCTGTTTAAATCCTTGTCCATGCGTAGCTTGTTTGGAAGAGAAAATAAAGTCTCTGTGTTACTGAGATGTTTTTACACTCCACCTGACAAAGTCAGAGGAGGGTGTTTTTATCAACAGGTGTCCGTCTGTGAAGCTGGGCGGCAGGGCGGCTGGTCAGGCTTAGAGATTTCGTTTCCGGGCCGGAACTCAGAATGTATTAACTATAGAGTCATGAAATTTCACATAGTTATATGTCTTAATGTAAACTGGTGCCTTTCTCGTTTCGTTTCGTTTCGTTTTTAAAGGCTCCAACATGCTTGCATGTGTCGGTCTTGGTCACCTAATGGCGGCTCTCCACGCTGCACGATCCATTGCAGCCTCCCTGTTCAGTCCCTTAGCCCTAAGGTCACACTTAATGACCTCGTCCCATGTCTTTCTCGGTCTACCCCTCATAACCCCACCCCCAATATTAACACTTCTCACCTTCCTCACCCAATTATCATCCCCCATCCTCTCCTTTTGATAGATAGAATGCTGTGTCTTTAGTTTTTTTTTTTTTTTTTTTCATCCGGACCTCCTTTTCCACCCTAGGGCTGGGTGAGAAGTAGCAACGTCCAGACAGCCCAAGGCTGTCCAAGTCAATGGGCCACGCTTCCATTCACTCATCATTCAAGCCCCTCAAATCTTGATAAAGTGATGAAAAAATCCCAAGATTTCAATGCAACCTGGGCAAGGCATCCGAAGGGCTTAGGTTATGTGTCCCCAAGGCGTTCTCCTTACGTCCACCTTTAAAGGAAAAAATCGGGGGAGGGTTAGGGCCATTATGTGGTTGGTTAGGTGTGCAGGAAGGTAGGGGGTGTAGCTATTTGATCAGGTGGTGGGTTTTCACAGTGTAGCGTTGCCTATGTTTATTTTTGAAGAAACGCTGCCTTTGAGGATCTTCACGTATTAGCTAAAATAGCATATATGGATGAACAAATCTGCTGTTTATTTTCTCTATCAGGAGTTTTATTTTGAGTTTACTTGACTTAGTCCACGGCAGGTTCTTCCGCAGAAACAGCACTTTTGACTGTTATATGGTAAGTCGTATCTCACCATTCAAACTATGAAGGGGTGGCGAGGGAGCTTTCACTTTTAGAAGAGGACCCAGCGTCTACCATTGCAGTCACCCTGCCGTTTGTGAAACTTCCGATCTGGTGAATATGAATCAATTATTGGTTTCATCGAGAATCACAGGTGCCACACTATGTGCTCCTACATTATTCTAGGTTAAATGTTCATGCCCTGACGGTTTGGCAGGAAGGCGTAGCCAAGTTTCTCGCCGCTATTTCAAGTCGCCCCCGCCTCTGCCTGGTGTGACTAAGATGAATGACCTATGTGATGCGATCTGATATTGCCAATCATTCGAGCATATCTTGGATTTGTGATATGTCCCCTGTTGTTCGATAAATATGTGACATCATCCTTATAATTATCCACAAGTTTTTCGAGGAGAAACTCAACTTCAAATACTGTTCCATTCAACTGTGGCTTTGAGTAAATATAGAAGCGAGTCAAGAATTCCAGGTGGATCCTGCATCATGTAACGTGAAATGTGCCATGGTGAAGATTGACGTGTGTGGAAGTGGTTGATTGATAGGGTATCCAGTGGCAGGTGTGAGTGATGATTGGTGGCGCTAAGGCAGCGTTTTGTGTGTGTGTGTGTGTGTGTGTGTGTGTGTGTGTGTGTGTGTGTTTATATGTATATAATGTTGATATATATATAGATATAGATATAGATAGATAGATAGGTAGATATTACAGAGAAATATATACAAATATATATCTATCTATATCACCCTATCTATCACTCTCTATCTGTCTATCTATATAGACAGATAGATAGATAGATCGAAATAGATATATATACAGTACATTTTTTTTAAAATATGGTCAGTAACAACAGTTGTTTGTGTTTTTACCTGCGGCGAAACCGACAGGTCTATAAGTGGTACACCTGGGTATCTTTTTTTTTTTTTTGTCTCACTGTAGGAAAGTTCGAATATCTGCTCTTGGAAAGCTCTGAGCGATATTCTTACGAAATACAAAGTTGCTCAGCTTGAAGTTTTGAGTTGATTTAACATGTCAGCTGTTGCGTCTGCTGCCGCATCAGCTAACTATTAGGGGAGTTTAAATTTCGGTTATGAGGAACCATTTTAGCTACTTACTCATGATGTGTAAAGATGCTCAGCTTGAAAATCTGAGTTCATGTCAGCTGTTTGCATCAGCTGATTATTTAGCAATCTTCAATTTTTGCCCTAAGGTGGCACTTTAACCCCTTTGAACCCCGTGTCCCCAGTATGGGATGAAACTGGGCATTTTCAAAATTCAGGAAAGAAGGGAACCCCGGGGAAGGGACCTATGAGCTTTGCTACTATGAGCCGACAGGCGGAGGGTGGTACGCCCAGCACCCTTCCAGCAAAATCGCTCTCACAGGAGCTCTGGAAGCTAAGGGGTTAATATAACAATTCACATATTGTAGGACTTTCACAGAACGAAACTTGAAAAAAAAGAAAAATGGATGCAACATTTTCGCCGCAGGGTTGTGAAAACAGTTTCTTGTTGCTGAGTGTTTGTATACGCGCTTGTAAGTTTGTAAAATTTCCGTCAGAGTTTCAGTGGGTTACATAGCTAACACATTCCACATGCATCTTGCGCATCCGTTGACATGGGTCAGCTAAATTTATTCTAAGATCGGATTAGATTAAGAAAATTATTGCACTCTTCAATCGTGGACAAAAGCTTGCCTAATATTTCACTACTGTTTTCAGTTCTCTGCTAAACCTTTCTAAACTGAGAGAAGTTTGGCTTCTCCGCCCATAGATGATTCTCTTTGATATGATTGGTATGGTAGGCCAAGAAGGAAAATAACGGACATATCCTTAGTGAATGGGGACAAAACAACCTTGTCTCTTTTAATGCTAGTAAAACTAAATATATACAATTTACTAATAGACAGATATTGCCAGATTCGTACATTACCTTCAGTGCTACTAATATTCCCATCTCCAAAAGTATTGAAATTCTTTGCGTCTCACTTAACAACGCCCTCAGCTGGACCTCTCATGTCAGAGCACTTGCTAAAACCGCCTCAAAGAAACTTAGATTATTGTACAGAGTCCGTAACTTCTTCGCTGATGAGCAGTTAGCTATAATTTATAAGAGTCATGTGAGCTCTCAGCTTGAATATTGTTCATCCTTATGAAATGGATGTGGAGAGGTTGCGTTAAAACAACTAGATAAAATTCAGAACAAAGCTGTTAGAATCATTAACAACCCTGCCATTACAAACAAACTACCTCCCCTGCAAGTAAGAAGGAATGTTGCCTCCCTTGCATTATTTTACAGATGTTTTTTTGACAAATGCTCAGACGAAGTTGCGTCCATGGTGCCACCTCTCCATGCCTTCCCTCGTGCTACTCGAGCATCTGGTAGCGTTCATGACTGGAATGTCACTCAGCCATATTGCAGAACTTCTGCCTATCAGAATTCTTTCATTCCCCGAACTGCATCTCTCTGGAACTCGCTTCCCCAGAGTAGTTTCCCTCCATACTTCAACCCACAGCTGTTCAAGTCTAACTGTTACAGATATTTTATGAACAGAGGACACCAGAAATCTGGTGTATGGATTATTTTTTTTTTATTCATTTGTTTTCCTTCCTCCGTTCTGTTATTAAAAAAAAAATGTAAATGTAGTGGAATATTAGACGAACTCTCTTTCCCGATTGTTCAGTATCTTGATATTTCGTTCATGGTTGTTATAATTTTCATCCCTTGCTTTTGTTCGTCCTGTTTCAGCTAGAGAGTTGGTTGGGGGAGAGATCTGACTTCGTTGTTGTTCTTGTCAAAAATTTCGTTGTCTAATCATAAAACTAGACGACAAATACCTAATATGAATAAATTTATCTGCTACATTCATCTTTTTCTTAAGTCCTTTTGATCCCCCTTCCTTTCTTCACTCTCCTTCTCCTCTCTCTCAGTCTGTTCTCTTCTAACCCTCTGAATCTTTTATCCTCGCTTCACGTCCTTATATCCTTCCTTAGTCTTTTCTTCTTTCTTCCAATCCCCCCTTAATCTCTCCTCTGCCTCGTCAATCAACCCTCCCCCTCTACACATACTCCTTCGCGTCTTTACTTTTAACCACCCTCCCGCTCCACTTGTTCCCCGGGTCCCCACCATGTTTCACTCGCACAGACATGACCTCAACCACACCCAGTCTCACTCCTCACCCTGTACGTCACACTACCTGACCCAGCCACACCCCACCCTGCATCACCCAACTTCACCCCACACCACACACCCTGTCTCTGCTTAACTCCTACTCAACCTGACCCACACTGCCTGACCCCACCCTACCCCAAACAGCCTCGCCCCACCTCACGCAACCCCATCCCACCCTGGCTCACTCTCTCTCACCTTACCCCGCCCGTTTGCGTTACTTTTCATTTTGCATCACCACACCCTGCCTCACCCCTCCTCCTCCTCCCAATACCCCACACTGTTGACCTCTCCATGCCCTGCTTGACCTCCCCCAGTCCCACTCCTGACACGTGACAAGGCTTGGGTAAGAACATTCAGAGGTCAGTCGATACTGCCCTCACCTCTCGCCATCCACCCGTCCTTCGATACCTTCATCCTCTCACTCTGATTTCCTTTCCTACTGGGTCGTACTGTAAGTGGCTTGAGATGTTTCGTAACATCCTTCCACTGCGACTTGTCCTGCACAATACACTTTAACAACCTCTCGTATATTATTGATGGAAACTAGATCGACATTAAGCATTAAAATGAGCATACAATAGATGATGAACCTGTATATAAAATGAAGTGCAAAGGAAAATGTGCTACAAAGTCTCGTCTGTCACTTAGAACATTTGTCAACGGGATTTTGTGTAAATGATCTACTACGATGAATATTTTGTTGTTGTTGTTGTTACTACTACCAGGCGATTTAATTAAAGTTTAACCCTTCGATATAACGCTGCACGCCTTAGCTGAGAAATATCCGGCTAGAGTAAAAATAAAATTAGAAAAGCTGTCATTATGCTGAACAAGCTAAAATGACAGCTATGTGAGGCCTTTTGTAGGCTAGTGTTATATTCCTCCTCTCTCTCTCTCTCTCTTCTCTTTTTACCTCCTGAGCTAACGCCGCACCATGAAAAATGTGTTTGGATGTTCCCACCACATGTTGAGAGAGAGAGAGAGAGAGAGAGAGAGAGAGAGAGAGAGGATCAGCTCATGACGTCACCCCGTTAAACGTGGCAAGTGACGTGGTTCGGTCGGGAGTGATCAAGGATGAAAGCGCAAAACACAACCATAATATCTGAAATGAACTTGGTTTATGTCTTCCTGTCATAGATTTGTCTGCAAATGTCTTTCGTTTTCATCATCATTCTGTAAATTTCTTTCATCATTCTGTAAATTTCGCTCATCATCATCATCACCATCATCATCACCACCAGTATAATCCACCTATACATCATTAAGTCCTTTCTTGCTCCATCAGGATTGTTGTCACCCGGGGCTGGGCTGTTCAGTTCCGACATTTAAAACATGCGTGATCAGCCTCCCTCCCTCCTTAACTCTATGAACAATAATCCCTAACCATTGCTCGGATGTAAACCTTTACGGGACTCATCTGGTTGGGAGTCTTGATCCGCAGGACCACCAGGCGCCCATTAGGTTATATAGTTACACCCCAACTTCGTGTTTTTTTTTTTTTTTTCAGTTACAGGAAGCCATTTTATTTCTCAATTTAGTCATTTAAAGGCAGCTTAATATCGGTTATTAACTAGATCTGCCCATGAACTCCATCATCATCATCATCATCAGTTACAGCTTCTCGTTAATATGAGCATATCATCATTATCATCATCATCATCATCATCATCATCATCTTCTTCAGTTATATTTCTCGTAAATTCGATCATCATCATCATTACCATCATCTTCAGTTATACCTTCTCGTATCTTTGCTCATCATCATCATCACAAACTTATCTTGTAAATTTTATCATCATTATCATCATCATCAATTACATCCTCCCGAAAATTCGATCATCATCATCATCATCATCAGTCTATTCTCCACTGCTAATTCTACTAGATATTTTCGCATTACTGAATATGAGAATAACCTCTCTGGTAGCTGAGCTTAATATCTACTAGTATGTATGCATGCTCACAGTTATTCTGATACGGTGTCATTATTATACCAGTATCCACGATTGACATAATATAATTGTAAATCCTGGATGAGTGTATAATGGCCGGGACTGAAGGCGAAATAGTAAATCTCTTCGACACGATCACGTTTAATTTCGTCTTGGAAAAGACGACTTTATTAAGAGTAATGTTATTAAGTTGAGGAATGAGAGAAAACTTCAGCTATATCTTATGTTCTTATGAAAACTATCCAAGAGTAGCAAGAATAAAGTATAAAAAGAAAATATGACTGAAGAGAGTAAATTATAAAGATTTTTTTTTTTTTTATACAGATATATTAGGCTGGCTTCACTTAGGTTAGCCTGGTTGAAGATGCCAACAGCCAGCCGAAGATACTGCATGGGTGGGAAGCGCGACGGGAAGAGGGTTAACAGCAGCTTAATTCCTGTGTTGTCAACTGCCTACTTCCGATGTTATTTCCTCCAACGTTAGACGATTTAGTAATTTCACTCCTGGAACCTCTTTCATTCTCTATTCCTGTGACTATTTGATACTATTATACAGCTCTGTAGTGAAAAGGAAGATGGAGGCTATGTTTAATCTTCCCAAGTTCGAAAAGTCTCTCCTAGGCTGAATGTAATCGTGTGAAGGTAGAAAGACTACTGAAAAACGCGTCAACGGATTCAAGGGGTTAGCTTTGCTTTAAGAAAAAAATTGGGCGCTGGAAATGTAATATTTTCATTGATAATGTATCGGCGGTGGAAAAAAAACTCTTACTTTATTCCGACCAACATCAGACGATTAGTAATTAGCTCGTGCGAGTAAACCAGTTCCGTTAGTGAAAGGAAACCAACAATAGTAAAAACATGAGGTCGACGTTGTGGTGACTAAAAATACAAAGGTGGTTATGAACTTTCTTACTAATGTTGTTTGTGACCCACACTAACTTAAACCTACAGTAGATCCAGTGGACTGCAGGCTAAAGTTGATCTTCTGCGGTCTGCCCTCTTCCTTTTGGGGGACAGGGAGGGAGTTGAGGGGCGTTTGTATAAGTGAGTAGCGGAACGGTCAAACTACAACATATAGGTGACCTTGCATGAAGGGGTCCTCTCCAGAACAGGAAATCAAACACTTTTTTTTTTTCTTTTTACTGAACAAATATGCATGCTTACCGTTCCGGCCCGACTCTTTGGTCAGGCAAGGGTGCCGTGTTTGAGGTTCGTGATCAGGCAGGGTTTACACTGCACACGAACCTTGTTATTTAAGCTGAACCAGGTTTCTGGCAAAATTGGCAAGGTGAAGTAACCACTGACTGAAAACTTCTTCGCATTATATTTCTGCTAATGTCATATATTTTAAAATCAGGGCTTGAACGTTGATAGCAGAACTGCCCCACCCATGTTTGGTGTGTGCAAGCCGGTTGCTATATAGACGTATTCTGATAAAAGGCTACCTCTGGGAAATGCATCCATAAAGCACATGTCGGCACATATGAAGCCAATAGAGTGAGTCATTAACTAAATCAGACACACAGGCAGAGAGACAGATAGACAGATGGACAGATAGACAGATAAATAGGAAGGTAGGTAGGTAGACAAATAGTTGGATAAACAGAAAGATATACAGATAAGATATATGCGTAGACTGACAGTCACCAGACAGAGAGACAAATAGACCAGTAGACCGATAGACAGACATATAGTTAAATAAACAGATAGCTGGGCAGCTAGTTGGATGCACGAATAGATATACCGACAGACAAAGAAGACATGTGTCCTTAATCTAGTTGCCGCCTCACGCCGTGCATGCAGTTCTGAGATGCAGCTTTGCCATGTGTTGCTGACTGATACCGTGCTGGTGCTGGGTGGATGTGAGAGTGAGGGCGAGTTGTGGCTGCAAAGACACAACAACCTGCAAAGGAGAGGAGTAAAATTGTTGTAATTCATGGAGATATGACGGAAGATTACAGCCGCAATTAGAATGGGATAATAATGACCTTTGCAACAGAAAGGAGTAATACTGTTGAAAGATATGATTAGGAGGAATAATAGAATATGATCTGTAGTGGACAAGAGTAATATCTATTACTTAACCACCTGAATCCTGTGACATTTTTCACTTGATTTTTATTTAGAAGATATTGTTTTATTGAGAAGATATTGTTTTATTGAAATAGGGTAGACGTCTTGTGCTGGTATGATTACTGAAGACTACTTTTGGCTTGTCCATTCAGTAAAAGTCTGTCCTGAGGTTAGTAATATCTGGTGGCAGCATGAACAGTGTGAATAAGTACACCATTGATGTGAAAGGATTAACTCTTACAGTATCATTACGTCTTCTGCAACAGAAAGGAATAATAGTGTTGTGTAGGTGAGCTGTCTGGGAAAATTAGGATTAAAAATCACTCTACAGTAGAAGTGACTGTATTATTTCCCGTAACTCTTCAGTACGAAGAATTCTCTTATATTTTTGCTCCTACGACCATCAGGCTACTTTATCTAGATTAGGAGGAAATCACCCTCACAGTACCGGGGCCATTGCTGCAGCCACTACATGATTTTATTCAACTTAAGGTAGATTTCATCGCAATAAAAGTTAAAGAGACTGTAATCACCAAAGAAGACATTTTGCCAAAGTATGGAGTAGCCTAATTTCTTTAATCGATACTAAGTATAAGTAGACAGACAGGTAAAGATAGATAGATAAGTGGAAAACAGATAGATAGCTAGATAAAGAAAGAAAGATAGAAAACCAAGTAGACTAATAGCTTGACAGCCAGGTGGAAGATCGTGAAAAAGAAACAGAGATGTGGGAGGGCATTCCGTAAAGAGAAGCAGGGGGAAAAATATAGGGGAAGTGAGGAAGAGAGGTGAGGCAGGGAGGTGAGGAAAGGGAGTGAGGCACGGCAGGGAAGAGGAAATGGGGGTGAAGCAAGGGTGCTGAGACAGAGGATGAAGCGGGGGGGGGGGGAGTGAGTGAGGCAGAGATGATGAAGTGGTGACGATACAGGGAGGTCAGGAAAGGGAATGAAGCAAGGAAGGTGAAGCAAGTGGATGAGACAGGGGAGATGAAACAGAGAGTATGGGGTCTGGGAGGTGAATCATGGTTGTTGATGAATGGGAGGTGAAGCAAGGGAGGAGAGGCAGAGGAGATGATGAAAGGGTGGAGGTCAGAGGTTGTGCGGCAGGTGAGGTGGATAGGGATAATGAGACAGAGGATATGAGGCAATATGATGAGGCAGAGCTGGTGAAGCGTGGTTGAAGCAAGTATAATGAAGCAGGAAGTTAGGCAGGGGTGGTGAGGCAGGTAGGGTGAGGTAGAGGTGATGAGGCAAGGGATGTGAGGTAACATGGTGAGGCAAGGCTATTGAAGCGTGGTTGAGGCATGGGAGGTACGACAGGGGAAGTGAGTTGGGGTGAGGCAGGGTAAGTAATGGTCGTGGATGAAGACAGTGGGTAAGAATAAGGTTCTGTGTTAACTTGCTGATCTCAAGAGTAATGGTGCCAACATGGTCTTTTTTTTTTTTTCTTGGGTGTGCCATTAGTTACTGTGTGTGTGTGTGTGTGTGTGTGTGTGTGTGTGTGTGTGTGTGTGTGTGTGTGTGTGTGTGTGTGTTTTGGATCGATTTGCCTAGTTTAATCCGTCAATCTTTCTACGAGTATAATAGTCTCTCTCTCTCTCTCTCTCTCTCTCTCTCTCTCTCTCTCTCTCTCTATATATATATATATATATATATATATATATATATATATATATATATATATATATATATATATCTCTCCCTCCTTATTTGTCTCAATTTTAATTTTCCGGTTCTTTGTCTCTCCTCTCTCTCGTGCGTCCCCATCTTTCCCTATACGTTGCTTCGCCTTCTCCCTTTGTCTCTCCCCTCCTTCCTCCGTTTCTTTCTCGCTCGTCTCCTTCTCCCCTCCTCTTTCGTTTGTGCCTTCTCTTCAACATGTGAACGGATAAAAAGGAGGTGAAAAGAATAAAAGAGAAGAAGGGAAGGGAAGGGAAGAGAAGAAAGAAGTGATGACGTAGGGTGAAGAGAAAGGTTAGCACAAGACCATGATCGGAAAAAATCAGGAGAGATGCGTAGTTTGACGGGCATATATTAACACATACTGACAGATTAAGTGGTGATAAGTAAATGGGTAACCATGATAGACAATTGAAAAGACAGACAGATTAGAAGATAGATATCCTGACTTATACAGAGCAAGATAAAAAGATAAATAAATAGAAATGGGTAGAAATACAGTTAGGTAGACTGATGAATGTAAAGGGAATGACAGGGATACAAGTAGGGAACTGAACATGAGGAGAGGTGTCTCTCTCTCTCTCTCTCTCTCTCTCTAAATCAGCTTATTGCCCGCACCCGAGTGGACTTACTGGCAATAATATCATTCCACTATTTGGTCCGGCAATTATGAAACTCTTATAATTATAATGAGAAAAAGCAATTGAGTTACGGAGATGGCAACACTGGGTATCGACTGTCATTATTCTGTCTCGTTCTTGATCGGAATGAAGTATTTTAGTATCTACGTCCCCAGTCGTATAATTTTCCGTGCAAGATAATTATGATAGATACGTTTGACTGTTTCTTACCTTGACTTATGTGCAGATCTTCACTCCATCCCTGACCAACTTCCTGAGTCTGCTGGAAGTGAGAGAGAGAGAGTAATCACTATCATCACCATCATTACCATCAACATCATCAACAACATCAACATCATTATCATCATCACCACCATCAACAGCATAAACATTATATGAACATCATCATTAACGGCATTACCATTATCATTCTTCCACAGTTTTTCCGGTTTCCATGGTAGGAGGAACTAGAATGTAATCCCTTGATCCTTCAGCATGTGTAAATCATGGAATATATTAAGAGGAAAGAAATGAGATGGGAAGAACGACAGGAAGTAGAGGTAAATAAATAAGAGGAGGAGTTGAGAGGAAAAGAAAGGGGGTTCGCTAAAAATATGAAAGCTTAGAAGAAAAAAATGTAGCAGGTGGAATGAACTGAATAGAGAACAGGAAGAGGCAAGAGGAGGGAAAAGAATACAGGCGGTGAGATCCATTAGGGATATTTTGAGTCCGGTTGGGTACCGTAGAGGGAGTGGGGAGAAGGTTGGGAAAAAACAGAAAAGAAAGGAGAGGGAGAGGTGGTAGGAGGAGAGAGATAGGGGAGCAAATGTGAAAGTTAGGAAAAGTCAAAGAGAGAGAATGAAGGGTAGGGACACGGAACAAGAGGGGAAGGAGTGAGTAGGAGAGGAAGAAGGGCCGGATAAGGGAAGGAGAGACAGGGAGAGGTACGAGAGAGGAAGGGGAAGATAGAGTAAGAGAGGTAAAGGAAGGGTAAAAGGGCAAGGCCGACGGTAGAAGAGAGAAGAGAGAGAGAGAGAGAAGGTGAAGGGGCAACGAGTGGGAGAAATAGTGGGAGAAAGTAAAAGGCACTGTGAGAGAATGAAGGGTGAGCGTAGGAGACTAGAGGGGAAGGGAGAGGGTAAGAGAGGCAGGATGGAAGTTAAGAAAGGGCAGGATAGGATAGGGAAGGGGGAGGAAGAGGGGAAAGGAGAGGGTATGAGGGGTAGGAGAAGGAGAAAGGGACAGGGTGAAAAAGGAGAGATGCGAAAGCTAAAGAGGCAAAGGAAAAGGACATTTGAGTTAGGGAGAAGCAGAAGACTGGAAGAAGAGATGCAAGAAGATGGTATGAGGAAGTAGGAGAGAGACAGAGGGGCAGAGTGATGTGAAGGATGGAAGAGAGAAGGAATAGGGAAGGAGATGGCAGACGGCAGGAAGGCAGGGTAAATAGGGAACTGGCTGACCGTTTTTCCTCTGAGAGATCTTAGTTTGTCTTGGGTTCCGGTGGTATGTGAGGCCAACATGTGGGGTTGATCAAAGGGCATGAGAGAGAGAGAGAGAGAGAGAGAGAGAGAGAGAGAGAGAGGGGCAGATAGAAAAAGACAGAGAAAGTATGAAAGAGAATGGACAGAGAAAAGTGGTTATTTAAAGAAAGAGGTAAGGGAAGGGGAAGGCACGTAAAGAGAGGAAGAAATAAGTGAGACGATAAGAGGACAGTAAGAAGAGAATGAACGAATATTAAAAAAAAAAAATGAGAGAAGACATTCTGTGAATCACGGGTACAGAGAAGAGAAAAAGGAGCAGCAAACGAAGGAGGAGGATATATAGAAAACAGATGCAAAGAGGAAAACATGAATTTAATAAGAAAGAGAGAAGGTGAGAAAAGAAGTACAGGGGTAAGAGGAAGAAGGTAAAATGGTGGGGAGCAATGAAATGAGAGAAAAGAGAAGAGGAAGGGAAGGAGAGGAAATAGAAGGAATGGCGCTGACAGGGAGGGAAAGAATGTGATGATATGGGACGAGGAAATGTGTGAGGGACAGGAAACAGCAGAGAGAGAGAGAGAGAGAGAGAGAGAGAGAGAGAAAGAGAGAGAGGGAGAGGGAGAGATGCCACTAAAAGGGTTAGTTTACTAATACAGGAGTGCCACGTGCTAGGGTAAAGGAGACGTTACCGCCCTGGTGATTCTCTCTCTCTTTCTCTTTCTCTCTCTCTCTCTCCACACACACACACACACACACACACACACACACACACACACTCAAATCAAAGGCAATTTAAGGAAATCCTGTGCCTGTGAAGTTGACCCAAGAATATCGAATGTGTGAATGATGGTTAAATGCGCGTATCATCCATTTCACTGGGCAATGTTGGTAGTATTGTACTGCGGATGGCTGGTCATGTTCCTCGATTCTACAAGCACCATATATCAACCGGAGATATCATTAGGATGATGATGATCATGATGATGATGATGATGGTAATGTGGAGAAGGAAGACGAGAAAGAGGAGATGCAAAAGGAATGGAAGATGGAGAACATTCAGTGAAAGTTTTGCTTGAAGGGACACCCTATCAAGGCCATCCCGGCTTTGTAAATCCACATGCTTAGTAAAGAAATATTTTCAAAGACTGTAGGAAGCTAAAATTAGTAAATCGCATGCTTCATGAGAAAATAGGCATTATGAGAACCACAGAAAATCCAGCTTCGTGCATCTATATATTCATCTTTGAATATATTTTTGTTTAACTTTATAAATTCACATGTTCAGTAAGAAAGGATTTACAAATATATGCCACTTTTTAATGTCAGTTTTTATCAGGGAGTAGGATTGTTGCTGGGTTGTAAGGCAAATAAGGCTTTATGTGAGTGGGATCCTATAGATGAGCGATTGTTATACGCACGGTTTAAATCAAATCATGGCAACATCAGTCTGTTTGTGTGTTATGCACCTACTAATGATGCACTCGATGAAAGGAAAGACACATTTTATGAAAAGTTGCAAGAAGGAGTAGGAAGGGTACCTAGACATGATGTTTTGATCTGCGTTGGAGACTTTAATGCAGTAATGGGCTGTTCAAATGAGGGATTTGAGGCATGTATGGGTAAGATGGGAGTTGGTAGTAGGATGAGTGAAAACGGAGTGAGGTTTGGAAGCTTCTGTCTAGCAAATGACTTAGTCATCGGGGGCACACTCTTTCAGCATTGCAATATACACAAGACAACTTGGGTGTCGCCGTGTGGAAAATATAAAAATCAGATTGATCACATCGCTATCAGTAGGAGGCATAGAAGTTCTCTGCTAGATGTTCATGTTAAACGGGGAGAGGATATTGGTAGTGACCATCAACTCAGCATTGCAAAAATAAGGTTTAAACTTAAAAATCAGAAGAAGGAAAAATCTGGTGTTGGTAGATACGATATTGTTAAGCTTAGAAGGGAAGGAGAAGAAAAGGAGGAATTCAGATTAGAATGCAGAAATAGGTTTTTGGTGTTGGAAACGTTGGAAGAGGGGGAGAGAACTGTAGATGAGATGTGGGAGGATGTGAACAAAGTTTTGCATGAGACTGCTGAATGTACGATTGGAAGGAGACATAGATTCAGGAGAAGGAAATGGATATCAGAGGAAACGTGGGATATGATAAAAAAGAGAGGTGAGGCTATATTGAGGAGTGAGATGCAATGCGTTGATGAACGAGAGATTGAATTAGCAAGAGCTGCGTACTGGAGTTTGAATTCAGAAGTAAGAAGGTTAGCTAGGAGAGATAAAAGAAGATGTGTGGATGAAAAGGTTGCAGAGACTGAAATCTTAATAAACAAAAATGATGGACAGAGTCAAAGAATAGCATATGAATCGATTAGAGAACTGAGTGGTAATGCAGGTAAACGCAAGGAAATACCAGTTAGAGACAGGGAAGGAAATTTATTGACCAAAGATGGAGATATTAAAAATAGATGGAAAGAGCATTTTGAGACAGTTCTTAATAGACCAATACCACCAGAAGAGGATATACCGTCTGCTCAGGAAGATTTAAATATAGAAACAGGAGAGTTGAGGCTTGCAGAAGTGGAGAAAGCAGTAAAACAGTTAAAGAATAATAAGGCACCAGGGGAGGATGGTTTATTTCCGGAAATGTTTAAAGTGGAGGGGGATAGATTAATAATGATCTTGACCAAGCTATTCAATAATATATGGGTGACGGGGTTACTACCATCAGTTTGGAAGAATGGTGTAATTGTTAAAGTTCCGAAGAAGGGAGACCTGAGTGAATGTGGTAATTGGAGGGGAATCTCTTTGTCACCGATAGCTTTGAAAGTTTTCAGTAGAGTGTTGTTAAATAGGTTGGAGCCGGTGGTTGAGGGTATTCTGAGGGATGAACAGGCTGGTTTTAGAAAGGGACGTGGTTGCAATGATCAGATCTTTATAGTTAGGCATTTGATGCAGCAAGTTAATGAAATGAGAGTACCGTTAAGTCTTTGTTTTGTTGATTTTGGAAAGGCTTTTGATAGTGTTTCGAGAGAGACTATGGGGAAGATCATGAGACATTATGGAATACCAGAGGAGTTTGTGAGGGTCATTATGAACATGCATGAGGACACATTTTGTAAAGTGATGGTTGATGGTTGTCTGAGTGATTCGTTTGAAGTCAAGTCCGGAGTAATTCAAGGTGGTGTTCTATCGCCTTTACTATTTATAATGGTCATTGATTACATTATGAAACGCGTTGGAACAGAAACCGGTGCAGGTATACTTTGGGGAGAGAACAGGAAACTTTTGGATTTAGATTATGCAGATGATATAGTTTTGATCTGTGATGGGCCAGAAGAGATGCAGAGAGTGTTGGACTGTTTGGTGAGTGAAGGTCGCAAGGTGGGTTTGGTTATTAATTGTGGAAAAACTGAAATAATCAATATGAATATGGAAAATGCGCAGGAATGTGTAATTGGAGGTATGGTTGTAAAGCAAGTTGATAGGTTTAAATATTTAGTTACTTATTTAGCCAAGGATGGTTCTTTGAACTTTGAATTCGAGGAAAGGTTAAAGAAGGCTAATCAGGCAATGGGAATGCTTAAAAATATTTGGAAAAATAAAAATTTTTCCGTGCATACAAAAATCAAACTTTATAAGGTAATGGTTAGGAGTATCTTAATTTATGGACACGAGTCTTGGTACAGCACAGTGACTATGGAAAATAAATTCTTGGTGTTTGAAAACAAAGCACTTAGAAGAATATTAGGAGTTAAGTGGTGGGAAAGGATACCAAATATTAGAATTAGAGAAATAACGGGAATGCAGCCGGTCGATGAATATGTTAGGTTCTCACGATGGAAATGGCTAGGACATGTGTATAGGAGACAGGGAATAGTACGAGGTACACCAGGGTGGGTGGCACTTGGTAGGAGAGGTAGAGGAAGGCCAAAAGAGACGTGGGTGAGGACAATGAGACGGGAAGCTGGAGATGAGTGTTGGGGAGATCTTGAGGAGTTAGCACAAGATAGGATGTGGTGGTGTGAGTTCATCGAGGCCCTATGCATCCCCGAGGGTGCCACAGGAAATGATTGATTGATTGATTTTATCAAGAAATCATTTACAAGGACCACAGGAATACCAGCTTTGAAAATTTGTGTGTGTTTAGTGAGGAAAAAGCCAATAAAAACAACTAACTAACTGGATGGCCAGCCTGTGCGCCCTATGGCTAGAAAATCATGGAACCTTCTGGGAGGCCAAGGAATTAGTTTTTACACATTCTCCAGTTTTGCCTCCCTGTTGTTTTTTGGTGGTGGTTGTCGTGGTTCTGTTTGATAAGAAGAGGAAGATAAGGTAGGAGGGGAGAGAGGGAAGTGGGGATAGGGGTTGCAAAGTAAGTGAGGAGAAGAACAGCGGATGAGGAGGGTGGAGAGTTAAGGGTGGAAAAATTGTGAGAAGGGGTAGAGAGGGGGCAGATGAGAATAAGAGAACAACCAACTAAGCAAACCTACATCATTTTGCTCTCAAATCACACCATCTGATTCATTATCTGTTCCATGCATTTATCCTTCCCTCCTCTTATTCCCCGTTTGACATTTTTCCTTATATTTTGATGGACATGGGTGTGGGGAGAAGAGAAAGGAATATGGTAAAGACAGGGGGAGGGGGTAACTGGAGGGAGGGAATGGTAGAAGCGTTGGTGGGTATAGCTACGGGATTGTGGAAGACATGAATAGAAATTGAATGAAGGCACATCGATGGGTGATGGAGGGGAAAATGGAAGGGAGAGAATATAGAGGGAGGAAATAGGGTGAGAAAAATGAGAAGTGGTGGGTAAAAATGGAGAAAAGTAAGTTGGTGGTTGAAAGAAACGAAGGGAAGGAAAAAAAGAAAAGGAGAAGGATAAGAAAGGAAGGGAACAAAGATCGAGAGGATATATTATGTGAAGAAGGAGGGGGAGAAGAGACGGAAAGGGGAAAAAAAAAAAAGGAATGAATAAGTGTGGGGGAAAATGAAGGAGGAAGTGTAAGGGGTAGCGTTTGGAAGGGAGGAGGAGCGAAGAAAGAGGAATAGTAAAGAGGGAAGAAAGGAGATAGACAGGAGTAAATTGAGGGGAAGTAGTGAAGCGCAGAGGAAGGAGAAATAGGGAGGACCGAGGAATTGATGATACTGGAGGGAAAATGGGGGACAGAGAGGGTAGAAAATGGAGGGATAGAGAACAAATTATAGTAAGGGATGGGAGGGGGGGTGGAATGAAGAAGGGAAGGCAAAGGTAAAAATGGGGAGGAAGTGCGAAGATGAATATGAAGAAAGGAAGAGAGGGGAAAGTTACGGAAGCTAAAGAAAGAGAACGCGTAGGAGGTGAAAGGGATTGATAGACGTGAGAAAGAGGGTACATGTGGGTGGGATGTGCAGTGATGGAGGAGAGCAATAGAAAGAAGTGTAGGGTGAGGGAAATTTAAGAGGAAGAAGTACAAAAGAGAAAACATGGGCAAGAATTAGGGAATGAAGGACACGTGATGGTGAAGTGAAGGGAAGGAAAGAAACCATAAACCAGAGAGAAGAGGAGCTTACCATGGAACAGAATGAGAGAGAAGGAATAAGTGATACAAGGGAGGGGAGAGTAACAGAGGGCAGAAAGAGATGGATGGTGGTGGAGGTGGGGGTGGGTAGTGGTTGGGAGAGAGGGGAGGGGGATCATTAGAGTGTGAGAATTGGAGGAAAGAGTGTGAGGGAGGAAGAAAAAGAGGTTGACAGGAGAGATAAAAGAGGGGGGGTGAGGGGGAGCAGAAACTGAGCTAGAGAGAGGAGAAAAGGGGTTTGAGAAAGAGAAGGAGGGGAGGGGGGAGATAGGGAAACGGGTGACAGAGGAGATACAAAAAGTGAGAGGGAGGAGAAAAAGGGAAAGCGAGATGGGGGGGGTCAGTGTCAGAGGGAGAGGTAAGGGGAGAAGGTAGTGAATGGAAATTCAAAGGAAAGGGAAGAGAGGAGATATGGAGAGGAGTGAAGAGAGAGCACATGATAAGAAAGGAGACAAAGAGAGAAAATGAGGTACAGAAGAGGGGTGGGGATAAAATTAGGCAGGAAGAAGAATGTGACTGTGTGAATGGGAGGAGAAACGCGACATAGGAGAGAGAGAGAGAGAGAGAGAGAGAGAGAGAGAGAGAGAGAGAGAGAGAGAGAGAGAGAGAGAGAGAGCAGATACGAGACGACAAGAGGGGAAGGGATGAAAGAGAAGTAAGAAAAGATGAATGTGCAATAGCAAGAAGGAGATAAGTAATGGAGGGTAGGGTGAGGGGAAGAGAAAAAAGGAAAATAGAGAGGACGGCATGCAGGAAGAGGAGAATGGGATGAGGCTGGAGATGGAAAGGAAAGGGAAGAGAAAAGGAAGGAGAGGAAGGGAAAAGCGTATATAGGAAGGGAAATGAGGTGGCGGCAGATAGTGAGAAAGAAGAAGCCGAGGTAAGGCGGGAAAGAAAGGACGAGAAGGTAAGGAGGGAGCGATAGAAAGCGTATGTATAGAGAAGGAAGGAGAGGAAGAGGAAGTGGATGTAAAGAAGGAAAGAGAGGAAGAGGCAGCGGACGTGGAGAAGGAAGGAGAGGAAGAGGCAGCGGACGTAGAGAAGGAAGGAGAGGAAGAGGCAGCGGACGTAGAGAAGGAAGGAGAAGACGAAGCGGAGGTAAAGTAAAAAAAAAAAAAAAACAAGAAGGACGTAAAGATGGAGGGAGAGGAACCGGAAGGAAAAAGGAAGGGATCGGAAGAGACGTAGTAAAGAGGGAGGGACCGGAAGAGAGGAGGTAAAGAGGGTGGGACAGGAAGAGAGGAGGTAAAGAGGGGGGGAAAGAGACAAAGGGAAGAAGGTAACGATGGATGCAGAGGACGGTACGTAGGTAAAGAGAGAGAGAGAGAGAGAGGTAACAAGGTAAAGAGAATGAGAAAGCAAGAGACGGTGAAAAGGTAGGGAGAGGATAAAGAAGTGAAATGGGAGAGAGACTTGGAGGTGAGGTGTATGTCGCGACGGGAAGGATGGTTTGTGAAGGAGGATGTGGGAAGAGACAGAGGAAAGGAAGAGAGGCTGAGGGGAGGGAGAATGAGGGATATAGAGTGAAAGCAGTAGTGAGGAGGCTGATTCGGTGGTTTTGTGCTAGTCTTACATTCAGGGGATTCACCAGAGTGGCGGGTTCGAGCCCCACTGACAGTCATTGGGATTGTGGTCTGGACGCTCACGATTAGTTAGAGAAACAGTCTAGTGTAGGACCGGAGGAGAGTTTGATACGAGACTGATGGCAAGGAACAGTATGATTGGCTCATTTACGCTAAAACAGAGTTTGCTGATCTTTGATCAGACCCTCAACCATGTCAAAATGACATATCTAGTATGTATTCAGTACGCACGGTGGGTGTTGGTATGGCCAAGAGAATACTTGGATGTTAGCACTGATGTGTGACACGTGAAGGAATGCGGCACCAAGGAGTACTGCCGGGCCTCAGGTGTACTAATCATTACACCACCAGTCCCACCCCAAACCTACAGACATAGAAGGGAAAAAAGGAAAGAGATAGGCGCTGGAAAGAAGGTGCATGCGACTGAGTGAAGGGAGAGGGGAAAGGGTGAAGGAAAAGGCAACGAGAGAGTAAGAAGCGGGTGCAGGAGGAGAGACAGAGAAAGGGAGTGGGAGCTTGAACAGTATATGTATGAGAAGGGGAGAAGGGGCGAGGACGATGAGTAGATAATACAGAGACGTAGGTGATATGGTGAAAAAGGAGAATATAAAGAGAGAACTACAGAGAGGAAGAGGAGAAACGGATGCTCAGGGGAAAGGGGGTATAGGGAGAAAAGAAAGAGTACAAAGGAGTACAAAGGAAAGCAAACAGCAACAGACCTTATGGTCCTTTCAAGGCTGTTTGTTACAGAGTAGACTATGACTACAAGATCTAACTCTACATGCTGAAGGATAAGGATAGTAAAGCAAGAAGGCTCCTCCCGCCTTCAAACCCTCCAGTTAAAACTGGCAAGAAAAAAGTGAGAAAAACCACCAAACAGCATGGAAAAACTGCCATGGAAATTTCATAGGAAAGACTGAAAAGGAAAAGTTACATTCTATAATACTTTATCTATAAGCTACCAGTATGAATAACCTGGAAGAGGAAGTAGTAAAGTAAAATGGATAATCGAATAAATAAATAACTAATGCATGTCAGTACGGGTACGTTGAGTTGACGGGGCGTCTGCGGGCACAGCTTGGATGTTGCACAGTGCACAGTGTGGATGTTCAGGAGTGGTGCGGCAGCCTTGCTTGGCGTTATTAAGGTAGGCAGCAGTCAGTCAGGCCCCAGCTCCGTTCATTCCACTGAGACTAGGAACTTTCCAATGCTGGACAGGCATACAAGTCACCTCCTGCAGCAGTGACCCCTGCTTAAAATAATCCCGATGGTGGCCACTTAACTAACTGGGACCCTCAGTGACCCACAGCCCATCACAGGTCGAAAGTATGAGTAGTGACAGTTAACTCAGGGCCATCTGTGCATATACTATATTTATATTCAATAAATTGATCCAGGGTCTAAAAAAAATAAAATAAAATGAAAAAAGAAGCATACGCAAGTGTTTTATTCAGGAGTAAGGTAAAACGAGGTACAAAGGTAAGGGAGAGAATGGAGAGGGTGAGAGAAGAGGGAGAGAATGAGGAGGGAATGGAGAGGGGGACGGTTAGATTAGAAAGAAGTAAAGAAGGTCATGAAAATAAAGGGGAGGAGAAGGGGGAAAAAGAGATAGGGAGAATGAACAGGAAAAAGAGAGAAGGGAAAGGGAAGTAAAGAAGGAAAGAAGAGGGAGAGAAGGGGAGAGCAAGGAAAGAAGGGAAAGTAAAGGTAGAGTTAATGATATACACGGGGAATGGAAAGTGTAGAAAGAGGGAGACAATGAGGGAAGAGAAGAGGTAGATGGGAATAGAGAGAGAAGGGAGATGAAAGTAAGAGAAAAGGGATAGAAGATGACAGGGGGAGTCCTGAAAAAGAGAGGGAGATATGGAAAAGAAAGTAGGGAGAGGAAGTATAGTTAAAGAAGAGGGTGGGGAGTGCAAAAAAAATAATAATAATAAGTCGGGGAGGAAGATGAGACAAGGAAGGAAGGGAAAAGGAACTGGAGGGAAGAACAGAAGACGGGAGGGAGAGATGTGGAAGAGAGGGTGAATGGGTGGAGCGGATGGCATGGCATAAAGGAAAGACAAAGGGTATGAATGTGGCGCGGCGGGGTATAATTATGTTGTTACGGTAGGGAGGCAGGGTTGCTTTTTGCTTTATGTGCCTAGGACTTGTTTAATGGGTTGGTGTGGAGGGCAGTGACACTGAGGGACTGCTTCCTGTGGTAACGAGAGAGAGAGAGAGAGAGAGAGAGAGAGAGAGAGAGAGAGACTGATCATATGGAACTTGAGAGGGGAACAGGCGTTACTTCTGGCAAAATAACTTGTTAACCAGTCACGAAGATCAAAGAAAACAATCATTTCGCTCAGCACAGTATTTGTGTGTGTGTGCGTGCGTGCGTGCGTGCGTGCGTGCGTGCGTGTGTGTGTGTGTGTGTGTGTGTGTGTGTGTGTGTGTGTGTGTGTGTGTGTGTGTGTGTGTGTGTGTGTGTGTGTGTGTGTGTGTGCATACGAGCTGTGTTCTTGCACTTGTGTGCATGACTGGGTGGTTGTCTACCTGTGTGGTCCTCCTTTGGGGTAATAAACATAATGCTGGCAGCAGCGCGTAGTTTTAACTTGATCCCCCCGCGAGTACTATGAGCTTTCCTCATCTCTTATTGTGCACCATAAAGCCTTTTGATGCCTCACTCCAAAAGTTTCACCCAAAAGGTCTTATTCTAAGTGGCCTCGGGTATTTTGTATCACCTTTTCCTCTGCAAATTATTTTATCTGTTCCACCTTCATGTAGAGTTGCTTTTATTGATGCATACTCTTTCGATATTAAATGTTACAAATAAATGGTGGAGAAACTTAAGAAGCAGTTGGTAAAATAAATAAAATAAATGGCCAAGGAGAAGATGCCACGAAGTCTCTTACACCACTAGACTACTAAACTGTGTAACACTTAGATGACCCGTTTTTGTCTGCGAAATTACACTATGAAACTACTTCTCCGTTGCATTCCAAGAGATCTGAAAATAAACGTAAAATTCGGATCTTCTCAGGATGATTTAGCGGCGCGCAACAAGTGACACATCTACCCAGAAGTTATTGGGAGGGGAAGGTACATAGACGTCAGGTGGAATGAACCTTATGCCTGTGATGAGTTTTGGTAGAGTCTAGATCAAAAGCTGGCTTACTACACCACTGTGTCTACTGCACACTTAGGTCATATCCGCGATTTTCCTCACTGACGTATTGTATCACAGAGAATCATCAGTGCGTACAGAAACATACTAAGCCTCTCACAGCCTGAAAATATTAGCTAGTGGGGTAAGTGAGAAGTAGAGAAGGGGGACCTTTTGTTCCCGCCTGTACCCTTTACCTCTTCCGTCATCGTGTTCGACTATAAATAAAAAGAGCATAGTGAAGCATGTATATGTGTACTAGATACCGTATCATGTGTTACTTCTGAGGTTCACCCATTAATTTTACTGAAGAAGTTGAAATTGCTGGCTACCTAGGTGAATACGATTGCTGCAGCTGTGTTATACTGCACTGCGTCTAGATATGAATGCTGCTTGGTTCAGGTAGGGAAAGATGTATCTTCCTATATTTTGGTGGATGCAGCTTGGACAAGTGCAAGCATCCGAGGCATGCACTACCATAGTCTGGATGCAGCGTGGACAAGTGCAAGCATCCGAGGCATGCACAACAGTAGTCTGGTTAAGGGTTTGGTTATGATCTCCTAATTCTAAAAATTCATCAGAGCTGCGAGATTACGTCAATCCCTGACTGTATTGAACATGCATACATTTGTGTTTGAAGTTGTCCTCATGTGCATGAGTATGTGTGTATGTTCAAATGTATATGTGTATACATGTTTTATGTGCATGCATGTTTGCGTGTGCGTGTGTCGTGTATATCTGGTGTGTGTGCATACATTACTGTGTGTGTGGTGGCTGCCGTGTGACCGCAGGTGAGGTCAAATGACTGGTTGAATGTAAGTGATATCAGCAGGAATCCAATCTGACCTGATCCCTCACCACCACGCCTGCAAGGCTGAGACCAAGACAGTGGATGTCACCCATTATGCATTCTGGGTAGGATAGGGCAGGTAAGGAACAGGATATATTCAGGGTAAGGTAAAATGAAGTAGAGTTCATCTCAAACACACTCATGCTAGAGTAAGCAGCTGGGACACTCACTAGGGACATCTTTAACCAGTCCACAATGAAATATCTTTCTGTGACTAAATGAAATAGTCCGAAGGTAACTGTTGTTGACAATCTGTTTCCTATGGCCAATACAATATGAACACTGCAACAAAACCCACAGATAGTAACTGTAGGGGATACTCTGTGCACCAACACTTAAACTGGCAAGTGATGACGGGTGACGGTATACCTGTAGGTGTGTCAACACTGTCCTCTCTCCGCGTCACCAGCTGTCAGCGCTATGTATAAATGACGCAGTGGCACATCCCCTGACACCACTATTGGCCCCAGATGATGCTACCTGATGATGACAACAACAGTATCGACAACAACAACAACAACAACTGTGTTCTATTATCCAAACCTTTCTTGCCTGATCAGAAGCGTAGGGGCCTCAGGCTAAGCTAATCAGTCCCGCCATTTAAGGCGAGGGTGACCAAACTCTCTGGTCCCTGAGTGGTAGGCTGGTGTGTAAGTAATAAGACCCAGACTTTTCTCAGATGTCAGCTCTTACAGGCATCATCTGGCTGTAGCGCCTGAACCCACCAGACCACCAGACGTTATTTGGTTATGTGGTCACCGACCAACGTATTAAATGGTTTCATGGATTACGGGAAATGAGCTGTCAGTCAGTGCTCAGTTATCCGAGGTGGTACCTCATCGAGTGAGGGGATGGTGTGCATACCACTTACCATACAACAAAAGCGATTAAAATAATCCATTCATCATCCAACCCTGGACCGATCGGAAGCACTGGGGCCCGGGGTCAGGCTATCCAGTCCAGATCTTTAAAGGGAGAGTGATTAGTCGTTCGTCCTTTTAATAATAATAATAATAGTAATAATAATAATAATAATAATAATAATAATAATAATAATAATAATAATAATAATAATAATAATAATAATGATAATAATAATAATAATAATAATAATAATAATAATAATAATAATAATGATAATAATAATAATAATAATAATAATAATAATAATAATAATAATAATAATAATAGTAATAATAATAATAATGATGGTGATAATAATAAGTAATAATAATGACAATACTTATTATTATTATTATTAGTAGTAGTAGTAGTAGTGTCAAGTGGGGTTGGTGGAGGATTAGTGCCCCTCCCTGTAAAACAATTAACTCTAAGCCCTTGACCACCCCGTTTGGGATATATGGCGTCTGGCAATGGATGGATGGATGGATTATTATTATTATTATTAGTAGTAGTAGTAGTAGTAGCAGTAGTAGTAGTAGTAGTAGTGGTGGTAGTAGCAGCAGCAGCAGTGGTAGTAGTAGTAGTGGTAGTAGTAGTAGTGGTAGTGGTAGTAGTATTAGTAGTAGTAGTAATAATAATAGAAGTAGAGGTAGTAGTAATATAAACATTATCAGTATAATTATATGTACGAGTAATGTACAGAAAATTGCTGTTTGAGACCACCTTTTCACGACTCGCCTTCTCCTCTGTCTAGAGAAAGGGCATTTTTCCGATGGACTCTTTACTGTTTGTATATAATATTTCCGTGTCGCCCTGCGAACTGGGCAGAAATCGGCAGAACTTGCTGATAATTGTATGAGCGAGATAACCGAGCAGATCAGTATCATGCATGTGGTGGGGTGATGAAGCACAATATCAAAACTTAGTTATCCCGGATACCACGAAAACTACAGCGAACCCATGAACACTGTTTAGCTTATGGAAGAGTAATACAGTAGGTGTTACTTTAGTGACTTTTGTCCAGAGTCGCCACAATATTAAAAGTACTAAAAAAGCATCAAACTGAGCGCCAGAACGGGGTTATCTCGGAAAGTATTACAGCTATAGTGGACCTGTGTGCATCGTTAGAAAGCTAAAATAACATCAAGCTTGCCTTGATATAAGTTTAAATCTTTGAAATAAAGATACCAAAAAATTTAGAGTAGCTAAACATTTCTCTCGTATTTTTTAAATTCATATTTCTGTCAGGCGGGTCATCATCCTCATCATCGATATCATCGTCATCATTCCCGTGTTTCCCACAAAGTGTTGCTAAAGTAATACTTCTTTCATAAGAAGTTACACCTATAGCTCTATGATCATAATCATCATCATCATCAGCAGCAGCAGCAATGATGATGATGTATTGATCCAGTCTACAATAAGTGTCTCTCCCCAACATTTTCCCCTCTGACTTACTGATGTTAGTCTGGTCCATCCCAACCCAACATACTAACTGCCTTCATCTCTACATCTGGTTTTCTACTCATACTTTCCACTCACTCCCTCGTCTCTGATATCCCTCCCACCTCTCAAGTAAGAGAGGTCTTCCCAAAACTGACTTAAATAGCTTACCAATAATAAAATTAAATTACACGTCATCGTAATGAGGGGTATAATGAAGACTGTTTGTACCCAGCCCATGTGTTCGTGGAAATAGGACTGGCATGAGAATATGCTTGGAGGGGCAGGAGGTGGCCAAACGGTGGACAACAGAGGAAGTGGGGTGTTGTCCGGAAGAACACGAGATCTATCTCAGGTTAGGGTAAGGACCAAGCAATTTGCTGATTGGAATTTTTTAAAAAGTCTTAACAGATCATCCAAAATGCTCTCCGACTGACATACCCTCTCCCTCCTAGCTAATAATTTAGCCTACATCAGTCCTGAATGAAACAGTCTAAACATGTGGGTATTAGGGCCTGAGCACTATCTGCTGCATGTAGGAGGAATGTTTCGCTACAGGACTCAGTGTCACGTGTATGTCCCAGACTGAATTAACTTAAAAAACTAATATAAAAAAAAAAAAAGCGCCAGGGAATCGCAAGCATAAAAAAAAAAGAAAATAACAAGTTGTAGCGCAGGGAAGGTTAATTATCTTCTTTTCCTTCCATTAACCATCCTTTCCCTTTCCCCCATTTTAACCCACTGTTCTCCTTTCCCCCCGCGTGACCCACCCCGCACATGTCCCCCGACGCAGAAAGGCGTGTCACACAGGAGCCTCCCCTCTTGTCGGGGCATCTTTCCTTTCCCTTCCCCTTTCCCTTCTTGTCCCATCAGTTCCTCACTCTTCACACTTTCCTACTCCTCTTCCCTTTCGAACCCCTTTTCACTCCTCTCCTCCCGTTCTCCATTTCCCAGACCTCCCCTTAGTATCTCATTATCCCCTCTTCCCATTCTTCCCCTCCCTTTCGCCTTACTGGTTCCCTCAGCTCCCCTTACCCCCTTCTCACTCTATTCATCATCTTATGTCAACCCATTCTTACTCGTACCCTCACCTTTTCCTTCTCTTTTCCACTTCTCCATTCCTTCTTCCCTCTTTCCCCACACGTCCCCTCTCCCTCTTACCCTCCCCCTTCCCTCTCTTTCCCTTCCCTTCCCCTCTCCCTCCTCCCTTCCTGCCCCTCCCCACTCTAACTCTTTCACTGCCTCTCTCCTCATCTCTCCCTCCCACTAGTTATTTCATCTTTCCCCTTTCCTTCCATTACCCTAGAGCTCCCTCCCCTTCCCCCTGCCTCAGGAACTGCCAACCCTCGTCAGCTTTAAGGGGAACCCTTGAAGGGGCGTGACGGACACTTGACAGAAATATGATCCTGTCACAGTTATTGGGATTATTGTGTCAGTTCGTGTACGTTGCATGTGTGCCCCTTCTCTACAGCCCCTCGTGTGTGGAGAAATGTGCAAGTTGATTTTCATGTGTGTGTGTGTGTGTGTGTGTGTGTGTGTGTGTGTGTGTGTGTGTGTGTGTGTGTGTGTGTGTGTGTGTAGTTAAGAGGAATGTGTTGTGGCAGAGGACACGAAAAGTTATAATTACAAAGACAGGATTTGGATGACGTATGGCAGACGACACAACGGGCTCCGTCACACGGGAATTGTGAAAATCGTTCTTTGGAGTGGATCTTTATGATTGTGAGATGAAGGCCAGAAAACCAAAGCTTTCAGTGATGAGTGCATGGACGTATAACCCATTTCACTGGACTTTCAATTTATAGTTTTTAACTTTCCTGATCATGTCTCTAATACCCTCCTCCACCACTGGTATTAGCCTGTTTGCTAGAATGGTGATGATGACCATGACAGATACAGAGACCTCACAAACCTTACGGAATTACATACTCTCTAATGACAGGACTTTGGGAACAACATAACAGTGCATGAACCACACGTTACCTATATCCCGACATGCGCCTTAAACCACCAGACCACAACCAGGACTGTGTATAAGATAAGGGGTTTTATTCTAAGTGGCTTTGGAGATTTCGTAGTATGTCTTCCTCAGCTCTATACTATGTCTGTTGCACCTCAGTGTCCTCTTACATGTCACTGACACAAACTATGTCGATTTTAAAGAGATAGAAAGAAATACGGAGAAATCTTAATAATAATTGGTAAAAAACATAATTAAGGAGGAATTGTTATGAAACCTCCTGTGTCACCTAATATAAGAATCAGAGGGCGATAAACAATTTGATAATGGAAAGAATATTAACCATGCAAGTCAAAAAATAAATAAGACGATAAATAAGTCTACGAAACCTCCTCTGTATCCTAAAACACTGTCTAGAGAGCAAAGGGCAGGTGAGCATGGGGCGTGTAGTGGTAGGGTATGTAGGAGGGAGGGATGTGGGAGTCTCTTGTTGTTGAGGGAGACATGGAGGGAGGGAGGGGAGGGAGGGAGGGTGAGGGAGAGGGGTGGAGAGAGAAAGAGAGGGAGAATGACTAGTAGAGAGGGAGGAAAATAGACAGAGAGGGAGAGAGGAAGGGATGAAGTGGGAGAAGGGTAATGACTGATACACAAACAGAAAGGGGGAAATATGAGCAACACAGAGGAAGAGAGGGAGGAGGGACGGAGGGAGAGAAGAAAAATGACTTAAAGACGCTGGAGAGAAGCACTGAAGGGAAGGGAGGAAAGTAGATCAGGAAGGAGAGAGAGAGAGAGAGAGAGAGAGAGAGAGAGAGAGAGAGAGAGAGAGAGAGAGAGAGAGAGAGAAATTACAAAGATACACAGTTGTTACAAATCTTGCGGTCCTATATCGGTGATATGAACAAAACAGTAGGAATATTTTTGATTTCTCATTACAGAATATCAAGAAATGGATACCAAGCAGAAACCTAAGCGCTCCATTCGGTTATATATGTCTGTCTGTCTGTTTGTCTGTCTGTCTATCTCTGTCTCTGTCTGTCTGTCTGTCTGTCTGTCTGTCTCTGTCTCTGTCTCTAACACTATTTTCGTCCCCTTCATATTTTCATTCATGGTCCCTCTTCCCAGGTTCCATTCATATACAACATCTTCACCCCCCTCCCCCGTGTCCAGTCTTTCTGTCGCCACCCCTTCATTATTTCTTCTTTCTTCCTCTCTCTCTCTCTCTCTCTCTCTCTCTCTCTCTCTCTCTCTCTCTCTCTCATGCACACACACACACACACACACACACGATATTTATGAATGGAGTCACACACCGACCCACCCCCTGTTGTGTGCACCAGGGTTTACCTTCACGATTCTATGCCTCTTAATTCCTACTCTCTCTCTCTCTCTCTCTCTCTCTCTCTCTCTCTCTCTTTGTTCACAATACTAAGCCATTATATTTCTTCTACCTCTCGTCCTCCTCCTTTAATTTTCTCTCCTTCTTATTCCCTATATTTTCCTTTTTGTTCCGCCACCTAACTCCTCTGTTTTGTCTACAGGATTTACAGCCACCATGTTCCTTCTTTCTCTGTCCCATCATTATTTCTCCATTCTTTTTCTCTCTCATCTCCTCTCTTCTAATTTCCTTTTTCCATATTTTTTTTCTCTTTTTTATTATCTCCTTTTCATTTGCTGCTCGCTCATTTTTCTCTCAGTTACTTCCTTATCTGCTCTACGTTCACTTTCTCTTTTTCTAGCTTTCCTTTCTCCTATTCCTTTTTTTTCCCTCTTCCTCTTTTCGTCTTTCCGTCTATATTTATTCTCATCTCCATTTTTTCTCTCCTCGTCTATCCTTTCTATTTTTCGTTTAATTCCTTCAGGCCAATACTTTTTCCTCTTGTAATCACCAGCTGATTTTATTCACTGTAAAGGAGACGTTGCCTGCTGCAGTGGTTTAATACTGACATCATTAAACTCTTCACTATTTGAGTGTTCTTTTCAGCTGAGTAAAATCACACGGTATCACCACAAAAATAATGAATAATTCAGATTGCCAGCATTCCCAGGGGTATGGACGATGGTCTCCACACAGCTCCACTACAGTGATATGGAAAGACCAATACTTCTATGCAAATTCCCATTATGACTTTTCTTGTCCTTCTGCCTACGGGTAACTTTACACTTCCTCTTCTGTCTTTCTTTCCTTCATTCTTTCCTCTTCCTTCTGCCTGTGGGTGACTCTACACTGAGTGACAAGCCAAATGGTTTCCTGTACACCAGGAAACCATTTACTACCCTGGGTGGTAACCATATAACCAAATTTTGGCGCCTGGTGGTTTAGTGAGTAATTATTGCGCTCCAATCGGATTGAGCCGGTGAAGGTTTATATCCAAGGGATGGTTGGGGTTGATTGCTCATGTAATGCCACTCAGGGATGAGTGAGGCTGGTCACTCTCATCTTAAATGTCGGGACCAACTGCTTAGCCCAGGGCTCCTACGCTCCTCATGGGTCAATGTAGGATTGGATGATGGATGGATGGATGGATGGATCACTGAACGTACAAGAACACAAGATCTCAAATATGTGCGAAGTTTGTTAGTTGATCTTTGATCCCCTAAAGTCATTTAAACTGCTTAGATCAGAAAAGAGAACATTAAAAAGATTATTCAGGGACATTAGCCCAAGGAACAATTGTGCCCAATATGTAATATATAAGTGAAGAAATGAACTGCAAAGTGTTTGTAAGAAAGAAGGAATAAGAAGAAGCACGTGTATGAGTATATACAATATGATCTCTATAATAATGTGAAGAGCATAATGACGTCCTTGGGTTGAAGAAGTTGACTCCTTTACTTCCATAGCCGGAGGGAATGGTGGGCGGGGTAGAACCTTCCTCTTTTCTATCGTTATTCCGTAGTGTTGGTGGTAAAAAGATCTTCATTATTTAGTAGCACCTCCTCGTTACCGAGACATTTTTCATATTACTCATGCACCTTATAATTCACTTCTGTGCTATTTATACCGTGTACATATCGGCAAAGTTTGCAGCAGGAACATCTATCCGTCTATCCATCTATAGTCAGATGCCATAATTCCGAAAGCGGTGGCCATAAACGAATCGCCCTCATGACAGTCTGTCCTCTGCCATCAGGCTGCCCTCTCTCCAACCCATACCACCCTCACTCACCTGCTTCTCCACCTGATCCCTCCATCTCATCTCCCCTTCCTTTCTTCCCCTCCACCTCACTCACATACACAGTCCTAGTCAGTCTCCTAGTTTCCATTCTCTCATGCCCAAACCGTCTCACGGTACTTTTCCTACTTCATTCTATACCAATATCATGCAAAAGGATATTGAGGTGCATGTGAGGAAAAAATCGCTAATGAAAAGATTCTACAAAATAACCAGAGCCAATAAAGATATGATTTTTTCTCATATTTGTACCTGTAGGTTAGATAGTTTAATCTATCTATCTATCTATTGCCAGACGCCTCAATCCCGTTTGGGGTGGCCACAAACAAATCGCCTCCAAGTCACCCTGTCCCCCGCCATTTCACTGCCCTGCTCCCAACTCACACCCCCCTCTCTCATATACCTCTCCACCCCATCCCTCCATCTCATCCACGGCCTCCCCTCCCTCTTCTCCCCTCCACCTCACTCACATACACTCTCTTCGTCAGTCTCCCACCCTCCATCCTCTCCACATGGCCAAACCACCTCAGTGTGTTCCTCATAACGCTTCCTATCACATCCACATCCACACCACAACGCTCCTTTACATCCTCATTCGTCAGCCTGTCTCTCCATGTGACTCCACAGGCTCCTCTTAAATAACTCATTTCCACTGCTCTCACTCTTGACTTGTGTCCTTCCAACAATGTCCAAGCTTCACTTCCGTACGTTAGAGTTGGTATCACAATACTGTCATGTAGCAACTTTTTCACTTCCATCCTCACTTCCCTGTTTCTTATCACTGCTTTCAAAGAACCAGCAACCTTTCTTCCCCTGCTGTACCCTTTTCAAGCACTTCATCCTCCAAACCTCCATCCTTACTCATCACACTACCCAAATACTTAAACGTACTCACATTTTCCAATTCCTCACCATCCAACCTCGCTGTACATTCACTAACTTCACCTCTCTCAAAGACCATCACTTTACTCTTCCCTACATTCACCTTTAGGTTCCGTTTCTTACACACTCTCTCAAACTCATCCACCAAGCCTTGCAGCTCCCCTTCGTCTTCACTCAACAACACAGCATCATCTGCAAACAACAGTACAGGGAGTTTCCAAACACTATCGTCTCTCACCAGGGCCACTCCAACATCCACTACCCTACCCTGTACCTCCCTTATTACCCCATCCATGTACAGATTGAACAACCATGGAGACATGACACATCCCTGTTTCAAACCAACTTTCAAAGAGAAAAATTCACTTAGTTCACCATCCACACGCACTGCAGCCTTCGCACCATTGTACATACTCTTCACAGCATTCAACAACTTCCCATCTATTCCATATATTCTTAACACTTTCCACAATCCTTGTCTATCCACCCTGTCATATGCTTTCTCCAAATCCATGAAAGCCGCTTACAACTTCTTTCCCTTCTCTAGAAACTTTTCCACTAAAGATCTAAGAATGAATATCTGATCTACACAACCTCTTCCCTTCCTAAAGCCTCCCTGTTCTTCTCCAACTAATATCTCTGTTCTTTCTCTAACTCTGTCTATAAGTATCCTACCATACACTTTTCCTATTATACTAAGAAGACAAATGCCCCTATGATTACCACACGCTTCTTTTTCCCCTTTTCCTTTGTACAAGGGAATAATTATACCCGACTTCCAATCCTCCGGGACTCTACCTTCCTCCCATGCCAATCTGCACATCTTCCACATCCATTCGACTACTATCTCTCCCCCATGCTTCAGCATTTCACCACACACTCCATCAATTCCTGGGGCTTTCCCCGATTTAACTTTCTTCATTGCTTCCACAACTTCTATCCTACTGATTTCTTCCTGTCTTCTCACCTCCCTCCTTCTCCCAGCCATTCCCCAACCACTTATACTCGCATTACTTCCATCCTCTACGTTCAACAATTCCTTAAAGTGTTCTCTCCATCTGCTCACTTTTTCTCCCTTCTCCACTAGTAACCTACCATTTTTATCTTTCACTCCCCTGCTAACTTCACTTCCACCCTGTCTTACTCTTTTCACTTCTCTCCAGAACATTTTCTTACAGTCCCTCCATTTTACACTCAAATTCCTTCCAAATTCCTCATCCACTCTCTTCTTACTCTCTCTTACTAATCTTTTCACCTCTCTCTTTCTTTCCACGTATAACTCTCTCTTCCGCCTCTCAACTTCTTCCACGCCCCTATTTCTCATCCATTCATTGTATGCTTTCTTCTTTTGTGCCACAGCCTGTTTCACCTCTTCAGTCCACCAAGCTGTTCCTTGCACCCCCTCCGTCTTCTCTTCCTTCCACACACCACATCACATGCTGCACATATTTCTTCTGTAAATATCTTACATCTGTAAATATCTTCCACGTCTCCCATCTGCTCCAATTCATAATTGCCCAATCATTCCTCCACTTCTCTCTTATACTCTGCCTTTTTAATGTGATCAGCTATTATGAAGAATATAACTTGTGTACTGTCTCACTCTTTCTCCTGCTTTCACCTGCTTTCTTGCGTTTTCTCCATTCTTCCTTTCGGCTGCCTTTTATTCTATAGTTTCTTCTTTGAGTTTTATTGGTCCCTTCTCCATTCTACATTTCGTCCTTCGCAGTTTGTTGTTTTTATTTCCCTATCCTAATCATCCTCGTCTTTCTTCATTCTTCTTTCCATCCATCCCCCATTTTTTTTTTCTGTCTCTGTCTTTTCTTTTCCCCCTCTCCCCTTCTTTCTCAAGTCTCATTTATTTGTTTCTGTCTTATTTTCATCCAATCCTCCCTCCTTCGTGTTTTTTCTCCTCCTCTGACTTTTTATGTCCTTATATTTCTCCTTCGTCTCTGTTCTCTCCTTTCTCCATTCTCTTCCTTTGTCTGCCTCCGTCATTGCTTCATCTTACCCTTCATATCACCTTTCTCTTGACTTGATCTTTCATCCTCTCCTCCGTCTCTCCTCTGGTTGTCTGTTTATCTATATCTATGTTTGTCTGTCTATTTATCTATCCTATCTTTCTGCCTACCTACCTATCTATCTGTTTATCTATCTATCATTCTGTCTGTCTACCTATCCATCTATTTACCTATATCTATCTACTCTTATCCCCAGGCTTCTAGGAAATAAAAATGACTATAAGCGACTGAAGAGGATGTTAATAGTGAAAATAGAAAGTGGAGAAAGAAGGAAACATGGGAGAGAGAGAGAGAGAGAGAGAGAGAGAGAGAGAGAGAGAGAGAGAGAGAGAGAGAGAGAGAGATGGAAGGGTGGAAGAGAGTCGTATTTTATCCACTTTCAAGGTGTAGGGGACCGAGGTTAGGCTAACTTATTGTACTGCATTTAAGAGCATATAACTAGGCTACATTCACTGGCTGCAGTACATGACTGATAAATCTTCAGTTGCTTCATGGAGATCGAATCTATGCACATGGTTAGACCGTCACTCCTGCTGGGCCGCCTTGACCACTAGACCGCGAGCCGCAAAATATAGTACATCTGTCCAAACTCTACGCCTCTTCTGCCCCGTCAGGAGCGTAGGTGCCCGGGGCCAGGCTACTCCGTCTTGAATTTCAAGGCAAGGGTGTCTGACTCACTGGCCCAGAGTGGCATTATGATCATTAAACCCCAGCCAATTTCTCGGACGTAATCCCTTGTGGCGCCGTCCGGTTGGAGCGCCATAACCCACTGAACCACCAGGTGTCATTTGGCAATATGATTTCCACCCAGCGTAGTAAATGGTTTCCTAGGGTACAGTAAACAATTTGGCTTGTCACTCAGTGTAGTCAGCACCTACCACCAGAGTATAGGAAAGTATTAAAAGAAAAACAGTGCTATCCCTCAGTGGTTATCAGTACACAGGCAGTTCCTCCGAAGATGAAAAAAAAAAAAAAAAACAGAGAGAGAGAGAGAGAGAGAGAGAAAGAGGTGGACTGGACGAAGGGAGGAAGTTATGTGTCTGGGGGGAGGAGACTGGTCGAGGGTCATTAAGGGTCATAAACTGGCTAGGGGAGAGAGGGAGGGGTTGTAGTGACAGGGAGGGAAAGAGGGAGGGGTTTTGAGGTGGAAGAGACAGAGGGACAGGGAGGGACAAAGTGAGGAAAAAAATGCAGTGAATGAAGAGGAAAGGGAGGGGTGGCGAGAGAAGAGAGATGGAAGGGGCACCCGTCTGGCAGCAAACTCTCATCCCTTTTCTGTCCAACTCTCTAATGCAAGAGTTAACCGTTACTCCCAGTCTTTCATTCATGCAACAGGTCAGCTCTGGAACTGTCTCCCTCTGTCTGTATTTCCTCCTGCCTATGATCTCCAGTCTTTCAAACGCAGTGTGTCCAGGCATCTCAAAATGATCGGATCTTGAATTTGGCTCTCTATTGTATTTTGTTTTTCTCTTGGAGGGAACTGTTACTGCGGGCTCATGGCCTTTGGTTCCTTCTTCCTCGCATAAAAAAAAAAAAAAAAAAAAAAAAAGGAAAGAGACAAGAAAATGGATGGGGTTAAGACGTACAAATAGCCTATAGAGGAGTATGAAGGAAAGCAAACAACGACAGACCTGTTGGTCCCCTCGAGGCTGTTTGATATGGGGGAGTGAATAACTCGTGTAACGATTCTATGAGACAAAGGCAAGGAGAGGAAAGCAGAATACCCCTCCCCACCCACTAAATCCTCCAGTCGCAGTAAGAAGAAAGGAAAAACATAGAAAGGTCTGTTATGAAACATGGAAAAGCTGTCATTAAAATTTCATAGCAAACAATGAAAGGAAATCAAATTCTCCTCTATCTTACCTGATATTCAGGGATAGATGGACGAGCAGAGAGGACTAGAGGAAGGAAAAAAAGTCAGGAGTGAGGAAAGCGATGGGGGAAAGGAGAAAGGGTGAGGGAGAAGCAAAGGTAGGGAGAAAGAAAGAGAAATTTGAAGGGAAGGAAGTATGAGGGAAAGGGAGAAAAAGGAGCAGGGAAAGGAGAGAGGAAGCGAGGGAGGGCAGGACGAGGAAAGGAGGTGAAGCTCATAAAGGTGGAGGGAAGAGGGTGAAATAAGTAGTATGGAGGACGGTGGAGTAGGGGTTGGTGGAATGAGAGCAGGGGAATGGGGTGAGGTGGAAGGGGAACAAGAGAATGGAGGGAGGTGGATGTGGAGCAGGTGACTGTGGAAAGGTGGAAAGGGGGAAGAGGAGTAGGTCGGGGTGAGGGGTGATGCAGTCAGGGAGGGATGGAGAGGCAGACTAACACGCATGACTGGAAAGTCACAAGAGTACAAAGAAAAGGGAAATTAGGGCGACGGAGAGAAAATGTGGGGAAGAAACTTTAGGAATGTTAAGAAAATTATCATCCATATCATCTTTGAATTAAGGTGGAGAGAAAGTGTCGTGATAAGCAACTGAGATGGGTAAGAGAATCCTCCTCCTTCTCATCATCATCATTATCATCATCATCATCATCTTCGTCACCATCATCATCATCATCACCATTCCAAATTTTATTCTCATCTCAAGCTGGGGTGAGAGGAATTAAAGAGTGCAGTCAGCAACGATAAAGAGACGTTTTGGCTTCGTCACATGACTCATACAAAACTGGCGTCTTCTCTTACCTTGTTGATATTTTTGTTGTTGTTACTGTTCTTGTTGTATCCTCAGGCTCTGGACTTGAACCCAGTGGAGTATAGGTTAATGCTGCTCTTCTAATGCAGTCCATCGTCCTCATTTGGGGGAATAAGGAGGGAGCTGAGGGAAGTTTGTATAGCCAGACAGGTGAGCCACCTAGTACTATTGGTGTCTTCACGTGAAGGTGTCCCTCTCCAGCCCCCATCTCATAATTGCAGCAGATAATTGATTGTAAGATTTTTTTATGAATCTCAATTCAACTCGTTCAAATCTTCTTTCACTGCCTCCTGGTGAAGTATCCATAAAATATCTTAAGTAGGTTGTCTGGCCAGTAAGTCACATTAGAAGAGAATTATGATCTTTATTAGAAACAGATTTGATTGGCCTATTTTATCTCTTTAATATTTATTGTACTTCTAGTGTAAAGGACATAGCAGCTGTGTGAATATGGCTAAAAGTATAAACAAACAGTCTTATAAATAACATGAGATCAAGGATGTTTCTGAGTTTTTGTTTTGCAAGTACTTTATCACTTTAATATTCATTCTGATTTGATTCTGAAGGGCTTATAGCTGTATGAGCGAGGTTAAAAGTATAAACACATAATTGTATACACAAGCCAATATCCGGGAGGTTTGTGTATAGGGCATATTATGATCCTCATTTGTGCCTCTTATCCATTGCAAGTTTCGTCTATCTCGGGTCGCCCCGCCCTTCATTACTCAGTCTGTGCCTCCTTTGGTTTAAATGGTCGTGGTGCTACATTTCTCTCTTTCACCTTTTATTATATTTTTTTTTTGGGGGGGTGAGGGTGGGGGGAGTCATCTTAGGACTTTACATCACCATCTTTATGAGACTGAGAGACGTTAAGAGATTTTGTTAGGTACATTTGACGTTATATCTCACACTTCTTCAGTTCCTTTTTATCCGCCCCCGCCCCGGAGGGGCTCGGGGTCGGGTATTATTTTCACTTGGTTTGTCTGTTTGTTTGTTTGTCTGTCTGTCTGTTTGTCTGTTAACAACTTCACGCGAAAATTACTGGTGCGATTGTGACTAAAATTACAGGGATGATGGGCTATGACCTTCTGATCGTCTGAATAAATTTTGGGTTAAACTGGGCCAAGGCCCAAGCTGTAGGCCCAAAAAATGTAAACAAATATATTTAATAGTTTTTTTCGCCATAACTCCTTTCAAAATCTTCATATCGACGTGGTACCAAAACCTAAAGGAGCATCTTTCAAATCTGCATCCAATAACATGCCTCAATACAAAAAAGGGGCCATCTCCCAGTTAGTGGAACGGGGAAAGTGTCAGGTGAGTCAGGCCTAAAATTTCAAATGGGCATAAAACCGTCATTTTTTATTCGATTTAGGCCTACACCAAATTTGATATGTGACATCTTTGACTAAATATCTTGTTGTGTTTATATGTCAGCACTAAAATGACTGCCGGGGACGGGTTTGATGTGCCTTGGCACCGCTTCATGTTTGCTATCTCTTTGTCTACTATTCATCAGCTTTCTATTTTTTTTTTTTCCACAGTTAAAACTGAGTTAACTGTTAAAGTTGTCAGGTGTCTGAGGAGCATGTGTGGAGTGGCTCGGCTTGTATGGATCAAGTGAGAAATGATGAATAAGGAGACCTGGAGTTATGCGAGAGATGGCTGATCGGGTTGGGCAGAAAGTGTTGTGGTTGTTTGGACATAAGGAGGGAATAGATGAAGAACGATTGTTGAAAAAGATAACTGGATCTGATGTGAGAGGTGTAAGGCTAAGAGGAAGACCACTAATAGGATAGATCGACAGTGTGAAGGGAGCGTTAGATGCGAGAGGGATGTCTGTAGAGCAAGAAGGAGTGGCTGTGCATGATAGGGATGACTGAAGAAAAAATGTTAATAAATAAATGGTGACGCGTCCACGAGGGGATATTCTCCGGCATTTGGTCTAATCAGCTGATCAAGTCAGGTGCAGGGAAGGGGATAGGTCCATTTTGATATGGCAGGGGTAAACTAGCTCGGCTGCCAGGCCCTGTTGATGATGTCGCTAGTTTGCACTGTGCAGTTGACCCTCATGATGTGTGGTGTGGTGATGAGTGGTCTCTTCTCCCTTTAGAGAATAAGATACGAGTAAATGTGTGTGTATGGATGAATAATTTGCTGAGTGATATTATCTTTCCCAGCCACTTTGTGGATTAAAAAGTGCTTAACCAGCTGAATGCTGGCTATTTTTAGCCTTATGGGTCACCCCAGTGCCGGCCATTTTTCGATCTTTTTTTTTTGGCTAAAATGATAGATTTTGATGTGGAAACAACGAATTTCGCCATCAAAATGCTCACCGAGGCTCGGAAACGGGTTTTGTTAAGTCCTGCATAGTCGTGTACAGGTATAGCCGCTCTCTCACGCTTAACATGTGTGTGAGAGAAAGCCGTTTTCTATGTAAGGTATACTTAGGTATTTATGCTGGGAAGGTATTGCAATGTTCAGTACACTTTTCTGATTAATTATTACTTCAGCATCTATCACAATTTGCATGTCTTTCTCACTGTGAATGCATTATCTTACACTTACTTGAAGATAGATACAACCTGACTTCATTACATACAGTCCTGGCACTTACAAGAAGGTATTTACAACTTAACTTCATTATATAGTCCTTACACTTACAAGAAAATATTTACAACTTACACTTACATGAAAATATTTACAAAATGCCCTCACTATGTACAGCATTGGGTGAGGCACACAGGCAGAGTGAGGCAGAGTGAGCGCGAAGGGGGAGCGAGTCAGTGTGTGGCCTTGACAGCCTGGGGGATGGTAGAGGAACAGTTACCTTACATCCCTGCCAATTTTTACCTGCGAATCTTGAAAAATGCGGTCACAGTGAAGTTCTTTATTTTAAACTGTTTTAAAACGGCACTGGAACTGGCCGCAGAATTATGTCAGACCGTTTTAAAACGGCACTGGCACGTGGCGGGTTAAATCTTCACTATTATCTGCCATTGTTCTCTGCCTGGTGTTAGAAGCAGTGTGCTCCTTATGTAATTACCTTTAAAGAGTAGTACTGAAAGTGATCTACATAAGTGTGGGTCAAACTGCAATGTACACATTACATGCAACATATTCACCTTATCAGTATCGCTAATAATAGCATACTCGGACAAGCACATTAGAGTGAACTGTCCCTATGAGGATACTAGACTACCCCTCACCTCGACCCGTCCACCACATCCTCTGAATGTGAAAGGTATGTTGTACATAACTTGATTTGTCTTTTTGTTTCTGGTTGAAGTGTAATATCTCACGATCAAGAGGCACATTCACGGATAAACTTGCTATCACGTTCCGTTTTTGAGTAAAATCTGCTTTTAAAAGAAGGACAAGGACTGAAAGATTTAGAATCTTACCTTGTATTTTGTTCTTGGAAAATAAACGTTACTTATGACAGGGATTGCGCGCATGGTTGTTTATTTTTACCACAGAGAACGAAATAAAAAAAAAAAATATATGACTTTCTTTAAACTACCGGGCAGGGCAATCCAGTGATTAATGGTTGATTAGACATGCTATTATACTATCTCAAGTGGAATAGATTGCGATTACCATTCCTTGCTATAATAAATGAAATCCATTAGGAAGACAATTGCAAAAGTCATGTGATTCATTACCTTTCCATTCATAATCGAGGCAAAGATTAATACGATTTTAAGCTATGTAAAAAGAAAAACACACACACATGCATCACACCCAACCAATACAAACCAACCGATTCATCACACACACACACACACACACACACACACACACACACACACACACTCACTTAATAGGTCACATGTACACAGGTGGCAGCAAAAAAATAAAATAAAATAAAATAAAATAAAATAAATAAATAAATAAAATATATAAAAATCCTTCATCGGAGTTAACGTGTGTAAGATGATGCTTATTTTTATTTATTTACTTGTTTTTTGTATCTTGCTATTCCTAGACAATTTTATTCAAAGTGGGTAAGAAAGAAAATGTCGTCGTCCTGATGGAGTTCATGGAGGATACTCTGTAAAAAGTCGATACGTTCTGAGAAATTACGCATAGATGAAATACTGAGCAACAAAAAAGATTAAGTTTTAGTAATATTTAATGATAGACAGAGACTGAATATAGACAGTGATAGACAGACAGAAAGACAGATAGATAGGTAGATAATAGACAGATAGATAGATATAGAAAGATTCACACAGACAGATAAACTGACAGGCAGGCACATTTAAAAGCAGACGGACAATGAGACACAAAGACAGAAGAACTAAAAGAATAGAGAGGCAGACATACAGACAGAAAAAACAGACAAAAAGCTGAGTATTTGCCATAATCACCTTCCCCAAGTCACATAAATCCAGGAAACGGCTTCTTGTATTTAATAGTAATATGGTTTATGATGATCTAAAATTTACAGATTGTGTTGTGTGGTTTGATGTGGTGTGGCGTGCTCTGGTGTGGTTTGGTTTATGTGGTGTGGTGTGGTGTGGCGCAGTACTGTTAAACTGTAAGAATTTCCCTCTGTGTGCGTGTGAAGTAATTGATCAGTATCTGTGTTAGCGTGTCCTTTGATGGGTGTAGCACCTCCTTATATATAACGTTATTATTATTCATATTTCATCTCCGTACTCCTCTACAAGTTTTTAAGGATATGTTTTTATTAAGCACACACACACACACACACACACACACACACACACACACACACACACACACACACACACACACACACACACACACGAGAAAACCATAATTTCATTTGCCGAAACAACCTGACAATGAAACGGCACAAGAAAACCCCTTAAACTGTCGAGAATAGGCTACATTCCTCCTTCCCTGCAATATATAATCTATATCTATCTATCTATATCTATCTATCTATCTATCTATCAATCAATCTATCTATCTATCAATCAATCTATCTATCTATCTATCTATATATATGTGCGAATGTGTGTGTGTGTGTTTGTGTGTGTGTGTGTGTGTGTGTGTATCAGCGTCCAACGGAGCTCGAGAATTGATTGTCATATAAAAGAGCCTCCTCACCCCATCCTGAGGCACCACACACTCCGTCACCCGCACACATAATGAAGACTATGTAGTGGCTCAGTGTTGGATTTTACCTCGTACACACAAACCACGTGAGATGGCAGTTATTTTATTATTAATATAGTGGCTTACTTGATGACTGGTTAGAAAAGCATTGTTTCCCTTATTATACCATAATTAGTCAAGCAATACTGCAGGTGTGCGTTGTTAACGGGTACAGCATAATGGAGTTCATGGCATAGTTCATTAACTGTATTGTAACTAGCATACTGATGACACATTGCACCCACTGAACAGAGCTTTGGAAAACTTGGAACAAAAATCTTTTTTCAGAAAAATCTTTTACGAACAAGATATACTGCAAAATAATGAAGGATATCCAGTCTATCTATATACCTAGGCTGCTTCCCCAAGGAAAGAGAGGTAGCCCAGACAGGACGACACACTCCCAATTTACTCATCCACTCAAACACATTCATTCACATCTTAGTCCCAAAGGGGAGAACGGACAGATCCTCACAGCACCACACCGCACGAGGGTCAACTGCTCAGTGCAATCAGTGACATCCGCAGCAGGGTCCGACAGCAGAGTTGGTTTACCCCTGCCACATCATAATGGACCCATCCCCTTACCTGCACCTGACCTGATCTGCTGATCAGAGAAAATGCAGGAGAATATCCTCTCAGGGCTGCATCATCATTTATTCATTCACAATTTCTCTCCATTTATTTCTGTCACGCACAGCCACTCTTCCATGCTCAACAGACATCTCTATCACATCCAGCGCTCTCTTCACACTGTCCATCCATCCTATTCGTGGTCTTCCTCTCAGTCTTACACCTCTCACATCAGATCGCTCATTATCCATTCTCTCCATATGCCCAAACCATCGCAACACCCTCTGCTCAACTCGATCAGCCATCTCCCGAACAACTCCAGTTCTCCTTTGCACTTCATTTCTCCACTCGATCCACCCGTGTCACTCCACACATATTCCTCAGACACCTCATCTCCATTACATTCAAACTTTTCCTCTCTGCTACACCCATATTCCATGTTTCAGCCCCATATAATGCAGTCGGTACCATAATACCCTCATACAACCTTCTCTATACATCCATTCTAAGCGAATGACATCTAAACACTTTTTTCATTCCTAACAGCACCTTTCCCACTTCATTCATTCTAAGCTTAATTCACTTCTGCATCTACTCTTCCATCCACAGCAACATGTGACCCTAAATACTTGAAACACTCTACCTCCTCAAGCAACTCACCATTCAAAACTTTATTCATCCTCCTACCATCTACCAACCTCGTACACTTCATCACTTTACTCTTATTCACATTTACTTTCAATTTCCTCCTTTCACACACCCTTCCATGCTCCTCTACCAACTGTCTCAATCTCTCCTCTGAATCAGCCACCAATGCAATATCATCCGCAAACAGCAGCTGCTTCAGATTCCACTCTCCACCATCAACATTCACCAGACTCAGACCTCCACCTTACACTCTTGCATTCACCTCCCTTACAACACCATTCATATAAATATTAAACAACCAAGGCGACATCACATTCCTGCCGCGGCCCCGCTCTCACGGGAAACCAGTCACTCACAGTATTTCCCACTCTTAAGCACGCTCTACTATTTACATAAAAACTTTTCACTCCTTTTAGTAACCTACCATCAAGTTCATACAATCTTAGAACAGGCCACAAAGCCTCCCTATCAGTTATATCATACTCTTTCTCTAAATCCATGAACGCCCAAAACATATCCTTACCTTTCGCTAAATACTTTTCACACACCTGTCTCACAGCAAACACCTGACCCACGCATCCCCTCCCTCTCCTAAAGCCACACTGCTCATCACCAATCACTCTCTCTGTACACTCAACTCTTAATTAACACTCTACCACGCACCTTACCTACAACACTCAACAGACTTATACCTCTAAAGCTGGTATATTCAACTTATCACCCTTACCTTTATACAAAGGGAACCATACAAACACTTGCCCAGTCAATTGGGACCATACCTTGCACATAGTACACATTCAACAATCTTACTAACCAGTCAACAATAGTCGCTGCACCACCTTTCAGGCATTCCATAGCACACCCATTCATACCTGAAGCTTTCCCTGTTTTCATCTCCTTTACTGTCTCCTGCATTTCCTTCATCGTGATTAAAGAATAATTCAACTCTCCCAACACATTTATTCCTTGCACCCTTCCATCTGCCACAATTACAGCCTCCCTTTCACTCCTCTACATTTAACAATAAAAAATACTCTGCCCATCTCTTCCTTACTGCATCCATCTCAGTTAACATCTTTCCATCCTCTGCTTTTACGCGCTCTTCCTTCCCAGACTCTTTCCTTTCACACCGTTTTCACCTCCCTCCAAGACAATTTCTTATTCTGTTGAAAATTCTCAGTCAACTGCCTACCCCACCTCTTATCTGCTGCCACTTTAGCATCACGCACAGCCCTTTCTCGCCCTATTCCTCTTGTCCTTATACCTCTCATATGACACCTCATCCTTCCTCTGCAGCCACACTTCATATGCACGTCTCTTTTCAGCCGCAGCCATACTTACTTCTTCGCACCACCATTCACATCCCTTTCTTACACCACCACCCACACGTCTCACACCACACACCTCTTCCGCATGCCCCACCACAGCACTCTTAAACAACTGCCATTCCTTCTCCACACTGCCATTCTCCTGATCTTTCATTGCGTTCTACTCATCTTTCAATTTCTCCTGATACTCTATCATTTTCTCTCTTTTATCCAACTCACTTTCAAACCTCCCTGCCACACCTAACTCTTCTAGCTCTCACCCATCTCATACCTACTCTCAACTTTCCCTCCACCAAGTAGTGGTCAGACATACCTCCACACTCCCCTCTCAAAACTATCACATCCAACAATCTTCCTATTACATTCCTGGACACAACCAAACAGTTCATAAGTGCTCCATGAACAACCCTTCCATCCTCCTGACTCACCCATATATACTTATAAATATCTTTCTTCTCAAACAGGGTATTTCAATCACCAACTATCGCTCAACGCACATCCCTATCATTCGTTCTCCATTTTCATATCTTCCAGGCACACCATGCACACTAACTGCACCTTCAGCTGCTACATTTCCCACTCTAGCATTCAGATCTCCCATCATTACCACATTAACATTCGCTCCAAAACTCTGCAGACACTCATCAACATCATTCCAGAAATACTCCCTCTCTTCTTCATCCCTTTCACTACCAGGCCCATATATACTCACAGACACCCACGACTCACGTTCAATTTTCGCTTTCACCCACATCAGTCTCAATGACACTTCCTTCCATTCAGTCACACACACTGCTGAACTTTCCGGGCTAACTAACAAGGCCACACCTTCTCTTGCCCTTCCTCTATCAACACCTGACAGTCTTCCATTCACACTTCCAAACTTAGACTCACCTTTCCCTTTCATCTTTGTTTCCACTCAAAGCTAACACATCCAACTTTCCTTCTCACAAACATTCTCCCAATCTCCCCTCTTTTAGCCTGAATCGTATTACATCCACGCACATTCATAGACCCAGTCTTCAGGGTAGGATAACTCAATCGCCCATCCCTTTCTAGGGGGTCCCTAGTCCCCTCACCCTGCCCCTTTTAGTCGCCTTTTACGACACGCATGGAATACGGTGGCGGAATTCTTCCTAACACAACCAGACCGCAGAGTAGTAGTAGTAGTAGTAGTAGTACTACCGCATAGTGCGGCCAGATTGTGTCCCCCTGCCACAGAGGAAATAGAATAAGGATATTCTATATTAGGTAAATAGGCAAACCAACGAATCGAGATTTAGAAAAAATGTCGTCCGTGAAGGACTTAAAAAATATATCAGTGTCCCGTTCTGAATATGAGTATAAAGGTGCTGAAAAACTGACATACACGGGTGAACTATTAAATACAAGAATCTGGCCTTATCCTGAATAAAACATCTTTAACACATCTCCAAACCCTCAGTTACAAACAGTTCTCCATTGTTCAGTTTATGGCTCCTGGGCCCTTACCACCCCCTCCTCTCATTCCTAACTAATGGTACATCGCTTGAGTGGTGTGCACCGGTCCAGCCAATAATGACACAACTCCTCCTGATTTGTGTTGACCCGTGATCTTTGCACCTGATTTGTTACTGCTGATACACCGGTGTGTCTGCCACCTCAACCTGGCCTCCCTGCCTAACCTACCTGAGGGACAGACTTTCATTAGGCAGCTTGTGTGTCAGCGACTGTCTGCCTCAACTGGTCTCCCCCACTGTCTATAACCTCAGGGTCTTTTACATTCAGTGTATTCAAACATCTCAGAATGAACGGACCTTGATTCAGGCTTCCTGTTTGTTCACCTTTCTCTGCAAGGGACATATGTTGCAGACTCTGATTAAATAAAATAATATTGTTAGTTACAGGCTCGACTGAAATGAAGTTAAGGGATGTCTCCACTTAAACGATTATTAAGGAATATCCAGTAACTCAGTTAAGTGGAAATAGAGGTTGAGGCAAAATAATTTTACAGAGAAATATGATTATTGTTATATAACATCTATTACAAAATTTCAGAGCTCATCTTTTTGCGTAACTAGGCTATTTCGTTGCTCTCCATCTAATTTTGCATTCCTGGCACAGGATCTTAAACCCTGAATATTAGCTTATGTCACTGAGTCTTACTGCCTTAAAGGTTGCTAGCAACGTCTCCTATATATATATATGTCTCTGTGTTTAGTAAGAATCTCATTTTTTAAATATTTTCTTTATTTTAATGGAGATAATGAGAAACAAGATGATGAAGTAAGAAGAAAGATTACTAATACAGATATTGTATGTTTTCTCTCCGTGATACCTTGGTTCTATCATACGGTGACTTCAATATACAAACTCCAGAAGACAACGACTTTGGCATTGCACATTAGTAATTGGTGAGCTATGCACGCCTCTTCTTTTTTTCTTTTTTGAAATTTGAAAAGTAAGACAACTACCCTGGGGAGAACAGAGGAGAAAAAATACTGCCTGGTATTACACACGTGTCACAATAAGAGACTAAAAGGGATGAGAATGCGGGTTGAAATCCAGCCTCGATTTATTGGTGCACTAGTGTGGCCACCTCCTACTCCCAACACTTTTACTGCAGGCAGCCTCGTACCTCGGGCACAGCAGGGAGGAACATTGTACCTAGGGATACCTTTCTGCTCTGATTCAGGCCCCGTGAGAGACTGATCCATTCAATCCTGTAACACGTTTTATATTAAATTCTTGTTAACCCCAACAGAGTTTATTCATCTTCAAAACTATGTCTGGAAGAGAAGGACTTTATGGAAGCTACGTTTAGCCTCTCCAGTTTGTAAAATCACTCCTAAGGTAAATGAAATATTCTGGTAGTAGAAAGATTTATATACAAAATACGTCACCGGACTCATGGGAATTGAAAAACCCTGGCATTCATCTCTCCACCCCGTGTGAATATTTAAAATGAATTATGCTTCTCATGATGTATTGAATACCGCCAGTACTAAACCCTGAGCGGTGGTAGGTGGGAGCGCCCACTATCCACCCACTTTTTGTAGTGCTACCTACTTTCTTCCTTCATATCTACAATCTTCTTCTGTGTCTGTCTCCCACTCTTCCTATTTCTTCCCAGCCTTCACTGTCTCTATTTATTACTCTTCTTTGCACTTCAGGGAGGGCAGCCACACTAAGTGACAAGCAGGAAACAGTTCCCTGTAACTCAAGGAAATCATATACAACGCTGGTTGGTAACCATACAGCCAAATAACGCGGTGACGCGGAGCCTACTATTAGCCTTGCCCCTGTTAAATCGGTGGAGATGCAAATACGTCGTCCATCCAAGAATCAAACCTCCCTGACTAATCCCAGCTCCGCGCTGTGGTGAGAGCGCTGTGGAGATGTATGGGAAACATAGTTCCCATACATCTCACAGCGGACGAGGCGGTCCCGGCAGCAACGGTTGCATGCCTGTGGCGGATGGGTCTGACTGATCAGATAGATTGGGCCAGTAGATTAATGTTTACCCCTATCTACCTCCTCCAACTCGGTGACACTTGAAAATAATGCAAAGTTGTGAACAATTTTAGTACCAGGATTAAAGAAGGCTATACATTTTTTCCAAGCTGGTGTTGTCTGTGGCTTGATCCAGGAAATGTTGCTTCCATTGTGTTCTGAGCCATTTTTTGCAGGTGGATACCAGCCAGTGACCACTACAAGTCGATTCTACCTATTTTATGACCAGGCAGTTTGGGTGGGACGCTCTGGGACCTCACACTGTTAGCTCTGTTGTCCATGTGTATCGCCGCCGACACACGTGTAAATTATTTGTGTTCACCTCTCATCTCTCTCTCTCTCTCTCACTCTCCTGTTTTAAGCTAAGCTGTAACCCTACTTATAAATGAATTTTAAACACTCTGTATAGATTACTTAATTCAATAAAAAAAGCTGTAGTATAGTATAAATCTCATAAGACTTGTTAGCGCGTTGCCTTTGGAGACGTTAAGTCAGATGGTGACACTATGCTGGACAGCCCTCGCGTGGAGTGGGTCATACTCAGTCAGTCTCCCGCCATGGAAGCTATTAAAAAAAAAAAAAGAAAAAAAGAAACGCACCTATAGACTTTTACACTCAGGGTGGTGTGGAAAAAAAGTAGAAAAAACAAGAGAAAAAATTAAGAAAAATACAATTAGTAGTAGTTAATATATAATATGAGAGAGAGAGAGAGAGAGAGAGAGCGCACGTGTGAAAGCGACGATGTGGCAACAGAGCTAACAGAGTGAGGTCCCAGACAGCCCGACCCAAACTGCGCTTGATGAAAATCAGGAACGACTTGTAGTGCAGTTAAGGACAAAAGTTTGCCTACTGCTCCCCTGCGTCTACTTCACACCCAGGGCATTTCCGGACACTTTCCTCTCAAACGCATCATATCAAAGAGAACAATATAAGGACAAGGAAACGATACCAACGGAATAATGTGTGAAATAAGAGGTGCAGTTTTTGAATCTATGGTCAGAAAAACATATACTAACCTCTGCCTCAGCTTCGGAATATTACTCAACATAGCAAAGTGGGAAGCAGAAGGAGGTGTAATATTAGACGAACTGGTGCCCCCTACTGTACCTGGCCACTCTGCCTCCACACGGACCACAAGAAAGACCTCAGTGTAGTAAAGTGTTCATGCTTTATTACACTGGCAGTTTAGTGAGTGCATTAAGGATGATGGCTGAGGCTGCTACATTGTTAATCACGCAGCAGGTGACAAGATCTGCTCTCAACACTTCGCTCCCAACACGTCCAGCACAAAGCTTTGCCGCTTCCAACTACTCATCTCGCTAATTTGCACACCATTATTGCAACTGTGTGTTGTGGATAAAGTTTAGCTAAGCACTGGTGTGTGTGTGTGTGTGTGTGTGTGTGTGTGTGTGTTTCTGTGTGTGCGATTGTGTGTGTGTGTGTGTGTGTGTTTGTGTGTGTGTGTGTGTGTGCAGAACTAGATATTCAGGCCATTACTTTGGGACCTCGACCACATCACTGTCTAGGTCACTGAGTTATAATCGGTTCCACCCTTGCGTGCGTGGGTCTGTTTTTGTGTGTACGTGCGCGCGAATGTGGTGTGTGTGAGTGTGTGTGTGTGTGTGTGTGTGTGTGTGTGTGTGTGTGTGTGTGTGTGTGTGTGCTGGATTTCATATAAGATACAGAAAGACAGGAGAATTAGATTTAAAAAAGAAAATATAAATTGACTCTGCTAGCGTAAAACTATATATCTAGCTATATACCTAGGTTGCTTCCCCCAAAGAAAGGGAGGTAGGCCGAGACAGGACGACACACTCCCAATTTACTCATCCACACACACACATTTATTCTCGTATCTTAGTCCCATGGGGGAGAAGGGACATATCCTTCACTGCACCAAACTATACACGAGGGTCAACTGCAGCGCAATCAGCGACATCCACAGCAGGGCCCGACAGCAGAGTTGGTTTACCCTAATAATCGACCCATCCCCCTACCCGCACCTAACCAGAATGGGCTGAAGAAATGAAAAGAAAAAAAGTGAACAAAAATATAAAAGTAAATTACGCTCTTACGCTTATATAGTTTGTAGTCAGAGTGATGATATATGATAGATAGATGGATAGATATGTGTGTGTGTTTATTTATATATCTTATTACTTATTTTTTATATTGTTATTTATTTTTAACTTATTTATTTATTTTTTTATTTTTATTTATTTAGAGAGAGAGAAGAGGCTAGAAAAAGACTGGTGGATAGACTTGATGTGAGTAATTACTAACATGAAAACAAGAAGAGCTTTAGGAATAATGTCTGTCGACTAAACGAAAGGTCACTGAAGCAACTCATACATTTTGTGCTAAGGTCCAATTTCCCTTAAGTGCATATCAAAGCATCGAGGTCCCCAGATGAATTGCTGGGTGAACAGGATCAAGGGGAGGAAGCAAACTTTGTCTAACTAGTCTCTGACCAGTAGGAGAATAAGATCTGACAATCTTCTATCGTCAGTTGGATATACAGTATCACTGCATTACCAAGCTCCCCTTCTCGCCCTTGGAATATTTCTGTACCTTGTGTTGCAGCAAATATCTGGACAGACTGATTACATGTAGTGCATGAGGTAAGCTGAAGCGCCTGTTTGTGTTTGGAAATTTATGCAGCCTACTCTCTCTCTCTCTCTCTGCCAGTTGTCTTATATGGCTCCAAATTCCTGCGTAATCACAAGCGAAAACGATTTACACGACAGATATCAATGCTACTCTTAATTAACAGACTTTGACTGTCGTCCGCCGTGACAAAATAAAAATAAAATAAAAATAAAGATAGAATATGGTTTCTTCTAGTGCTGATGATATTATACACTTACATTCTTACATTCATATATCTAATATCTATCTGTCATATCTATCTATCTTATCTATATAATATATATATATATATATATATATATATATATATATATATATATGTATGTGTATGTATATATGCTTATATATATCTATCTATCTATCTATATACCTAGGCTGCTTCCCAAGGAAAGGGAGGTAGCCGAGACAGGACGACTCCACTCTCCATTTACTCATCCATTCAAACACATTCATTCGCATCTTAGCCCCAAAGGGGAGAACGGACAGATCCTCACCGCACCACACCGCACTACAATGGGTCAACTGGGCAATGCAATCAGTGACATCCGCAGCAGGGCCCGACAGCAAGAACTGGTTTACCCCTGCCACATCATAACAGACCCATCCCCTTACCCGCACCTGACCCTGACTAGCTGATCAGACCAAATGCGGGAGAATATCCCCCTCAGGGCTGCGTCATCACTTATTCATTCACAATTTCTCTCCATTTATTTCTGTCACGCACAGCCACTCTTCCTTGCTCAACTCCTTGAGACATCCCTCTCGCATCCAGCGCTCTCTTCACACTGTCCATCCATCCTATTCGTGGTCTTCCTCTCCAGCCTTACACCTCTCACGTCAGATCTAGTTCTCTTTTTCACCAATCGCTCATTATCCCTTCTCTCCATATGCCCATATATATATATATATATATATATATATATATATATATATATATATATATATATATATATATATATATATATATACATATATATTGCTTCATATTTTTTTCGTCGTCAATGTTTCTCAGGTAATCACTGCTGCTACTTTTTATTGTCAAGTGTGTAATATTCACTTCACCTGTTACTCACTGCTCATTGACTTTATTTTTATTAACTGTTTCACATTTTCTCACTTAACTTCATGACATTCACTGGGTTTTCTTCAAAAACTGCTTACAATTTCATATCCACTGAATTACCCGGTATCCTTTTTGTAAATGCTGTATAGCAATTTCTTTGTCAGTTTACAGTGGTGGAATACTCTGGTAAAATAAGGCTGACTAGCATTAACGGGCCTGGGTTTGAATCCAAGACATGACCAGTATGTTTTGTATCTCGTCAAACGCTGCCACGGACGTAGGATGGTCTCCTACAGCTCAAATGATCACTAAGCTAACCTTCCCTCGGGGTGTCCCCAAGCCCCGAGCCCGACCCGTATTCCCCGGTGCTGGTGGAGGGACGCCCTCACGTGATGACAAACACATGACCGAGAGCTTATAGCAACACCCCTCAAGGGTAACGTTGACCTGTAGTACACCGAGTTAAAACTACCATTCATCGATCGCTGACTTTTTTTATCTTAAACATGCAAAAATTTTCTCTTTCTGTTCTTCATTTCTCACACGCTTACATTATCAAATTGTATACCATGGATTCAGAGTCGCTGTTTGCTTCTCAGAAATGCAACAGATAAGTCAAAGAATGGAGAGGGATTGTGGTGGAGGAGTGATGGGCATAGTGTTAAAGATGGTTGGGAAAGGGGACCGGCGTGGTGGAATATAGAGTGAGGGTGACAGTGGACTCTGGAAGTGAGGGGAGAGGTGAACCAATAAAGCACCGCAGAGGCTACGTCCACCATCACACACTGACACCCCGTCACAGATTAACTTTTGAAAAGTAATTGAACTTTATCCTGTTTCTGTATCATTGCTCCAAACTGAGTTAAATTTAATCAAGTTGTTCCATGGCTTTAGCTAGAACTATCGAGCCATATTGCATTGACTTAAGCGACTTTGTAACACATCTTCCTTAACTAAGTTGAGTTTTTACAGAACACTTGTCCTGCAAGCCATTCGCATCTTTATGGTAGCAGCACAGATTGCATCACTGATACACTGAAGGGTAGTGAAGTATAATGTGCAAAATGAATGGCTAAGGGAAGTGTTATTATACCTCCTACAACAACGTGGATTAGGCGCAAAGCAGGCTTCATCACGATGCCATGTCGCAGTGCACGAAGCCTTGGCACAGAGAGTACCACATTACTGGAAAAAAATAAATGATGTTCGTTGATAACATCAGGTGGCAATAATACGAGTTCTCCCACAAAATCAGTGTTGTGATCAAACGCCTCTTGGCCATACGAATCAAGAATAACTTTGGATGTCTGGCAGTTGCTCAAGAATCATCACCAACGCAGCAAGCTTGACTGACACGTAAAACATCACAAACATTCACCCACAGTACAATAAGGAACCATCAGTTTGCAACACAATTAACTATTTTCACCTCCTAGTGCGAAACAGCTGGGATGTTAAAGAAGAACCAGGATCGTATTCTGGAGTGGCTTGGGGATTTCACGTAACAACTCTTCCTTAGCTATCTACATACACACACACACTACAGAATCCTCTTGTACGTTACAGTTTGCAAACTTTGGTCGTTTATTATGCAGGTATAAATTGACAAATAAGAAGATGCTAAGGTGCATTATGAAGTACATATTTAATACCAAGAGAAGAATTGCCACGAAGACTCTCATGTCACCCAAAATATGGTTCCCTGTCCATAGGCACCGCAGAACAGCAATTGTATAAAACACTTTACTGTCAAAGAAACGTTACTTTAGTTTTTATTACGGTGTCAGTGCAGCTAATTTCGGTAATGTTGTGGTGCCATCTGACTAGCTTTGTTTTTTCTTTAACAATTTCTGCCTTATTGTGGAGAGGAACCTGAAAAGTAAGATGAGGTATGTATGGGGGAGGGAGAGGGTGGCCTAGGAGAAGAGAGAGAGTGACAAGTGTATGATAAGCGTGGGGTTTAGTGGGGCAGGGAAAGGTGTTGGCTGTGACAGACTCAAGCTATCATGATGTGATGGATGATGATGATGATGATGATGTGTGTGTGTGTGTGTGTGTGTGTGTGTGTGTGTGTGTGTGTGTGGATTCTAGCACACTCAACTCCACCGTACATCTGGCAGCCGCAGCGTACTTCACTCAACACATTGGAAAATGTCAGCCACGCTTAATCTTAATCTCTGGCTGTTGTAGTTTTTAGAATTTTCTTTCCTTCTCCTCTGTCTCCTATTGTGTGGAGGTTGTACTTTCGTCACTCATATTTTATTATTCTCAGAACTTTATATTTCATGTAGTGTTGCTATATTTTTCTTTTAAATCACTTCAGTTTCAGAATCGTCAGTTATTAGGTATTTGCGTTAGCATGTTGATCAGAAGATAAATATGTATGTATTAAGTATCCCTCATATTATCCATTTACATTCTGATACTTGCCTCATATCTAAATCATTAACTCAAATTCTTGTTTTGTTGCTAGTAATTATTATTAATTTTTGTAAGGAAGGCTTTTTTTTTTTAAGTTCGTAGAATAAGAAATGGAATTAACCTTACTTTTATAATGCTTGGTGTCTGTAAAACGAAAAGACATGATCTATAACAAATAAGAAAAATATGAGAAGAACGAATTAGGGATCAGGGAGTGAAAAGGGAAATTGGATACAGATAGAATGGAAAAGGTAAAATTACCGACTAAAACTGAGAAAAAAAAAATACCTGAAATGGTTACCAGGATCAAGAGCCAAATGAAAAAAGAGAATAGATGCAAAGTAAACTCATAATGTCTTTTGAAAATGTCAAAACACTAAGAAATGAGGGGCGATGAAATCGAACTGAAGACTGGAAAACAAAAGCGCTGTAAAGTGAATATTCTGAGGAAGAATGAAAAAGGCTTAAAAGGAAAGTACATTTGCCTGGTTTCCGATGGCACTGATGAAGTAAAACATTTAAATAAACCACAGTGAACAGAAAATAGAAAAACATATGTACATACAGTATATATATATATATATATATATATATATATATATATATATATATATACAGGAACGGGAGAGAATGGAAGACGCAAGGAAAAACTGATAGAGAGTAAAGGAAGGGAAGACTACACAAAACTTAAAATATAAACGAAAAAAAAATAATAATAATAAGGTGGCAGAGTTGTGAGAGGGGGGACCGCTGGCGTCTTGGAGAGGCAATGATATAGAAGGTAAAAGAAAAAGGACGTGAAGAAAGATTTTATGTTTATGAGGTGTGTGTGTGTGTGTGTGTGTGTGTGTGTGTGTGTGTGTGTGTGTGTGTAAGAGAGAGAGAGAGAGAGAGAGAGAGAGAGAGAGAAAGAGAGAGAGAGAGGAATGTACGAGAATGGAAAGAGAGTGAGAAAGGAATATACAAGGACAGAAAGGAAGACAGAGAAAGAGGGTGAATGAGTGTACGAAATTGGTGCAAGGGAGGGAGGGGATTACACGAATTTGAATAAAAAGAAAGAGAAGAGAGAAGGATAGTCACTGAGACCTCAGAAGAAGAAAAAGAAGCAAGGGGAGCGGGTGTGAGTTAGCCATGCATGAAACTCGTGTCATCCGTTGTGTCCGGTAATGTGTAGAAAAACTCTGGTGAATGTGGCCTGGCTTTCCTAACAGCTGGACATATTGCCATGGTTAGTCCTCACTCAACACTTTTATGGCCTTGTATGATTTCAGATTTCATGAGAAGTTATCATTTGGTAGGAGTTATTTTGATCTTTCTGTGGTATTTTCTGTCTCTTACATTTGCTTTATGTTTTGTCGATCAGTAGAAGGCCTAACACAGCTCTCAGACACCACATACACTACACTCCATACTGCCACTCCTACTTCGTCGTGACTTACAGTTACATCTCACACTCACACTTCGCACTGCCACACCCCACAGTTACACGTTACAGCCACTCTTCACATATCCCCACACTGTTGCGTCTCAGCTACGTGTACACCTTTACAGTTACACCCCTCATATTCAAATTTCACACTACCATACCCCACAATACAGCACTTCATAATTTTACACTTCACCCGGTCAATTTTAACACTGTCACACACACAAGCGCACCTGACACCACACACCTTCAGTCTACCACAAGCATGGTTTGTTGACACCCTGTGTTTGCAGAAGTCGGTTATGTGCTGTGTATAGGCTCATGCATTTCCGT